>NW_021703784.1:10229462-10646997 GCF_005190385.1 Monodon monoceros | reverse complement strand
TGTGTGTGTGTGTGTGTGTGTGTGTGTGTGTGTGTGTGTGTGTGTGTAGTAACTTTTGGTGGTAGCAGAGGAAACTCTAGAAAGAAAAAAAACACAGTATCTTGACTCGCACATAGATTTTCCTGATTAAAACAAATAACAAACAAGATGTGACTTCTGACATTTTCAG
The DNA here is from genome assembly GCF_005190385.1 of Monodon monoceros. Classification (NCBI taxonomy): domain Eukaryota; kingdom Metazoa; phylum Chordata; class Mammalia; order Artiodactyla; family Monodontidae; genus Monodon; species Monodon monoceros. The sequence goes on along the minus strand of NW_021703784.1, from coordinate 10,646,828 downwards.
CATACTTTAACTCAAAAGATGATTTTTTATAATATTCATATAAATAAAATATGTGTTAATCACCAGAACACCATCAAAACTATAGTGATGAACTAAACTTTGCATGTAATAGGTTGCAGATTTAGGGAATTAGAGTTCACTGTTTCTTGTGGCATCTAGTTCCACATACTCAGGGAATAATATTGAACTCCGGTTTTGTATTTTAATTAGGGCACTAACAGATGAACAGATTAAAGCAGATGAAGTGTCTAAAAATCAGGTTATGTAAAGAATGCCAATCCAAACGAGTTGTTCACCTTTGAAAAGAGAAAGCTTAACCCAGTGAGGACTATCTTTAAATAACTGTGGTGGATCAGTGTTATTTATTGTCATCCCAGAGACCAGAAATTAGGGAAGTCAGAAAGTTCCAAGGAAGCAATGAGCGACTTACAGTGTAGAATGGTTTACTAGCAACTACAGCTGTCCAAGCACAGGCTACGGTGCTTTGTGTATTTGTGAGCAACTTAAGGAGCAGTTGAATGACATGTGGTCAGAGATGCTACAGATGAGATGCTTCTCAAACTCAAAGGTGCATTTGGATCACCTGGAGTCTTGTAAAATGCTGCCAGTCACCAAATATACTATGAGCAGCAAGGATATAGAGAATTTTCCTTCACTGTATACAAAGTTCTGAATTAGAGAAATTTTAAATCCCTTCCATTTTGACATTTATTTGCATCTCAATGCAAAGTATTTGCTAGGTGCTACGGGGCTAAATGAAAGTCAGGGTCCCTGAAGTATTATGGCAAATTTCAGAAACAGGAGAATGCATAGCACATTTGGAATACAATAACTTGATCACAAGGAACATTTCTGGTAGGAGAAGTGTTGTATAAACGGCTTAGAGGCAGGCCAAGTTTCTGTAGTGAATATTAAGTTAAGAAAGTGTCCATCAACAGATGAATGGATAAAGAAGATGTGGCACATATATACAATGGAATATTACTCAGCCATAAAGAGAAACGAAATTGAGCTATTTGTAGTGAGGTGGATGGACCTAGAGTCTGTCATACAGAGTGAAGTAAGTCAGAAAGAGAAAAAGAAATACCGTATGCTAACACATATATATGGAATCTAAGAAAAAAAAAAAAAAGGTCATGAAGAACCTAGGGGTAAGATGGGAATATAGACACAGACCTACTAGAGAATAGACTTGAGGATATGGGGAGGGAGAAGGGTAAGCTGTGACATAGTGAGAGAGAGGCATGGACATATATACACTACCAAACGTAAAATAGATAGCTAGTGGGAAGCAGCCGCATAGCATAGGGAGACCAGCTAGGTGCTTTGTGACCACCTAGAGGGGTGGGATAGGGAGGGTGGGAGGGAGGGAGACGCAAGAGGGAAGAGATATAGGAACATAAGTATATGTATAACTGATTCACTTTGTTATACAGCAGAAACTAACACACCATTGTAAAGCAATTATACTCCAATAAAGATGTTAAAAAAAAAATTCACTGCAACAACTCCCTGTATCCTGGAGGTAATGGTATCTTGGTCCAGATTTGCATTCACCTGTAAGTAACATACCCTCAGGATAGTGGGTTAAATATATAAATGTTTATTTGTCCATGTAAATAAAAACAGTACAGAATTAGACAGTCCAGGGTTGGTATGACAGCTCCATGAAGTCATCAGAGTCTCAGTCTCCTTCTATCTTTCTGTTTAGCCACCTTCAGAGCTAACTTCCACCCTGGAAGATTATCGTAGGATTCAGGACACTTGCTGGAGTTCCAGCAATATGGTCACATTCCAGCATCGGAAAGGAGGATCAAGAAATTGCTCCTTTTGAAGGAAACAACTCGAAAGATCCATAACCTGCTGTTTACATCTCATGGGGCAGAACTTGGTCACATGATGGAATGTAACTGCAAGGGATCCTGGGAAAGGTGGGTTTCTGAGCTGAGCACATTGTCTAGGGTTTTGTATCTAAGAAATAATGAATGGATTGGTGGACACTGGGAGTCATCTAACAGTCCCTACCACAAATCGTGAGTCAAGAAATAGTTTTGAGTTGAAAGACGACACCTGCAAAGGATTATTTTTGAAAGATCAATATGGAAGCAATACAAAGAATGAAATTGAAGGCTGAGAGAGTTTATAGTCAAGATGGCTGGTTTCTAGATATAAAGGAATCCTGGGGATGTTGGACTAAACCAGAGTAATAACAGATGAAGTGGAAAGAGAAGGGATTATAGGATGGTCATTACAAAGCTATGATTGATGGAACTTTATGGTTGATCTGGGTAGAAAGGGAGAGGGAGGAGCCTACACTACCTGTGAGGTTTAGAAGCTTGGTGACTTGGAAAATGATGCAATCCACAGCAGAAACAGGAATGACAAAAAGAAAGTCAACATGTTGAGGAGGAAAATGAGTTTTGTTTCAGATACACTGGGTTTGCCGTGATGATCTCATCCAAGGAGAGATGTGGAAATGTCTAGACCTTTCATGGTTAAGACTGTAGGACTCTAGCTCAGGAGACAATTGAGTGCTGAAGGGATGGCTTTTAAGGTTTTTCATATACTCCACACTTCCCCTTGGATGTCTATTAGTCATCTCACACTTTATGTGTCCAAAGCAGAATTCTCAACCTTCGCTCCACTCGCGGTGTTGAGAGCACAGAGGATGTTGGTCTGTTTTAATATTCATTGCAACAAAAATACTAATGCATAGGCAAATATGCTGAAAATGAGTTAGGATAAAACTCTAAAGCCAAATATAAATATTTGATATTATCTACTCTTTGAGAATAGGCCCCTCTGAATTTTGAATTATTTCCTATAATCCAGTCTTTGGATGCCTTCAAATTTAATTTATCCATCTGCTTAAAGGGAATGATAACCCATAAAAGCAAAGTATACCAATATAACCAGCTTTCACAGCACTTTCCTTATGGACACACTCGATTTTCCAAATATCAACTCTATATGCATCTGTAAATTGAAGTGTAGACAATGTTTCCTGCCTTTTCTCTGGCTAAGAATCTGATTTTCCTTGACAATATATTCCTAATGCCAGAGGTCAAGGCTTATATTAACCCATTCTGAACCTGCCTTCAAGTGGTTAATGAAAGATCCCTAGAGCAACAGCCTTGACCTTAACCTGAGCTGCATTTTCTTTAGTTGGATTGGATTCTCCCCTTCCTTCCTTTGTTCCTTTCGGCTCCAACCAGAGAAAGAAAACAATTGAGCTCCTGGGATATATTAACTACAACATGTTTTGGCCAGCCATGTCTTGATTTTCCATTCCGTTCATGTCACCTTTTTATTGTCCTACACCACAGAACATCACATGGATCAACTCTCTGGGAGTCTCCTATTTGCTTTTAGCCAGTAGAGGACAACCTACCCCATGTAGATGGGAGAGCTCCTAGGATGTCAGGTCATGAGACAGAGGATTCCCTTTCCACATTCCTAAAGCTGCCAGGTGTGCACGACATCCCACAGACAACTGGATAAATGCCAGACCATTCTCCATAGGAGTTCTGGTCTTTGGGGGAGAGAGTGAAACTTGTTACCAAACCAGAAAGCTGGAACTGTTTTGAAAAATCTAAAAATATAAGGCAGCTTGCTTATTAATAACGATGCTTGCTTATAATGTCATACTGATACACAGAGCTTTGTGATGAACAATGTGCTCTCACTGTATACTCACTATCCTTTAAGATAGGCATGGTGAGCACTACACTAATGTAGAGATGAGAACAGGATGCTGAGAGAGCTCAGTGACTTGCTCAAGGCTACACAGCTGACACTTTAGCAGAACTGAGACAGGTCGGTCCTCCATTCTTCACTTCTCCCTTCTTTTCCCTCCAGTAAAATCGTCTACCAGTGTTTACTTACCTACCAGGCGGTGTACTAGACTGCTCTAAGCCATGGTTGTCAAATATGTGGGATTCACAGAATTGAAATGCATGTCTGAATCTATTCTACTCCTTTCCCCCACTCACACAAACAGCATTCCCTCCTCACCCCCAAAACACCTTCAGTCTAGGCTAAGACTTCAAACACTCTCCACTCCCCAGACGGTATAGGCCATCTACACATGGCTGCCAGATTGCTCACATTACTCCTTGCACTGCTTCTTCCTCCCCCCGCTCATCTATATGCACCAAAGCCTATTGTGCTCTATCTCTGTGCTGTGAAGTTGTTGCTCCTTCCTCATAACTCTCCTAACATGGTGTTTAATCATGTACTCATATTAATGAGGTAACAGACCTAGGGAGCTAGCACAGAGTCTAGGACATTGTGTGTATTCGACACATGTTATCGATGATGATGACGATGGTTCTTCTGTTAGTATTTTAACTCACATGTAAAGGATATTTTCTTTGTATTTAGCACAATATCCATCACATGGTAAGAAATCATTAGATATCTTTATTTAATGATACATGATCTATACAGGTATTATATAGATAGTAATAAAGGCAACTTTTATATTCGTTTATAATGGAGCATAGAGAGATGGATATAAATAACTGCAGCAGTAAGCACTTTCAAGTCATGTAGCTAAATCACAAGCACATAGTATTTATGACCTTGAAATGACATCGGACAGCATCTAGTCCAGTGTTCCTCAGAGTATGGGCTCCCAACCAGCAGCAGTGCCTGGGAACTTGTTAGAAAGGCCAATCTCCAGCCTCACTCAAGATTTCTCAGAACATTAACTCTGGGTGTGGGAGCAGAGATCTGTGCTTTTAGGAGCCCTCTGGGTGATTGTGAAAGACAGTAACGTTTAAGAACCACTGATCTAGTCCAATCGTCTACCTTCGACAAGAGAGTAAAGGCACAATGAGTTCAGTGACAGAGCTGGAGGTCACACAGCTAGTTAATGGCAGAAGTGAAGCTAGAACAGTGATCTCCTGACTTCTTGACCTTAATATCCGCCCCCATAACTAGTCTATTCTTTTTTTCTGAAGGTTCTTTATCCAGTTAATAATAGAATAGTCATACTCAAAGTTCTGCTGTAGCTATCAGTGCTTGCTGGAACGCCAGGGAGCCTTGGCACCAGGAACCCTGAGTATGTCTCCCAGCTCACCTGCTGCTCTCAGAATAGCTATCTGTGGCAGCCCGTCAACAGAAAACCTGCTGCAAGGAATGCAGTCAGCTGACAACCTCCAGCGGCAGTGCCTTTGGGGGTCCGCCTCAGTGTTAGAGCCAAGAACATGGGTTCCCAGCTGATGACTAAGCGCGGCATGGGTGCTAGGGCCTGGCCATTTCTGCCCACTGAGAGATTCCTCTCCTGTCGATCTCTGGAGCTGCCTCGGGGCGGCTGAGATCCTCAGAGCTGCTACGCAGTCTGAGGCTGGCTCCTCCCACCCTCTGTCCTTTCACAGGTGTCAGACCTCCAGTGTGGTCTGGAGGCTTCCTGTGCCTGTGCCTGCTCCCTCTTCCCTTTATGTTTCATGGAAACGACCCCCCTAAATCTCACCTACTTCTACCTCCACCATGGCATATAACTCTGCGATGACCCGAACTGACACGCTACCGTCTCTGAGCCTCAGTTTCCAGGTGAAGAAAATGTGGCTGTACGAGTTCATTCCTAACACACAATTGGGAAATGATACATAGTTGCCAGGTTGTCGGTAGTAGCTAGAGTATCAACCTTTCAAGGTTATTAGGCTTAAGTGAAGACATTGACATAAAAGTGTGTGGCAGAGACATCTTTTGCTTATGGAATATCCAGGTGATCACCCATATTTTCACCCCAGGTGGGCGATGTGACAGATTCTGGCCAAGGTGCTAGGAGCAGAAATGATGCATTTTCAATTTAGGCCAAAACACAGAAGAATAAATGTCCTCTAAGGCTGGCACAGCAAACTCCAAAGGCCATGTGTTAAGATGACGTTGTTTTCATCAGCCTGTGATTTGTGAGCTAATGTAGAACCCAGCGCCCAGCTAACCCACATTGGATATATCACGGGACAAGAAATAAAGCGTTAGTGTGTTAAGAACTGAGATTTGGGGATTAATTTGTTACTGCTACTTAAACTATCCTATACTGACTAAAACAATATGTTTTGCAAAATGTACGGCACTGTGAAAATAAAAGCCATTTTCACTTCAACTGCTTACTTTCTAGCATTATTCTTGCTTGTACTTGGGAGAAAATGTAAAACTGAAGATAGAATTCAAGACAGAAGAAAAGGAAAACTCGATTTAGGAATAAAATTCTCAAACTGAAGGTAGGAAAAAATCAGTCATTAGGGGCAAATCGAATTTGAAAATTCTTACTGGAAAAATATCTCAGAGTTATACTTGAGAAAAAATCCAGAGTTGATTATAAATTAGACATAGAGCCGTTCACGAGCTTTATAATCTCATGACGTGGCAGAAGGTGGTTTTTTCCACTTTAGTTTGCTAGAGTGAGATAATCAGTGTTATTCAAATTCCTTATTTTTTTTAATTGCACCAAAACTAGAACAGGATGTTTCTAAAGTGGGGCCAGTTTCTGTGTAAGTTGACGTGTGTACACTGGAGGTGGCTATAGAGAAGAGCAGCTGTTTTTGCCCTTTTCAATAGTTGGTATGTTGATTAGGTGGTGATTCTTCTCTTCCAGTCCTTGGAACACAACCAACCTGCAGAAGGGTCTGGCAAAGACGAATAATGAAAAGGTCAAAACAGAAAGGCCAGATTTCACAGCCTGGAAAACATTTGAAGTTTCACCTCCTCATTGCTATTGGACAAAGGGCAAGGAATAGAAGTGGTTCATGTTCTGTCTTTCCAGGGACAACATTTCAACCAGAAATATCTTGGAGGGAGCCAATATCTTGGATTTGGAAGCAGAGAAGTGAATGTTTCTACGCCTCTTTAGAGATAGGATAAAACATGGAACTTCCAAATGACATAACCTAGAAAAATCAGTTTATATAGGTACTACCTTTTAACTGCTCTTGGGCACTCATAACTTAACACTGGAGAAAGCAGTACTAGATCACTCACTTTGTGGTCTGCCATAAATTGAGGAATGAACTGCAGTTATTCTTATGGCAAAAGTGGAGAAGGAATGAATTCAAGGGCTCTGAGAGCCGACTGTACTAAATAAATATTGGAATGAAACAAAGATGTGGTAACAACTTTTACACAGTGAAATGGCAGTAGAATGGGGCAGTTGTAAATCTGTTGCTTTTAAGCTAAAAATCTGTACTCAATCTAGTTTCATTGTTAAGAAGTTCCGTATAAAATGTGTAGCATCTTATCTGGGTACAGATTCCACAGAATCTAATATCTTCAGTAACAACTGCTCTCACCATCCCTCTTCCTCATCCATCCTCCCCACCCTGCCTGCCTTTATCTTTTCCTTCCTTCCGGCAGGATTTATTAGTCTGCACAGCTGTTTACTAATGTGTTTCTATCTTGAAGCCACTGGATGTGGTCAAACTATAAAATGGGGAAAAGATGACAGGAAGTTTTGCTTTGTTAGATGCAAAACAGAAACAAAAATTAAGCTAAACAGAAACAAAACCTGATGATTAGTTGTCACTTTATGTTTTCATTTGTTTCACTTGGTACTATTGACTTTAGAAGTTAGAAGACATATGCCTAACTCCCAGGTCTTCCACTGATTTCCTAGGCAACTGGACTTCAGATTCCGTGCAAAATTTATTTGCACTTTCCATGTATGCGCCAGGTATTAATCCAAGTATTTTCACATATGCCATCTTATTTCATGATTTAAAAAGTTCAAAGAGGTTAGAGTAACTATAGATCCTGGCTTGCCTAGGACAGGGCCCACTTGCCAGCATCCCATTCGGTTAGCACTCCTTTTAATCTTCAGAGTATCATATTCGGGAAATGAACAACATGGTCATCCTACATAGGGTAGGTGTTATTAGAACATTCTATTTAGAGGCCTCTCTGGGTCTTAGTTCCCTTATTGATAAAAATGGGATGCTTGAGTAGAAAACATTAAAAGTCCCTTCTGGCTCTAATGTCTATGATTCCTTGCACATTTATAGATATCTTTGCATCAAAGCTTTCTATCTGCTTGAAAAGTCTATTAGGGTAAAGACTCTGCCTCAGCAACCTGTCAACACTGAAAAGGGCAAAGGGATCCTCCACTTTGGTACAAGAAATAAGAATTTCTAGGGCAGAATAAATGGTGGAAAAAATGCCTACTGAATTTACATGCATTAATAATGCAGCACTGCCTATGAAGTCACCAACAGTTTATAGAAGATACACGGAAGAGCGTATACCAAAGACCACAGGGTGATATATACCTAAAATAACTGGTTAATATCTGTTGAGTAATAATATGGTAAAATCTAACACATTTCAGTTCAGAATCGTCGCAACAATTAAGAATCATGAACAGTTTCCACTGTCGGTTACTCGTATTATGTCTTTTTGTCCTTTCATATGTCTGCTAACGCTAAACCTCTAGAACATAATTTTCACTTTGCCCACAGGCAACTTCCTGGGAAGCATGTTTTAGTGAAAGAGCTTGGGCTTTGGAGTAAAATATCTGAGTTTTAATCCTGGCCCTGCCAGTTATTCAAACGCAGGCTGCTTGACCTTTCTTTGAGACTCAGTTTCCTTATTCACAAAACAGGAACAACAATCCAAATTTAGAGAATCATTCTGAAAATTCAGTGAGGTAGTGCTGACACATTGAAGGCCCTAAGAAAATATTTGTACTCCTAAACTGCCCCCAAAGAGGTGTCTACATGAAATGCATCAAATAAGTATTGCAGCCTAAATCTTGTCATTATGAGCCTAGATCTCTCATGGTTCGATGGCCGCGCAAATGCCAGTAAGTGGGATTTCACTTGATGATGGCTTTATGATTAGCAGCAAGTGGTAGCTTGGTTTTCAGCTTTGTTGTACATGGCAGTTCTTAAGGGAAGATTCTCTGCCTTCTCCAAGGCTGTCTATAAGTTTGTTGATGTTCCAAGGCTGAACATAATGTTCTATTTACAGAGGGTGTTTAATAAAAGCAATCTGTCATCAGTGTCTCAAGTCCAAAATAGCTCCCCAACTGTAATCTACATGACTTTCAAGTTAAGAGAAAGCTAGGATCAGACCTCACCTGTGGTACTGGATTTTGTTCTAGATACCATACTTTAAAAGCATCACATGTGCAGTCTTAGGATTAATGGGTCTGGAAGGATTAGAGAGTAAAATCACGAACAGCTGTAGCCAGGAAGAATGTTTAAAAGTGTTTTGGGATAAATGTTACTCTGATGGGGGCACTTTTTTTTGGGCCTGGAAATGACCAATTGTGAACTAAAATGAACAGAATATTCTTTCCTTCTGGAAACACAATACAGATAGAACATAGAGGCATCTGAGCAAGAGACCGAGAGACACAGAGACAGTAAAATGCAGAAGCACTTAGGGAGAACAAATCATTTCCAGAATCAAAAGTAATTGGTAGCAGACACTTCACAGGGCATGTCAGAAGTATTTCTCTACACCCACTGTAGGTCTTGCTATTTCAAGTAAATGCTAAGCAACTGCTTCAGAGGGATTGATGGCATTCTGCATATTTTTTATAATCAGTGTACACCCAATGCAGAATTGCCTAAGACAAAAGTAACAATATGAGGAATCAGAGTAATGGTGGCTCCAATGTCTCGGTGGGAGATTAGCTTTTACCTTCCCAGAATCTCCATCACTTTCTAAAGCTACCCTAAATAAACATAATAATCTTTGATAGGGACAATGGGTAATTTCTTAATCTTAGGTGAAGTGTGACCAAAAGTATCTTTAGAGAACCTTATTACATTAACTATTCTGTCATATACAATGTAGGTAAAAATATAATAAACTATGCAGAGTTTCAAGACAAATCCTCTAGTTTCTCTTTCTAACCTTATTGCCCTCCACCACCACCCTCGACCCAATCTCCACTAAGGACATTCTGAAACCACCATGGAATCTCCTAGATAATTCTCCAAGCCTCCAAGAGCTCTCCCACGGTACTGACTGGGTTCCAGACTGACTGGGTTTGATCATCACAACAAATGCCATCTAAAAATGTTCATTATCAAATTTATAGCAAATTCTGTGAGATTTTATTCTACTGTGTGTATTAATGGATCCCATTTAACCCCTATCTTTTTAAATCTTATTATTTTTTTACTTTTCTAAAGCTCCATTTAAATTTAAAAATGTTAGAGATAGCCATATACTCTTAATCATTCCAGTCTGGATTCTGATGCCAAAGTGGAGAAGTTTCCTAATATCCCTTCCAAAATGCTGTGGGTGTATAACTCAAATGCATAATGAGTCACCAACTAGATGATAAGGCAAGTCAAAACTATATTCTATAATTAATGATAGAAGGAACTAGGGATATTTAGCCCAGAGAAGTAAATGCTCCTGGTAGCTATTTTAAATATCTGAAGGATTATGGAGTAGAAGAAAGATTTGGATTGTTCTAAGTGACACTAAAAAGTGAAACTAGAGTAAAAAGTAAAAACTACATTGAAATATATCTGCTCATGTAAGGTCTATGTAATAGTATTAGCAAAGATAGAACTGGAAGACAGAACTGAAAGGCAATGAGTTTAAGGACAGAGTAGGAATTTGGCAGAAAAGGTGTATGGAAGTTTCAAACATCAGATTGATGCGTGGACCATAAATCCGTTCCAACCTGAGAGGCAATAACTCTAAGGGAATAAAATGAAGATGAGGATCAAGGTATATAGCAAGTTCATTTGAGTTACAGAACACGGGAAAGTATAATGTTTAAAGAGGAAATCTAGAATTGGAGAAAGGTTTTCTGCTAGAGAAGACCCAAATCACACAGAGATGAGAAGACCGATGCTCCTCATGAATGACACCTAATGCACTGGGATTGGGCAGTCAGGCTCTAACACTGTGTATAAAGCAAAAGCAGCTGAACACTAAGAAAGAGACATACAGTGGTCTGAATAATATAAAATCTGAGCACATTAATATTTCTGTCAATGCGACCAAGAATGTTATGGCATATATGTTGCTAGGAATGACAGAAGCTATTACTGCAGTGAGATTAGAATCTTTTTGAAATATCAACAGAAGCATTATAGTTGGTAACATTCCCATCTAAAACAGATGACATTGATATACAATCGACATACTAGGGGGAACAGCATACAAAATTACGGACGAGATTATTTTGTTCTATACTGATTTTACCCTTAGGAGTTTTAGCTTAGCTGTCAAATCAATTAGTTTTCCTCAATCCCAAGTATAATATCAAATTTCTCTGTTTTTTGTTTTTCTGGGTTTTTTTTGGAGTGAAGTGGGTTATGTCTGGGTGCCCTTTTATGTATTATGACCACCAGGGTGTAAATCGATTGGCCAAGTAAATGGGTAAATAAGCTGTGAGTAATGCCCAGGATTGGAGTGGAGGTGCTCCTTCTGCCTCATCTTCCCAGCATTGGTCAGGGCTGTCTTGCTTCTCAGCTGGGTCAGTGCAGTGTGAGTTCTGTGTTCCAGGTTTTACAAACCCCTTAAGAAGCAAAACATAGTAGGAGGATATTTTAAAATTGAAGTCTGTTATCTTCACCATCCTCTAATGATTCAAGCATCATCAAGAACTTGCTATAACGCTGCCTTTAGGTAGAGCTGATACCCAAGAAAGAGTTAAATTCCTCACTTTGGAGCTTTTACGTAAATTTGGGTAGATCTAAAGTAGGAAAAAGTTTTGAAAGCCATGACTTTTATTGCAAGAACCATGATTTTTATTGCAAGAAGAATTGTTTAACTTCCTTGGCTTTAAATGTGGAAGAGGCAAGGCCTAGAAGATTCAAAACACAGTATAGCAAGAACAGATGGGTAATATAAGCAGAGAGTGATGGGAACTCTAAAGAACTCAAAGGGAAATAGTAGAAATTAAAAACACTGTAGTAGAAATGAAGAATGCCTTTATAGTCTCATCAGCATGGCCAAGGAAAGAATCAGTGAACTTCAAGATATGTCAGTACTTCAAACTTCAAAAATTAAAATGGAAAGAGAAAAAACTGAAAAGAATATCCAAGAATTGTGGGACAATTATAAAATGTGCCATAAGTGTAATGAGAATACCAGAGGGAGAAGGAAAGAAGGAAGGAAGGAAGGAAGGAAGGAGGGGAGGGAGGGTGGAAGGAAGGGAGGGAGGGAGGGAGAAAGAAAGAAAAAATATTTGAAGTAACACTGGCCAACAATTTTTCAAAATAAACAACACAGGTCCAGGAAGCTCAGACAACACCAACCATGATAAATACAATAATGACACCAAAAATCTACACCTAGGCATATCATATTCAAAATGCACAAAAAATCAAAGACAAAGAAAATATTGAAAGAATCAGAGGGGAGGGGCAGAGTCAAGATGGTAGACTAGGAGGACATGGAGTTCACGTCTCCGCACAACTAGGGCATCTACCAGGCACTGGTGGGGGACCACGGATACCTAAGGGGATGGGAGGAACCCCCAAGTGACCAGATTGTGGTTGTGTTTTACTTTGTTGTTGTTGACTCATTTATATTTTTATTTTTTCTAATAAATTTTTTATTTTTCTAATTTTATTTTATTCTTTATACTCTGCTATTATTCTGCTCCTTTTGGCTTGTTCCCCACCCCCCCCCCTTTTTTTTTTTCTGTTGTGGTTGTATTTTACCTTGTTGCAGTTGCAGTTATTTCACTTATATTTTAATTTTTCCTAATACATTTTCTATTTTTCTAATTTTATTTTATTTTTTATTCATTGTTATTGTACTGCTACTTGTTTTTTCTTTTCTTTTGCTGCACCACGTGGCTTGCAGGATCTTGGCGGCCCAGGCCAGGGGTCAGGCCTGAGCTCCTGTGGTGGAAGCAATGAGTCCAAACTGCTGGACTAACACAGAACCACAGACCCCAGGGAATATTAATCGGAGTGAGGTCTCCTGGAGGTCCTCATCTCAGCACCAAGACCCAGCTCTACCTAACTGCCTGCACACTCCAGTGCTGGACGCCTCAGGCCAAACAACCTCTAAGATAGGAATACAGCCCCACTCATCAAAAAAAGAAAGATACGACAGAAAAAATGTTACAGATGAATGAGCAAGGTAAAAACCTACAATACCAAATAAATGAAGAAGAAATAGGCAATCTACCTGAAAAAGATTTCAGAGTAATGACAGTAAAGATGATCCAAAAGCTCAGAAATAAAATGGAGGCACAGATCGAGAAAATACAAGCAATGTTTAACAAAGACCTAGAAGAACAAAAGAACAAACAGTAATGAACAACACAATAACTGAAATGAAAAGTACACTACAAGGAATCAATAGTAGAATAACTGACGCAGAAGAGCAGATAAGTGAGCTGGAAGATAGAATGGTGGAAATAACTGCTGAGGAGCAGAATAAAGGAAAAAGAATGAAAAGAATTGAGGACAGTCTCAGAGACTCTGGGACAACATTAAATGCACCAACATTCAAATTATAGGGGTCCCAGAAGAAGAAGAGAAAGAGAAAGGGTCTGAGAAAATACTTGAAGAGATTATAGCCAAAAACTTCCCTAACATGGGAAAGGAAATAGCCACCCAAGTCCAGGAAGTGCAGAGAGTCCCACACAGGATAAACCCTAGGAGAAACACAGCAAGACACATATTAACCAAACCAACAAAAATTAAATTCAAAGAAAAAGTATTAAAAGCAGCAAGGGAAAAGCAACAAATAACATACAAGGGAATCCCCATAAGGTTATCAGCAGATTTTTCAGCAGAAACTCTGCAGGCCAGAAGGGAGTGGCAGGATATATTTAAAGTGATGAAAGGGGAAAACCTACAACCAAGATTACTCTACCCAGCAAGGATCTCATTCAGATATGACAGAGAAATGAAAACCTTTACAGACAAGCTAAAGCCAAGAGAATTCAGCACCACCAAACTAGCTTTACAACAAATGCTAAAGGAACTTTTCTAGGCGGGAAGCACAAGAGAAGAAAAAGACACACAAAAACAAACCCAAATCAATTAAGAAAATGCTAACAGAAACATACATATCAATAATCACCTTAAATGTAAATGGATTAAATGCTCTAACCAAAAGACACAGACTGGCTGAATTGATACAAAAACAAGACCCATATCTATGCTGTCTACAAGATACCCACTTCAGACCAAGGGACACATACAGACTGAAAGTGAGGAGATGAAAGAAGATATTCCATGCAAATGGAAATCAAAAGAAAGCTGGAGTAGCATACTTATATCAACCAGACTTTAAAATAAAGACTATTACAAGAGACAAGGAAGGACACTACATAATGATCAAGGGATCAATCCAAGAAGAAAACATAACAATTACAAATACTTATGCACTCAACATAGGAGCACCTCAAAACATAAGGCAAATACTAACAGCCATAAACGGGGAAATTGACAGTAATACAATAATAGTGGGGGACTTTAACACCCCACTTACATCAATGGACAGATATCCAAACAGAAAATAAATAAGGAAACACAAGCCTTAAATGACACAATAAACCACATAGATTTACTTGATATTTATAGAATATTCCACCTGAAAGCAGCAGAATACACTTTCTTCTGAAGTGCACATGGAACATCCCCCAGGACAGATCACATCCTGGGTCACAAATCAAGCCTTGGAATATTTAAGAAAACTGAAATTGTATCAAGCATCTTTTCCAACCACAATGCTATGAGAAGAGAAATCAATTACAGGAAAAAAAAATCTGTAAAAGACACAAACACATAGAGGCTAACAGTGCACTGCTAAATAACTAAGAGATCACTGAAGAAATCAAAGAAGAAATTTAAAAATACCTAGAAACAAATGACAACAAAAACATGACAATCCAAAACCTATGGGATGCAACAAAAGCATTTCTAAGAGAGAATTTTATAGCAATTCAAGCTTACCTCAAGAAACAAGAAAAATCTCAAATAAACAATCTAACCTTACACCTAAAGCAACTAGGAAAAGAACAGAGGAAACACAAAGTTAGTAGAAGGAAAGAAATCATAAAGGTCAGAGCAGAAATAAATGAAATAGAAATGAAGAAAACAATAACAAAGATCAATAAAACTAAAAGTTGGTTCTTTGAGACGATAAACAAAATTGATAAACCTTTAGCTAGACTCATCAAGAAAAAAAGGGAGAGGACTCTAATCAATAAAATTAGAAATGAAAAAGGAGAAATTAAACTGACAACGCAGAAATACAAAGGATCATAAGAGACTACTACAGCAACTATATGCCAATAAAATGGACGACCTGGCAGAAACAGACAAATTCTTGGAAAGGTAACCTTCCCAGACTGAACCAGGAAGTATCAGAAAATATAAACAGACCAATCACAAGTAATGAAATTGCAACTGTAATTAAAATTCTTCGAACAAACAAAAGTCCAGGACCAGATGGCTTCACAGACGAATTCTATCAAACATTTAGAGAAGAGCTAACACCTATCCTTCTCAAACTCTCCAAAAAATTGCCAAGGGAGGAACACTCCCAAATTCATTCTATGAGGCCACCATCGCCCTGATACCAAAATCAAACAAAGATATCACAATATCACTGATGAACATAGATGCAAAAATCATCAACAAAATACTAGCAGAGAGAATCCAACAACACATTAAAAAGATCATGCACCATGATCACGTGGGATTTATCCCAGGGATGCAAGGATTCTTCAATATATGCAAATCAATGTGATTCACCATATTAACAAATTAAAGAATAAAACCATATGATCATCTCAATAGATGCAGAAAAAGCTTTTGAAAAAATTCAACACACATTTATGATAAAAACTCTCCAGGTAGTGGGCATAGAGGGAACCTACCTCAACGTAATAAAGGTTATATACAACAAACCCACAGCCAACATCAGTCTCAGTAGTGAAAAACTGAAAGCATTTCCTCTAAGATCAGCAACAAGACAAGGATGTCCATTCTTGCCACTATTATTCAACATAGTATTGGAAGTCCTAGCCACAGCAATCAGAGAAGAAAAAGAAATAAAAGGAATACAAATTGGAAAACAAGAAATAAAACTATCACTGTTTGCAGATGACATGATACTATACATAGAAAATCCTAAAGATGCCATCAGAAAACTACTAGAACTAGTCAGTGAATTTGGTTAAGGTTGCAGGATAAAAGATTAATGCACAGAAATCTCTTGCATTCCTATACACTAACAACAAGAGACCAGAAAGGGAAATTAAGGAAATAATCCCATTTACCATCGTGACAAAAAGAATAAAATACCTAGGAATAAACCTACCTAAGGAGGCAAAAGACCTGTACTCAGAAAACTATAAAACACTGATGAAAGAAGTAAAAAATGACACAAACAGATGGAGAGATATACCATGCTCCTGGATTGGAAGAAACAACGTTGTGAAAATGCCTATACCACCCAAAGCAATCTACACTTTCAATGCAATCCCTATCAAATTACCAATGGCTTTTTTCACTGAGTTAGAACGAAAAAGTTTACAATTTGTATGGAAACACAAAAGACCCTGAATAGTCAAAGCAATCTTGAGAAAGAAAAACGGGGCTCAAGGAATCAGGCTCCCTGACTTCAGACTATACTGCAAAGCTACAGTAAGCAAGACAGTATGGTACTGGCACAAAAACAGAAACATAGAACAATGGTACAGGGTAGAAAACCCAGAGATAAATCCAGGCACCTATGGTCACCTAATTTATGACAAAGGAGGAAAGAATATATAATGGAGAAAAGACAGCCTCTTCAATAAATGGTGCTGTGAAAGCTGGACAGCTACATGTAAAAGAATGAAATTAGAACATTACCTAACACCATACACAAAAATAAACTCCAAATGGATTAAGGATCTAAATGTAAGACCACACATTATAAAACTCTGAGAGGAAAACATAGGAAAAACACCCTTTGACATAAATCACAGCAAGATCGTTTTTTTAAAAAAATAAATTTATTTATTTATTTATGGCTGCATTGGGTCTTTGTTGCTGCATGCAGCCTTTCTATAGTTGCAGCGAGTGGGGGCTACTCTTCTTCTCATTGCACGGGCTTCTCCTGTTGTGGAGCACGGTCTCCAGGCATGCGGGCTTCAGTAGTTGTGGTGCGCAGGCTCAGTAGTTGTGGCTCATAGGCTCCAGAGCACAAGCTCAGTAGTTGAGGTGCACAGGCTTAGCTGCTCCTCGGCATGTGGGATCTTCCCGGACCAGGGCTCAAACCTGTGTCCCCTGCAGTGGCAGGCAGATTCTTAACCACTGCACCACCAGGGAAGTCCCCACGACAAGATCTTTTATGACCCACCTCTTAGAGTAACGAAAATAAAAACAAAAAGAAGCAAATGGGACCTAATTAAACTTAAAGTTTCCGCACAGCAAAGGAAACCATAAACAAGACCAAAAGACAACCCACAGAATGGGAGAAAATATTTGCAAATGGAGCAATGGACAAAGGATTAATCTCCAAAATATACAGACAGCTCATGCAGCTCAATATGAAAGAAAAAAAAAACTGAATCCAAAAATGGGTGGAAGACCTAAATAGACATCTCACCAAAGAAGACATACAGATGGCCAAGAGGCACATGAAAAGATGCTCAACACCACTAATTACTAGAGAAATGCAAATCAAAACTACAATGAGGTATCACCTCACACCAGTCAGAATGGCCATCATCAAAGAAATCTACAAATAATAAATGCTAGAGAGGGTGTGGAGAAAAGGGAACCCTCTTGTATTGTTGGTGGCAATGTAAATTGACACAGCCACTATGGAGAACAGGATGGAGGTTCCTCAAAAAACTAAAAATAGAACTACCATATAACCCAGCAATCTTACTACTGGGCATATACCCTGAGAAAACCATACTTCAAAAAGACACATGTACCCCAATGTTCACTGCAGCACTATTTACAATTGCCAGGACATGGAAACAACAATAAATGTCCATTGACAGATGAATGGTTAAAGAAGGTGTGGTACATATATACAGTGGAATATTAGCCATAAAAAGAAATGAAATTGGGTCATTTATAGAGACGTGGCTGGACCCAGAGTCTGTCAAACAGAGTGAAGTAAGTCACAAAGAGAAAAATATTGTATATTAACACATATATGTGGAATCTAGAAAAATGGTACAGATGAACCTATTTGCAGGCAGGAATAGAAACACAGACATAGAGAACAGACGTATGGACATGGGGTGGGGGGAAGGGGAGGGTGGCATGAATTGGGAGGTTAGTTTTGACATAATTACACTACCATGTGTAAAACAGATAGCTAGTGGGAACTTGCTGTATAGCACAGGGAGCTCAGCTTGGTGCTCTGTGATGATCTAGATGGGTGGGATTGGGGGGGGGTTGGGGGAGGGAGGGAAAATAATAAAAAGAATCAGAGAGGAAAAAACCCTTCACCTCACTTATAGAGGAAAAGTGGATAAGAAGTACATGAGACTTCTCTTCACAAATCAAACAAGCAAGAAGCAAGTAAAGTGAGATATTTAAAGTGTTAAAAGAAAAAAGCCCACCAACAAGAATTCTGTGCCTAGTAAAATTATCCAGAAGTAAAGGAGAAATAAAAACTTTCTCAGACAAACCAAAATTTAGGAAATTTGTTGCCAGTAGATCTGCCTTGTAAGATATGTTAAAAGAAATTCTTCAGAGAGGAAAAAGGATAGAGGTCAGAAACTTGGACCTATGTAAAGAAGAGAAAAATATTAGGGAAAGAGTAAATGAAGGTAAAATAAAATCTTTTATTTTTCTTATTCTTAATTGATCTAACAGATAACAGTTTGTTCAAAATAATGATAGTGTCAATGTGTTTGGAGCTTACAGTGTACCTATAAGTGAGATAAATGACAGCAATACTATAAGGGACAGGAGGAAAAAATTAAGAATACTCTGTTATAAGGTACTTGCACTACCCATGAAGGAGTACAGTATTATCTGAAAGTGGATTTGCATTAGTTATAAACGCACATTGTAAACTTGAAGGCAACCACTAACAAACAAACAAAACCCTACAGTTATATATACCATAAGCTAGAGAGTAAGGAAGACTATGTGAAGACACTAGGATTCATTAGTTGAGAAGAGTTTGATCAAAGAAGGAAGAAAGGGTGGATTAACAGGCATGCTCTTCAGTCCCTGAGAAGTAGCCCATGTCTCAGCTGTGGTCGGAAATAACAGGAATAATAGAATCCCGGACAGAAATACCAGACATGCAGACAAGCTGTTCTGATTCCAAAACAGAAGGCATCATTTTCTAATTTGCTCTATGCAGTCTGGGTGACTGCACACTTCGTAGAGAAATTCCAGGTCCATCATGGCATTTGAGTGATAGAGCAGTGACCACTGAAGCAAATCAACAGGTGGGTCTGAGAATAGCTCTGAGTCCCTCCAAACAAGACATGGCATGAGAAAAGCGGCTGGGAATTCAAAACCACCGAAGAGGAGCCTCACTGTTGGGACCAGGGGGACACAGGTGCACAGAATTTTTAACTGGAGGTCATGGAGAGACGGGTGTCGGTCGTCATAAGTAGCAAGTGCTTCTGCTAAATTTTAGTCTCCGTTTGCTCACAACTCCAGGGTATGGCCTCACTCTACTTCATGAGCTCTCTCTGTGTCTCCTTTCAGGATTCAGCTCTTATTGTTAAAAGCTTAATCTTCTCCACAACTCCCAAGACTAACTGCAGAGTTGAGAGGATCTTATTAGCTTATTCCTGAGTAGAGAGAGATTTCACAGGCCACTTGCTGACCTATGCATTGCTTACCCTCAAGTCAGTTAATCGGACTTGGGGAACCTGGACACAAGACCACTGGGTTGAAAATATGGCTGTCCAGGATGCTCCTTCAGGAAGAGCTGTGGTCTCCCTGAGAAAAGGCTGTGGGCATGGCAGGCACAATAGTTGACCCTGACTCGCCCAATGATAGACAGATAGGTGGATTTTAGATAGATATCAAATCAAACCTAGCCTGTAATCAGTAATCTATAGTAAAAGGAAATCATAGGTACAAAAATAATAATGTAGTAAGGTTTAGAAGTTATGGTGGTAGTACTTTTCTTTATCCTTTTTATGTCGTTCCTTACACAATTCACGTCAATATTAACGATAATAGAGACTAATATTTGCTAAATGCCTACTATGTGTTTGGCATGTTGTTAGATGCTTTATATAAAATAATTAGTTTAATTCCCACAACAACCCTAAGAGGTGGGCACTGATATCTCATACCACTAATGAGGAAACTAAATCTGAGAAGCTTAGTAATTCATACATATAACTTTTCTGCTTATAGGAAGCAGCAACATTTGCGCATATCTTTCCTCACAAAATGCCCTTGGTTGCACTTGGGAACAAATTCATTTTCAAGAGCAAAGATAAAAGGGTAATTTAGAGACAAGAAGAAAGAAACTAAAATAAGAAGAAAAAAAGCCTATCAGAAGCTTATTTTAGATATAGTACTATTATAAGAACAATTAAACTTTGATTGGCTTGGGGGAAAAAAAAACCTAAGGGATCGTAGGAAGCTTTAACTGAAATTTACAGCTCTATGAGATGTGATTTTTAAAATCTTGATCTGTAAGAAGAAGTTCATTGGGGAACAGAAAAGTTGGAGTTTTTGCTTGGTTTTGTAACTTACTGCAGAACCTTGACTAAGTTCCCTAACCTTTCTGGCATCAGAGGCACCGCCACTAATAGGCCTTCAGCAAATGCTTTTATGAACATAGAATGATAAATAGGAAGGGATTTGATCTTTTAGATGAGCAAGTGTGAGTCCTTAGCTTGAAGACCAGAGACAAAGCATTATGCATGTCATGTGACAAGGATGCAAAAGTAAGAGTCCTCGTGAGTCCTTAAGGAACCCACTGATTAAGGTCATGAACGCAGAAGTCCAATGCATGGCCTGCTATACTGGAAATCTTTGGTAAATGAACAGGAGAGCAGAACCGGTTCCCCTCCTCCCACCCCGGCCCATTGGTAAAGGCACAAGGACTGCAAATAGGATTCATCTTGTGTGCCAATTCCCATCAATTCCCAGCAGCCTGGTGTCATGTGTAGAGAGATCGGTGACTTTGTCCAGGCCAAGCAGGAAAGAACACTGCAGGTTATCAAGGCTGTAGGAGAAATAGGGCTTGGGTATGTGGGTAGAAGAACCTTTCAAAACTCCAAGATGGCTTTGAAGGCACACAGAACTGGGTTGGAAGCCTTGCTTCATCACTTAACCACGCGACCTAGGACAGCCCAAGCCTCAGCTTCTTTAATGTATATAATAAAGTATCAAATGCCTACATTATGTGCTCTGGTAGGCACGTCATTGTCTAAAGCACCAAGCACAGTGTCTGACAAATAGTAGTTGATCAACGTATGTTAGCTGCCTTGACTGACATCCAACTTCTTCAACAGATTCCACGGTAGCCAGGACGTTCTTGGTCTAGTGATCATTGTAAACGAGGGTTCAGCAATCATGTGTCTGTGAGGACTCTAGACTCCTCTCATCCCTGAAGACATCCCCTAATACTTAAATTTTTGCCATTTCATGCGCAACTTCACCACTTAGATTTATGTATTTTCTTATCATCGTCTTCTGCTCTCCTTCCCATACTTTTCCTCTGCTTTTTGGATTTCTATATCACGGGACGGTACTAACATTTACCTAGAGACTCAACACATAAAACCTGGGGATCAAGGATGCCTCCCAAGCCTACCATTTTGATAAAAGGAATCTGAGGATGAAATGATAAAGGAAAGGCTGTCACAAGGTTGCCCTACTAGAAATGTGCTCTATTCTCTCAAGAACCTGTATCCAGTCCCCCTGCAGCTGAGTCACTCACAAGCTTCCAGATCACCATGGAAGTCTCGAGTAGCTATTTTGAAGGCCTTCAAATATTCACTTGACAGTTCAGCTCCATTGTATGACTGAATTAATGGAAACAGCCAAATGTTTCTTTTCCTTTCCTTTACATGTGGGTTCCCCTAGACCTCCTGGCCTCTCCCTGCCCTGTGCTGCATGCATGAACAGAAACAGCCTCTCAGAGCAGACCTGCAAAGGAATTTTCTGGCTGAGGCAACCTGAGGTCAGGAAACCACGCAGCTGTCAGCTCACAGTTCCAGTCTGGGGGGAAGAGAAGCCTGAGGCTTGGGTATGAGGCTCCCACTCGGTCAACCTCCTCACCAACATTTCAGCTGAACAATAACCATGATTGATATAAGAAAGAACAAAGCGACTTCCCAAATATTTCTTTCTTTCTTTTTTCCTTTTTTTTTTTTTTCTTGCCCAGTATGCCATGCTTCCTGTTTCTCTAGTAATGAAAATGTGTTCATCTGTCAAACGGAAAGCTGCCCCACTGTCTTAGGTGCAGAGAACTTCAATCACAGCAGCTGCTATGACCAGACCCAGAGCCAAGCTCCTCATTTGTTTTGGCTAACGCTGCAGAATCAGTTTAGGCATCCCCCTAGAACAAAATGGTGCACGGGAACAGAGCCAAGCTAGGGAAGAGAAGCAGCAAAGTTGCAACAGATTATTTGTCTGCTAAAACAGAAGGAGAAAGATATCAAAACCTGGATCCATTTGAGTCCAGCCTCCCTAACATATTCTTTATTTGCAACACAGATGATTTTCTCTAATATCATTCAACAGGTGTTAAACTGTAGCTTTTCTAAAGATTAATCATTGCAGCCTTGGCAATGGAGAATTAGGACGGAACAAGGCAGCTCCTGGAATTCTTAGTGTATTTCTGCTGGGTACAATATATATATGGCGCTTGTTAATGGTAACGATAATGAGGAAGTTATCGTCGCCCTCCGTGTTCCCAAAGCATGCTGCGCATACCTGTATCTCAGGTATAAACTACACGGATAGGAAATTATGTTTACTTTTGTATCTTTTACTTAGACTGTGAGTGCCTTAAAATACATTTTTTACTTAACTATAGTTTTCAAAAATTAACACATAGTGGGCACCCAAGAAATACGGGTTAAATGGTTTATTTGTTTAACTAAATTGCATAAGTGTATAACACGTCCGTCTTTCAATTTCATTAGCGAGGTCTGAATAAGTATGTTCATTTTTGGCAAATGTACCAGAACTGTTTACCTGAAAAGCTCCATCTATATTTCTATTTTCACCTATTTGAGACAAAGACCAAGACTACCCAGACATAAATTATTTAATGGGGTCATGAAGCCAAACCCACTTTGTGGCTCAGTTGGCCCGGCTAGTGGAGAAAAGAGTAGAGCTTGGAAACATGATATGGCTTCACTTTTTTTTCCCAGATTTATCAGAAAATGGCTAACCTTGAACGTCCACTTGAATATTGTAGATCTGATTAGAGAAGGGGAATATGGAGTCAAACTCTAAGCAGGCCACCAATGGAATTAAATGAAAATCTCAGAATATTTAAATGCCTCAACAACTTTGACGGTGTTATCTCGAGTCTGGACAACTTTTACAGGATTATTCTCCTACTGGTCAGCCTGTGCTGTGTAGTCTTGTGTCCCAGGAAATACCTCAGTTAGGTACTTCTCTAGGACAAGATAAGCCAGCACCCAGCAGTAGTAGACTGTGGATGGTGTGGTGGTCTGCTGCCTGAATTTCCAAGTCTTAGGTTAAGGTAGTGATGAAGAGTCAATGAATGGGTCATCCCTAAAGCCTGGAGTGTTTCTAGTATGTGCCGAGACACTGGCTGGAAAACTGAGGGAGGGAGAATCCTTCCCTATAAGTCAGTAGTTAGAACTACCTTGTATGCCTCTCTTCCAAAACCACAGGGCTGGCTGGGTTGAAGGCATCACAAGAGAAGCATCCTCCGTAGAGTCAAAGATAAGAGTACCAGTGTCCCTGTTCTGTTGCTGGAGATAGCCAGCTCTGGTCAGACCCTCCTTGGAGGAGGAGGAGAGAATTGAACCTCCTTTGCCTTGCCCAGTATATCTCGTGCTTGTTTCCCCGAGCCCCACACTCCTTTCACATTATTTCAACAGTAAAATAGTCAATTTATTTTGTTTGGCACATTGTGTTCCACACACAAACTGATCTGATAACATTTGGTTGAGATTATTCAATTGAGCAAAATATTGGAGGACGGTTGTTTATTTCTGTGGTGCCATATAGTTTGATCAAAATGGTTTTCATTTCATATTACTTCTTTCTCTTTTTCTACAACACTGCAGCATCTAGCCATAAATGAAAATAGTTAAACATCCAGGTAATTTAACTCCATCCTATCAAATATTAGATTTAGGAACATTGGGATAATAAAATAAAGGTTTCTTACCTCCAGATGGATATTTGGCATCGTGTAGTCATAGCCTATGTAGGGTAACACTTTAAGAATTAACATTATTGGAGCAGAAATAGAAGAATGATATGACTCTTCAGCATAAATGTGACATTTATGTCAAATAAGCATTGGATTGAAATCAACCAATTCAATTTCCAAGGGCCTATTGCACTTAGCAGAAAATTCTGCATAATGCATGCAAACCTGTGACATTACCCCGGAAGCCAAACTCTTTGAATTACTACTGAAGATTTCAATCCAACCCAACCAAATGCATTGTATATGCGTGTGTATATGTGTGAAAAAAATCTGAAGCCTCTGAGACAAAGGTCTTAAACAACACAGCAGGTGTCAACTTTGCATCAAGACAATGCTGGAAACTCTAAGTCAGAATAGTACATACTTAAACCAACTTGTTCCAGTGAAATACACTAGAGTATCAAATGCTTATTGGAAGAGAGATCACATATGTCTTTTCTCTGGAAGTCTGTCCTGTTTATTTTCCCTCCTTTAAGTATGCCCTGGTGTCCCAAAGTATTTCCTTAAGACTGAAGCTTAGCTATCTGTGGTATGGGGACGGGACTGGGAAGAACTTGACCCAGTTTCTTCAGGGATTAGTTCTTGAACTCCTGAGAACCATATTTAAAGTGGCTTACAAACGGGTGAGAATTCTTGCCTGACACTTGAGATTGAAAACCTGTGATGGGAATCAGCTTGGACTCTAAAGCTACAACTCAAGAGTGTTAACACTAGGTGCCTCCTCTTAATCACCAGGCAAGAACTGTATGTGAATTCAGTGCTGCAGTGGTTGGCCACGTGAATAAAATTTAAGATGCTGGAAAACATATATTAGCCTTGAATACCATGTCTAGAGTAGAGCCTTGCTACGTTGACCACACAGAACCCTGCAACCATACTCAACTATAAAAGCATTGTAATGACCATCGGCCCTCTCCCCATGTAGGAGCTCCATGACCCTTGGAGTGTGACGTATTATAATGATCAACAGGTTTTATTATCAGTAAACTTTGGTTGAGACTTGACTCTACCTCTACTCAAATCTCAAGAAAGTGACCTTGAAGGATGTCAACAACTCTGAAGCTTTATATACTAAGATAGTGGTTCTCAAACTTTTCTGTATCAGGACCCCTTTACAGTCTTAAAATTATTGAGAGCCCCAAAGAATTTTCCTTTATGTGGATTATATATTTTGATATTTACCATATTAGAAATTAAAACTGATTCATTTTAAAATAACAGCAATAAACCCATCATAGGCTACCATAAAACATAATTTTGGAAAAATAACTATTTTACAAAAAAATAGAGAGAGAATAACATTGTTTTACAGTTTTGCAAATCTCTATTATTTAATAGAAGACAGCTAGCGTCTCAAATGTGCAACTGCATTCAACCTATGGTGATATCACACTTCATGTCGTCTTGGGTAAACTCCACTGTACATTCAAGGAGTGAAAAAGACACACAACAGTTTGGACCGCTTGGGCTGCCTGCAAAACGGACCACCAGGGGTCCCCAAACCACTCTTTGAGAACTACCATCCTTACAAGCAAAATGGAGGATAACAACAACAGTAGTAATAATTACAGCTAATAGTACTTAAATCCTTACTCCATGCCTGGCCCTAACTGAAGTGTTTTTCATATAGTATCTCATTTAATCCTTGTAGCAACCCCCTGAGGTAGATATGATATGGCCTTGTTTTCCTTTTCCAGATGAAACAATTGAAGTAGAAAGAAGTAAAGTACCTCTCCCAAGATCTTATAGCTCATAAATGGTGGAGTTAGGATAGGAACCCAGGTACAGTCCTGTTATAAGATCAACATTAGTTGTAGTAGTAGTAGCAGCAGTATTTAACATTTATGAAGTATTGACTATGTAAAATGCTAGATACCATACATTAACTCTTTTTGCCCCCAAAACAGATCTCTGATATACTTAGTATTATTATCATTTCACAGATAAGGAGATGGTCTTGACTAAGATCATATTTAGTATATGGGAAAATTATATAAGCTCTCTAACGATAAAGGTTTGCTATTTAAGTAGGAAATTATGCTAACATTAGGTGAGGTGGTCTGATGCTTCATTTAACTAGCATCATCGCAGAATGAGATACAGTTATTTCTGCAGAAGTAAATTTTCCAGAATAGCTCATCTGTACTACTTTGCAGGCCTAAACGTTTGAAGTATCGATATAGCTATACGGGAACAAAGGAATCATTTTGAACATTAACTTTGATTCTGTTCCTTCCTTTGAAGATGCATTGGAGGCTACTGAGGTGGGGGTAGGCCCCTATTTCCTTATTAAATAATCCAAGGGTGCTTTATGTGTTGTATGTGGGTTTTCTTTTTAGAGTTTGTAGATTTTTACTTTCAAATTTTTTTCTATCTTCTCTTTGTCAAACCAACAGTATTTTTTTTTCTCAAAAGAATCCTTGGACCTGTTTCTAGACACCTCTCTTTTGGTGACCTTATACCTTACTGTTCATATTCTGTCCTCTTAAGAAACTAGGCAACCAAGTTTGCTTGTATGCTGTATAAAATAAGAGCAAAACGTATCTGAGTTTCTGGACCCCTCACATATGTTTGGATTGTTCCAAATGCTTCCTCAGCTCACTTGCATCTGATTGGCCCTGCCCAGATAAATGAGGGTGTGGCATAGGCATTGTTCCTCTGAGTGAGATGTTCCTAAGAGATCACGACTTTTGATAGTTTGGAAGTTTTAATGCCATTTGTTATGAAGACAATTTGCTTATGGGCTTTCTTTTCACGTTGTTTTACATTTGGGATCTCTGCTCTTAACTCCACTTTTTTTAAAATCCTTTAGAGGAAACCAAATATGCCTTGTTCCAATTCCAATAAGGTTGCTTTGAATGTTTCAAACTTGTAGTCATGGTTGAGACGACCTAATTTAAAACACATTTGGAAGTTCAACTGAGCCTAACCTAGGTGGTTTCAATGTTTTCTCTTATGAGTTCACTTTTTTTGTTGTTGTTTTTGTCTAAATTCATGCCCCAGTGTAGTTTATGTCCTTTGGTAGTTGAGATACTGAGCCGAGGAAAAGTAGCAAAGCCATCAAAATCATATTAGAAAGAGAGAAAAGAAAAAAAAAAGGAAAGAAAAGAAGAAGAAGAGATAATGTTTGAGAAGGAAAAGAAACATGTATCATTGTTGTACTGGACTAAAATCAGTTCAATAAACAATGATAAGTGCTAAGGACTAGTCTAAGGGATAGACATGTAAATCCTTCCAATCACACTCAAAATAAAGTTCAAGTTCTGGGACCTGTCTCCTGCCTACCCCTCTAGGCTCTTCTCCCACTCCTGGCCTTGTAATATATGTGCTAGTCCTCCAACGACCATACTGCAGTCCCCCTCCAAGTCTGCAGGTGTGGTTCCTCCATTTTGAATGTCCTGATGACCTCTGCCGTTTTTGTTAGGCAAAACTCTTAATCATCCTTCAAAACTCAGCACAAGTGTGACCACTTCTGAGAAAGTTATCTCTCCTCTCCAACTAGATGTCACCACTTCCATCTTTGTACCCCTACTTTACCTTCTGGAGTATTCTTCTCACAAAAAGACATTCATATGTTTGCATGTTTATTTCTCTGCTAATTTGCAAGCTCTTAAATACAAGTGTCTGCATCCTTACTGCTATCATGATGCTGGACACATAATGGATGAAAAAACATATAGATTAAGTTTAAATTTGAGTTATAAGAGAGTTCCTGCTCTCTGGGAACTCACAAACTAGTGGTGATACAGATTCATGCATTTGAAACTCTAGCTTGAGATGAGTTTCAATGAATGCATTGGCTCTTAGATCGTCTATGGAAAGTTTATACAACTTGGGTCTTGATTTGAGTGGCATATCTGCTAATATCAAAACTCAAGCCAACTCAGAAATAAACCCTTACATATATGGTCAAAGATTTTTGATAAGGGTGCCAAGACCATTCAGTGGGGAAAGGACAGTCTTTTCAACAAATGATGTTGGGAAAACTGGATATCCATGTGCAAAAGAATGAAGTCAAACACTTACCTTATACCATGTACAAAAATTAATCCAAGATGGAATAAAGACCTAAATGTAAAAGCTAAAGCTATAAAACTCTCAAAGTAAACATAGGAGAAACTCTTCCCGACATTGGATTTGGCAACAATATCTTGGATGTGACACCAAAAACACAGGCAACAGCAAAAAAAAAAAAAAAAAAAAAACAGCAATTACATCAAAATCAAAACATTTTGTGCATCAAAGGACACTATCAACAGAGGGAAAAGGCAACCCATGGAATAGGAAAAAATATTTGCAAATCATACATCTGATAAAGGGTTAATATCTAGAATATAGAAAGAACACCTACAACTCAACAACCACCTAAAACAAACAATCCAAATCAAAAATGGGCAATGACCTGAACAGACATTTCTCTGAAGAAGACACCAATTAGCCAATAAGCACATGAGAAGGTGCTTAACATCACTAGGAAAACACAAATCAAAACCACGAGATACCACTTCACATCCATCAGAATGGTTACTACTAAACAAACAAACACAAAAAACACAAGAGAAAATAGCAAGTATTGGCAAGGATGTGGGGAAATTGGAACCATTATGCACAGCTGGTGGGAACGCAAAATGGTCCAGGCACTATGAAACACAGTATGGTTGTTCCTCCAAAAATTAAAAACAGTTATCATGTGACCCAACAATTCCACTTTGCGATATATATCCAAAAGAAGTGAAATCAGAGACTTGAACAGATATTTGTATACCCATGTTCATAGCAGCATTATTCACAACAGCCACAAGGTAGAAAAAAAACTAGTGCCCATCAACAGGGGAATGGATAAACAAAATTACATAAATCAAATATTATTCAGCCTTAAAAAGGAAGGAAATTCTGACATAGGCTACAACATGGATGAACGTTAAAGCCATCATTCTAAGTGAAATAAGCCAGACGCAAAAGGAAAAGTACTGTATGGTTCCACTTACCTGAGATACCTGGAGAAGTCTGATTCATAGAGGTAGTTGTTGGTCTTTGGAGGGAGGGAAAATGGGGAGTTACTGTTCAGTGGCAGCAGAGTTTCAGCTGGGGAAGACGAAAGAGTTCTGGAGATGCATGGTGGTGATGGCAGCACAACAATGTGAATATACTTAGTGTCACAGAACTGTTTCCTTACACATGTTTAAAATGGTAAATGTTATGTTATATATATTTTACAATTTTAGAAAATTAAAAAAAAAAAGAAAACAAGCAGGCATCCCTGCCGTTATCACCCTCTTGTTTACTGGTTATCTTATAGGCTGGATGCATGAACGCACTGGAGAATCTGATAAACATCTGACTTCAGTTTAATTATGTTAAGCAAGGCAGAAAGAAAGGAATCCACTTGGTGCTACCACGCTGGAGATCTGCTGAGAAATCTCAACGTGGAACCCAGGTGAACTGGCTCCCAGCCCTGTGCAAAAGCCCAAGAGGCACGATCATTCCCCAGTGAAGAGCAGGTAGACACTTGGAACGCGTCTAAGCAGGCGGCTTTTACGCTCACGGCCTGGCCCTTGGGAGAAGACACCTGTGATGTGACTTGGCTACGGCCTCTCCTCCCCTGACTGCTGAGCACCTGCGCTTACTAAGCGCATTAAAAGTTATCATTCCAGGGCTTCCCTGGTGGCGCAGTGGTTGAGAATCCGCCTGCCGATGCAGGGGACACGGGTTAGTGCCCCGGTCCGGGAGGATCCCACATGCCGCGAAGCGGCTGGGCCCGTGAGCCATGGCCGCTGAGCCTGCGCGTCCGGAGCCTGTGCTCCGCAACGGGAGAGGCCGCAGCAGTGAGAGGCCCGCGTACCGCAAAAACAAAAAAAAAAAACCCCAAAAGTTATCATTCCACAGCCAAAAATGGATTAACTCATCTGGTTGTAATTCAGAACTGAAAAGAAAGCCTCACCTTCACCCTCAGCAGCGAGCGTCCTTCCACCTTCCTCCTCCACCCAAGAAATTCAACAAACTACCGGGTTGGAGATTTCTTTTCTCCCCACCCCCATCTCCTAATGAAGTGCAGGTGCGGGAGTAGTCCATCGAGGGTCTGAGAAGGGGGGTGAAGGGCAACAACATTCCTGAGAAATTCAAGCCCTTAAATCCACTTGTCTTTATTCGCCACAGGGTTTTTGGTTATATTAGGGGGTCAGCAATCTTTTCCTGTAAAGGATCAGAGAGTAAATATTTTAGGGTTAGGGGGCTGTAGGGTCTCTCTCGCAACTATTCAGTTTTGCCCTTACAGTACAAAAGTGGCAGAGATGATACGTAAATGGACATATTTGTGTTCCGATAAAACTTTATTGGTAGAAATTAAAATTTGAATTTTGTATAATTTTCACGTGTCTCAAAATATTATTTAAAAAACTTTTTTCAACCATTTGAAAACATAAAAACCATTCTTAGCTTGTGGGCCTCGCAAAGAGGCAATGAGCTATATTTGCCCTACGGTATGTTGTCTGCTCACCCCTAGTTTAAATACTTTTCATATTCCTACTTGAAAAAGTTAATGTAGCTCACTTGTTCTTGAAGGGAAGGGAACTAATAGTTATGGGTAATTTACTCAACAAAGTTCAGCAAACATGGTGGTTAAAAGCATAGGCTCTGAGAACAGAACGCTTGGGTTTAAATCCAAGCTTCTGCCACTCACAAGCTGTGTGACCTTGAGGGATTTATTTAAACTATCTAAGCCTGTGTCTCCTCACCTGCAAATTGAAGCTGATGAAAACAGAACCCAGCTAGCAAGGTTGTTATGTGGCTTAAATGAATGGATACATGTTGAACACTTGGATCAGTACCTGGTGCCTTATAAATACCAGCTGTTGTCTGCTCTGCGATGCCAAGCCTGGTATTAGGTCCTTTATTTCATGAGCTCATTTAATCCTGACAAACGTATATGATGACCATTTGATAAACCAACAAATTCCATATAGTTAAGGCAACTTGCTCGAGGTTAAAGCAAAAGGATGGTTTTAACCCAGGTGATCTGCTATGGTCCAGGTTCTTCCCTTTCCCTCAAACCGTGCTCCCTTCAAAGATACTTCTGCAGTTTTTGATACTGTGGACCCTATATTTGTGACAAATCTCCTTTCTCTCTTGGTTCCATGATTCTTCTTCCGTTAGTTCTCCTCTGACTTTCTCTGCTGTTCTCAACGGTTCCTCTTCCTCTCCTTAGCTCTGAAATGTTGGCCTTACCCATTGTTCAGGTCAAAGACATTCACAACATTCCTGTAGCGTCTCATTCATGGTCGTGGCTTCAGTTATGAACAATCACCTTTTGTAAACGAGTCCCACAGCTAATCATGACCTATCTTCCCAGCCCCAATTCTATGTGTGCTGGACTCAGATATTTCCAGAGGGCAACATGACCGATGGATTGCAAACTTGTGCTGATCTGGCTTCACCTTAAAGCACTGCCACTCATCACTGTGGGATCCTGGGGGAATCATACCACCTCTCTGAGCCTTGGTTCAGACATCAGAAAAACGGAGATAATAAAAAGAACCACCAAACAGAGTTGTTGTAAAGGTAAAATACGATGGGTATGATGAAATTGAGGGCTATTCATTCATTCTTTTATTCATTCATTCAACAAACATCTATTGAACACCTCCTATGTCCTACTAAGTGCATTCCAAGCGGTGGATGATATTACTAAAGCCCCAAATCTCCTCACTTCAGCATCTCTCCTTGGAAACGTGCTCTTCTCTATATTTGACCTTTGCCCACCTTCTGGTCTTCTAGATTTAAGCCCATAGTTCTTAGTAATGCTACTTGCTGTCATCCCCTACATTCCAAACATCAAATCTTGCTTCTCTTTTCCTTTCTTTCTTTCCCTCTTCCACTGTTACCATTCCCAGAACTAAGCCCAGATCATCTCAAACCTGGATTCTTCTTTCATGCCGATCCTCAAATTTTGACTTTATTTCAACTTGGAAATAGGGAAGGAAAAGGATCAGAGCTTAATTTGTACTCCGTGTGAATTAAAGTGGGAAGAGGCCAGCAAGGAGACATGCGAGTTTTAAAATTTTAAATATAAATTGATGAAGTCTTGAAGTAAGGTGCTGACATTAGGTATGGAAAGGAGAAAGAGGAGGCTGTGAGAGGGATTTTGGAGGCGTCTGGGTGGGAGTGAAGTAGGTGTGGGCTTTCAAGATGTCACCCCAATTTAGAGTCTTGGTAACGAGGAGACTAATGAGACTTTTTCACAATTTCTGCAGCACCTATAGTTTTCATCTCTGCTGCTCATATGTGTCTTTTCACCTACAGTCTGGTGTAGGTTATTTCTTTTTCAAGTATTACTGTCTTTCTCTTCAATTTGGTTATGAGCTCCATAAAGCATGGTCGATGTCCCTTCATCCTTTTCTTTTTATTTCAAAATTTGCTTAGCCTGAGTATGGGCAGTGCTAATAAGTGTTTAAAAATATGAATCGCTAATTGGCCCATTCTTGTGAGTATTTGGATGGCGTTCTGGGGTAGGTGGCAATTTTCTTCCCCAGAGAATTAGAGTTAGGTCAGCTATATAAGTTTATTGCCAAACTAAGTCTACTCCTTAAAGGAGCATGTATATTCTCAGTCAAACATTTAGATTATTTTACAACATTTATTTTTATTAGTGAACTATAACCCTCATGAAAGCTCCCACAAGAACTTGGTTATCTAGTGATATCGAGCCTCAGAGAGAGGAATTAACAGTGACTTTCTAAAGCCTGAGACCTCAGCAAACCTTCTCAATGGAAAGGGCTGCTCATTTTTCTGTCTCCCTTGTACTCACATGTATACTCCATCAGCCTGGTGCTTTCCCCTCTTAACTGGAAAGTAAACAAGCTCTGCACAAAAGAGAGGCTCATTCCTTGACCCACTTCCTGTAAGACAAGGTCAGTTCATGCTGTATTTAGGTTATGTAATAGGTCCAGGCAAACACTCCTATGATTCCTTGAAGCTCAGCTTCAAACAATGTGACATAGGTACAAGGTCCTGGAAACCCACAGCTGCAGGCAGAGCAGACTGGTCTGTGGCAGGAGAACACATGGGCATGTCTTTCTGAGCAGCCTTTGAGCAGATGGCCAGTCTAAGCATCGGGTGCAAATCACTCCAGTCACATCTGAAAACCAAACAAGATTTTTTAGAACTGTGAAGTCTGGAGAGTGTTATGGATTCTGTGATATCAGAGAAATTGCTTCACATCCTTCCTTCTGAGTAGGAAAAATAGAATAAAAGAAAACAAGGCAATAGGCAGGATCAAGAAGATGAAGGCTAAGAAATCAGCATGATATCGGTGGGAGGCAGGGGTCCCAGAAAAGAGAAGGTAGAAGTCTAGATGAAATGAAAAAAGTAAAAAGTTCTCTGTTAAACTAGGAGTAAAGGAGTGTACCCAGGGGTAGAACTAGGCAAAATCACAGGGCAGATAACAGACGGGGGAGAGAAATGATTTTAGGCTTGCTGGCATCTCCCAAGCTATCTTGGGCTGGGCACCTAGTCAACACGAAGAACTGACTGACTTTCCAGAATGGTGTAATAGAGGAATCAGGGGCTCTCTTAGCAGACACAGGTCTAGGTTTAAATCCTGCCCCTACACTGTACCTGCGTGTGACCTTGGAGAGGCACGTCACCTCACTGAGCCTAGGATTCCTCATCTGTAAAATGGGTAGGATAATGCCTATTCCCAGGATTATCGTGAAGATTAAATGAATTAATAGATGAAAGGCTCACCTCAGCACAGTCCAGCTTGGCAAACAGAGGACATTCAATCAATAGATCCTCTTTTTCTCTCAGCCCTCTTTTCCCAGGGAGATAGGGCATAAAGGGACAAATTCTTGTATCGCTGCCTTTAGGTAGAAAGGAGACAGCATTGTCAAGAACTGTGAAGGGTCTGAAATGCTATGCTCCTATTAAGCTTATAAGTTAACCTGACACGGTTTCACGGATGCTGAACGAGTCCGTGAGATTCCTAGATCAGAGATGAAGGACTTGATCCCTCATAGCACAGCAAGCAACATGAGTATCAACATATTTGCATTGTTTCACTGGACCCAAATTGCACAGGGCAATGGGAAGAGAGCCAGGTGATGGCTGATCACACTGTGGGGTGCAGTAGAGAGAGGAGCCTGAGCTTAGAGAACCCCAATTTTGTATAATGGGTAGTCAGCATACCTGTCCTGTGCTCCAGGCTAGCTCTTTCTTTCGATGCTATTTGCTGTAGAAACAGCCTTGAAAAGATGGAAGGAAAGCAGTCACTGCTCCTGCTTGCCAGACGTAAAAAATGTGAGACAGACACATGGAAAACCGTCTCCCAAAAGGCATAACAGAAATAATCCATTTCCTTCCTGTCCTTTTCCCAGGCTCATTAGCAGAGGCAGGCTTTCTGTACAACATCACTTTGCTCTGTGAACACAGGCATCTCCCACATCACATATCCCCTGCATCCCACTGGTCTTCACTTCTCCCCATCATGTGGAGCACGCCCCGCCCCCGCCCCCGCCCCGGAGCTTTCGGTGCCCATCGTGAGCTGCTCAGAGCAGTGGCAGAGCCTACTGCTGTGTAGGCTGCTGGTGACCAGGACAGGACTCTTCCCTGGGAATCTAGTTTAAGCTTCCATGAAGAACGTGAGAAGAGAGGAGTTGAAGTGAGGAAAGTCAAGGGAGAGAACGAGATATCTCTCCTCTTCTCCCCATACTTGGGCAACATTTGATCCCAGCTTGGAGGCGAAAACTGAGCCAAACTGGTGTCACTGAAATGGAACAGGAAGTTTCAAGAGTCTCAGATATCCCCCCTCAGGTGCAAGGGCCCAGGGCCAGCTGGATGTCTGCAAAGAGCAAGAGGCCACCTACATGGAGTTATTTGAGGGACAACATGAACTCCACCTGTTTCCAAATATCCTGCACCATTATGGTCTTTCCTCCAGGAAAGACGTGGTCCAAAAAGGACCCTGTTCCAGTATAAATATGCTTTCTGAGAGGAACAATCTCGACTATTTATAAATGCTCTCAGAGTGGGCCGTGCACTGAACACACACATTTTGAGTACCAGCTGCATGCCTGACATTATGTGAGGCGCTGGCCTTCAAGCGTGATCAACTGTAGTCCTTGCCGTCAGGAGCCTCAGGCTAGTGAGGGTCAGAAAGGGAACAGGCAATTTAGATGCAAAGTTACATGCTTCAAGATAGTGAATTACTGGGTGACATAGCAGCATAGGGAAGGGACACTTCATCTTATTTCAGAAGATCAAGAGGTGTTCTTGTGTTTTGGGGGGTTTTTTATTTTTGGTATGCGGGCCTCTCACTGTTGTGGCCTCTCCCGTTGCGGAGCACAGGCTCCGGACGCGCAGGCTCAGCGGCCATGGCTCACGGGCCCAGCCGCTCCGCGGCATGTGGGATGTTCCCGGACGGGGGCACGAACCCGCGTCCCCTGCATCGGCAGGCGAACTCTCAACCACTGCATCACCAGGGAAGCCCAAGAGGTGTTTTTTGATGGGAGTTAATTTTAATCTGAGGCCCTATGAGTTAAGTT
Source organism: Monodon monoceros (assembly GCF_005190385.1). Classification (NCBI taxonomy): domain Eukaryota; kingdom Metazoa; phylum Chordata; class Mammalia; order Artiodactyla; family Monodontidae; genus Monodon; species Monodon monoceros. The sequence goes on along the minus strand of NW_021703784.1, from coordinate 10,610,991 downwards.
TTTTTTCATCTCTGTTTTAGAGGTGAAGTAACTGAGGCTAAAAGAATCAAAATGGTTTACCTGATGTTACTTGCTGTGTGAGTGACAACGTGAAGGCTCACACATATTTTGACAACAGTTTTAGTGGGTTTTCCCATAAATATATATTTTATAACATAGTGGTTTGTTGAAGCAGGTAGGAGACAGGATCTATGAAAGCTGAATCTTAATGGTGGTGGGAGGGGGAGAGGGATCAGGTGAAGACAAGCATGTGGGGTGGGTGTAGGGAGAAAGGCCCAGAGAATGTGACATTGCTTGGGAAAGGCCAGCCCAGTGGTTGGGTGCTGGGGTAGTGGGGGATTCTGGAGGAGATGTAGATGATGCCTGAAAACAGTGGAGATTGTGATGGAGGCTCTTCGGGTGAAAAAAAAAAATAGAATAAGAAAAAGTTTTTAAGAAGTTGTGATAGAAAATTTGATATGAGCAGCAAAATCTAACTTTCTCTAATTCACAATTTTATCCAAATCACTGCTACAAGTATTAGCCATTGCCACTACTCCAGGAAGCAGGAGGCCAGCACTTTCTGAATACCCAGAGAAAAGAGGGAGAATTCAATCAGAGCAGCCAACTCCATGCTGGACTCTTCACAGGAGCTGAACCAAGGATTTCCCTTAGCCCTTCTCCAACATCCCCCTTCTCCATCCTCTGTCAAGGCTTGCTCTGTTCCAGAGGGAATTCAAGGAACATTACTTCTTCACTATACCTTGACCCCACAGGACCCCGAAGTTTCCTGCAACTGGCCTTGGCATTTGGAATAAGCATAGTGACCTGTGAATGTTAGCAGCAGATCCAGATCTGAAGCAATAACCAAAAAAAAAAAGTGGAAACTGTTTTGAGTTGGACCAGGGCTTATATCATATACTATGGCTCAGAACTTCCTCCCACTCTTAAAGGCAAGCCAAACTCATTTGAGTTTCAAATATCACCATTTAGCAGTTATGGGCCTGGGCCTCCTTCTTTTCTGACTGAGCTCTCAGCCAAACTGGGCAACATTTGGATCCAATTTGAGATCGAAAAATTGGGTGAGCTCCTTGCCAAATTCCTGTGAATCTGTGTCAAACTCAGTGATTTAGGCTAAGATTTGGGGTGTGGCTGAGTCCCCAGAGGGATTCTGTGGTTGCATAATCCACAGGAAATGAAGCAAAGGGTGTTTTCAAAACTACCTCCAAGGAAGTGGGCTGCAGAATCTCAGTCTTACGGGGCCCTAGATTGTAGAGCTTTCACCACAGAGTTTAAGTGTTCCCATAGCACTTAATGGTCTTCTAGGACTTGCTTAGCCATCTGTTCATTTTTCTTCCCCATCACCCCCATCCTATAGGTTATTACCCATTTTGAACCAGAAGAAGCGAGTACATAGGAATGCTAAATTTCTTACTCCAGGCCAAGAAGAAAATGGTGGAACTGAGCTAAACACCTGACTTGATGGATTCTATGGTATATAATCCACCAAAAGCTTGCTCTCTGACCCCTTCAAAGTTTGTGAGTTTTTCTTTCATTATTGGGCAGGTGACTACAGCAACAACAAAGAAGTCACAATAAATATAGGGCAATGGGAATGTCATACATCAGTTCTTTGGAAAACTGACTCCAGAGTGGAGATGTGCACGTGAGGAGTTCTTTAGGAGTGCTCTCAGGAACGGTGCCCTTGAGAGAGTAGGGGAAGCGAGCCCAGGCAAAGGGGGAAGCTGAAAGTGCTACATTCATAAGAGTGGGCCTAACTGATCCCACAGGGAATTCTGGAGCACAGATGGCTCTGAACAGTTGTGTGGAATTGTGGCGATGGTTCTTGGCAATCATTAGATATGAGCCACATTTGGGAAGGGGACATGACCTTGGGCAAGGAAGCTTCCTTTGACAGAGAGCAATTTCCAGGGAAGGCTCAGCTGTGGGAAGTTAGCAGGCAACACTCTTGGCAGCTGGAGCACCTTGGTGGGTCCTAAAAGGCACCCACAGCATCCACTACGGGAGGAAAGGTAGAACTATACGTTGAGGACCCAGAGTTCTGGGGCCAATTTCATTGAGGTCATGTCCACAGTGATGAAAAATTGTTCCTAGGCCAAGGAATGGGGCCCATAGACATGTAAGACCCCAAAGGCTAAAGAGGCAGAGACCCAGAAGATGGTAATGGTACCTAGAGGTAAACCACTCTATGGGTCCTGCATTTTTTTGTTTTGTTTTGTTTTGTTTTTCTGCGGTACGTGGGCCTCTCACTGTTGCGGCCTCTCCCGTCGCGGAGCACAGGCTCCGGACGCGCAGGCTCAGCAGCCATGGCTCACGGGCCCAGCCGCCCCGCGCCACGCGGGATCCTCCACGTACCGGGGCACGAACCCGCGTCCTCTGCATCGGCAGGCGGACCCTCAACCACCGCGCCACCAGGGAAGCCCGAGGTCATTTGTTCTAACTACCAGTTTAACTTCTCTGAGAAGGATAACCTGGTTTTTCAAAAATGTGGGCTGGAAAATTGTCCACACTAATTTACAAGACCAAATTATATTCCACTCAGCACTTAATTATTCATATGGGCATTTTCCACTTCTAGGTTATCAGTGGAATTCTTTCCCCTCGATTTCAGGCTCCTTCTCTCTGCCACCCAGCATGTGGCTGGGCCACATCCCCCTTCAGCTATTTAGTGTGGGCTTAGGGAATGCAAACTCATTTTAACTTTTTCCTGAGCACAACATCCCTGGGAAGGAAAATCTGAATCCCCAAAAGCCATACAAAGCATTCCAAAGTAAAATATAAGAAACATTTTGATTGTTTTTCTGTTTCGGATTATCTGTGCCACTATTCATTTCCTTTTTTTGTGGATAATCAAGAACTGGCTGTATTATGGTTAACAGGACTTTCAAATTGCTGAGAAAACTCTGCAGGGCATTGAAAAGTTTTAAGGGTAAATTCATAATCCCCAATGTTTACAGTTAATAGCACATACTGCCTTGGACAAGGGGAGTAGCATAGGTAGGTATTTCCAATAGTTCCAACTTCAGAGATCTTTTTTTAAGGGCATTTCAGCCTCAGCTGTTTCAAATCATATTAGGCCAGTGCTGATTAAAATCAGATAAGGCCCCCGAGACAGAGAGAAAAGGAAAAAGAAACTCCATGTTGAACTGCACAGATTTTTTTTCGATCAACTTATACAAATGTATAAAAAGAAAGAAAGAAAAAATGAAAGATTATTATTTTTTTAGCCAAGGAATTTCTTAGCAGCATTAAGCCAAATGTAGGCTCCATACCCTTTAATCATTTTAACTCCAGCCATCTGAACGTCCTGGATGTGTGCTCCAAGCTCTGAGAAGCACACAGCAAAAATAAGCTAAATGGAACATTCTTGTTGCCTCATGATCTTTAGAGTCCATGTTATTAAGGCACTTATCCAAATATTGCACATGGGTTATCTTTAATTCCAGCTTCAAGGGACCTAAGGCCACCTAGTCAGTAATGGAGAGCTCTGAGATCCAGAGGCAGCTTGTGGTGGACATGGGGATGTGAGCTGGAATTCCGAGCCCTTGGGCCCTTTCCTTGGTTGTATGCACCCAAGTCAGCTCCAGCAAGACCTTAAAAACTCTCAGGAAAGCAGACTCATTGCTTTTTCCTTTGAAAGACTGAATTCAAGGCAATAGAAACAAATTCATTTCATTTGTCTAGTTCTCTGCTGTGCTAAGCACAAGGAATTAAGACATGGGATACAAAGATGAATGCAATGTAATTCCTGCCTTCACACAGCCCACAGTCAGAAAAGGGTGTTCAAGAGTGTAAACCTTAACAATTAACATTACTGTACCTCTAGCCCAAGCACAGCCATGCCTCACCTTTCATGAATTCCTTTCTTCAGAGGAAATTGACACCCCTCAGGAGAAGTCTTGACTCCTCCAGCCCCCACTGACCTTTGTTTCCTTTGCAGTTATTACTGTTATTTTAAACAACAAAAATGACATGATAATAGTGCAAGTTACTCTGCCCTCCTTAACAATAATAATAACAGCTAAACCTCTTCAGCATTTATGATATGCTAGGCATTTGTGCTTCACATTTTACGTATATAATCTCACCCAGTGAATCTTCACAACAGCTCTCTGAATTATGTAATTTTATTAACATGTCGTATTTTATAGATGAGGAAGCTGCAACTTGGAAACTTTAATGTGCCCAGGGTCACCCAGCTAGTAGGATTGAAACTCATGTTTTTTAATGCAGAAGCCCAAGTTCTTAACCTCTATGTTATCCAGTCTTTCCAAGAGTGTCATTCTCCCATAACAATATCATAGTTTTCCACAGTGCTTTACAAATGCATATGGAGTTTATTCCTTGTTATCTGGTCATCTAATTACAATGGTCTTGTGTTGTTATTTTAATGCTTTGTTTGGTTTTTCTGTTCTCTCCTAGGGAACAGAGATGTGCAGCACTTACGAGTTAAAGGAAAGAAAGGAAAAGGAAGAAGGGAGGGAGGAAAAAGACACTTTTCTGATGGAGAAATGATAGGTCAGAGAGATTAAGCCAGCTGGTCTTGAGTTGTAAGAAGCCAGTTACAGTACCAGGAGCAGAATGCCGCTCTTGGATTCCTGACTGTACCGTCTTTTCACTGGGTTATTGATTTGGGGGATAAAGGTACAGTAGCCTTTATTTGAATCTAAGCACGGGGTGAAGAGAGATCAGAAACCATATCATATCGGGTAAGAAAATTAGCTTTAGGGCAGCCACTAATTCTCTGCAGAAAAAAAAAACATGATAAATTAAAGTCACATGACTTGGGCAGGGCCTATTGTTGTTCACGGGGACAGTCACATACCAAGCATTACACAAATAGGTGGAGGGGGTGAGAGATTGGGATCTCTGAGAAATGCATGAGAAGAATGTGAGAAGTGCATGAGGATGAAGCATTAAATATCTAGGGTAACAGCAATGGCAGTGCTACTGTGAGTTGGAATGAAATAGAAAAGGCTGATAAAGGAGTCAGGGAGGAAGAATTCGCTCTGAATGCCAAGAGGAAGAAAGCTAATGGTTGTTGCTATTAGTCTAGGACCTTCTGGAAGAATATTCTTTGTCCTGTCCCAATACTTAACCCCCAGAGCTACTAGACTCTGAAATTCTTTTATAAACACATCTATAATGATCAAAAGAATATTGTGATATCAAATTTAACAACAACAACAAAAATCACCCATGCATGATGGGAAGGAAAAAGTAGATGTTGTACTGGCAGTAGGTTTGGGAAACGTTAAGAAGAATGGGCAGAAACGAACGTAACTATACAAGGAAGAATGAAATAGTCATGGAGAGAACTTGATTGTGCCTGGAGTATCTACCCTTTTGACTTCCCTCACCAACCTCAATCAAATAGCTCTTCTAATCCTATCTCCCACCACAGTTTACATAGCCTAATGATTGTCTTCTTGGACATGAAACTGATATAACTATCCTTTACTGAACTTTTCACCCTGAAAATTTCCTTAAGAATATTAATAAGGTAAACATGACCAATGGAAAAATTCCCTAAGCTTGCTCTATTCTCTATACATTCTTCTCATTAGATCCATGTAGCTGTTGTCTGTTTTAGATTATAAAACCGTCGAGTGGAACAACTATGTAATATATTCTTTTAGAACAACTCCCAGCAAAGATACCTAAGCCTTTAGACTGGTTCATAATTAGGCTGAAGCGGAAAGTGACTAAGACAATCACCACGAGGGTAGACGCTGGGATCACGTGAGCCATGGGGAGGATGGCTAGCTTCTAGCTGCCTCACAGACTATAAGGCAGCATGGTGCAGAGATAAAAGCCTGAGCTTTGGGGCTTCCCTGGTGCCGCAGTGGTTGAGAGTCCACCTGCCGATGCAGGGCACACGGGTTTGTGCCCCGGTCCGGGAAGATCCCACATGCCGCGGAGCGGCTGGGCCCGTGAGCCGCAACGGGAGAGGCCACAGCAGTGAGAGGCCTGCGTACCGCAAAAAAACATAAAAAAGCCTGAGCTTTGGATAAGAGCCGAGTTGAATTCTAACCTTGCTCCTCTTCATCCTGTGACCACAGTGTAGGGTTTATTCCATGGGTTTACGACAAGACTGAGGTCCACTCCTAGCAGACAGGACCTATATCCATGCCTAAATATTTAAATTATGGGTAGGTTTTTAACTTCGCCTTGGAAAGTCTCAGAAGTATTCTCCACGCTTATTAAGAAGACAACAAAACGAAACAAACGAACGAACAAAAACTTTAAAAAAGCGAATGGCAACCAACTTAAAGAAAAACAAACAAACCAAAATCAACCCAGACACAAATCTAGGAGGGAAAATATCCAAAAGAACATTTCTCTTTCCCCGCCTGACTTCAAGAGGGGGGTGACAAGTGCTCACTGAAATGCATCACTTCAAGGAAGATTCAGAAAACTGGCGCCCGTTACAAAATGTACGTTTTCCTAACAAAAGTATTCCAGGCAGCCTCCCTGCACATGGCACGGTGCATTTTCTGAAAATCAATCAAGTCCTCTCATTCAGTGGAAGCCCAATCGCATTGTCTGCCCCTTCCTCCTGAAGCCGATTTCTGCCAGGTAGAAAATGAAGTTTCCTTTACTCTTCTTTCAGACACAATGCTACAGCATCATAGAATTGTTGCTCTGTGTGGGAAACCGACTTCCTGTCTCAATAAATGAGCGCACACAGGCTTCTCTGGACACATAATGGAGCCTTTTTTATTTTATACAAAAATCATTCCACACTTAACACATCAATGAAGCCACTTAAGCTCTACTGCATCTGAATTAAAGAGGAATTGTGTGATCAAAGGGTGTGAAAAGAACCACACAGGGTGTTCTTCAGATCCTCTACTTTTGTTACATTTGATACATAACAAACCCAATAAATATGCTTATCCCGGGAGCAAGTTTCATTATCTCATATCCTTAAGCCTGGTGAAAGTATTCCTGTATTACCCTTCATGCTACAGCGTCTAATTCTATACTGACAATTTTGGGAGAGAAATGAAAAATATTGGCACGTTTCAAGGGGCTGGGGGTGAAGCTGGGGGGATAAGTAATTTTCTCTTGTGGTTTTGTGTGTTCCTGTTTAACGGAATACAAATGTATATGTATATACATGTATATAAATGTATATGTGGTAAAATATACACACAAATATATGTTATTACACACACACACACACACACACACACACACACACACAAAATAACATGGGAACTTGTTTTCTTACCAAATAATGAAATATAAAGCAAAAAAGACATGATTAAAATTCTTTAATTCCCAGAATTGAATAGGTGAATAGGACATTCTATAATCCTTTTATAGCTTTTTGTGCTGTTAACATAGCTTCTGCGAAGGTTACTAGGTATTTAACATTCACTGTATTCTTTTTTTCTTCATATCGTGCATTCTAGAGAGATTGGAAAATTCCTAAAGAGAGTTCCGGCATCCTCATAAGGAATGTATCACAGCTACACATATCCTGAAATGTATTTTGTGAATAAGAATTTAAGTACTATAAAAAATGTGTCTTCTATGCCGTTGCATAAAAACATGAAATGCAAAATATGCAGTCAATGAATTAAAGTTGATTGAATACATTATTATTTAAATTTATGTAATCAAATCAATATTGGATTGAGATATATTCCTTTAGCTATCATCTATATAGCTGGAGTGAATTGTTGAACAAGGATCCCATACTATTCAGATAAAAATTCTCTTATTGAAGAAAAGGAGTTTAAATCAGAATTCATTCATTCAAATAGCATCTGTGGAGTGCCAGTTATGAGTCTGCCATTATTCTAGGCACAAGAAAGTCAATGATTAAAGAGACATGCCTCCTACTCTGCTGGTAGTCCAATAAGAAAGAGAGATGTGTGGACAAGTAATGACAATGCAAAGTGTAATAGCAATTCTCTTGAAGTGCCCTATAGAAGCATAGTGAAGAACACAACTATTTAGTATAGGGAAGTCAGCAAAGGCATCCCTAAAGGAGTTAATACTTGAGCATGGTCTTAAAAGACGGATGGGAGAATAGAAAGTTTATCAGTCAGAGAAATTAGAAGAAAAACATGTCGGGGGCAAGGCCTATGGACAAAGACATGCTGAAATCCTGAAAAAGCATAAGCACTTTTAATGGTGCATCATTTGTGTAGTTGGATTATAGAATCCACTTAGTGAAAAGAAGCAACAGATGAGGCCGGGATGATAGGGTGGGACCAAATAACAGAGTGACCTGGCTGCCCTATCAGGGCCCTTAGATTGTGCTCTTGAAAGCAGTGAGGAACCAGTAGGGTCTTAACAGACCGAGTGATCTGAATTAGATTTATATTTTGCCCCAGTGAGATGTCCATATGAACCAACCTCTGGATAATTACTCAGATCTGGCAATCTATGTATCTCTAAATAAGCTGCATTCAGTCAGTTGCATTTTTCTTTCCTTGCTTTCAGTTGTCTGGCCTTGCACGTGCCAGCCATGCAGATGAGGGACCGAAAGGTTTAGTTCAAATTCAGACGTTTTCAGTGTTGTGTAGACAATCACAAACACTGAAAGAAAAAATATTCCATGATGGTGAAAGTCCCTGTACCGTGCTTCTCAAATAAATCTTTGTGGAGGGTATCACTCATAGCAGTTCAACTCTGTTTAAACACAGTTATTAAGATCAGATGACCATCTGTCTTCTGCCACAGTTTATGTCATGCAAACATTTTCCATGGAACCTAGGCACTGTCCTCTGTTGCATAGACAAATAAAGCTCAATAAACAACCATAAAAATAACAACATATTGATTCAGTCGTACATTCTCTTTTTGATTAATTTTGGGTGGGTATATACCCAAGGTCCAGACATAACCTTTTGCTACCCAATCTGCCTTTCTTTGTGGAAAAATAAACCAGTAAGGCTTTTTGTCCCTTCGCTAATCCTGCCCTGGATTTCCTGTCATCTTCCACTTATACTCACATAAAAAAATTGATGTTTCATTTTGCTTTTGAATGATGTACAGAGAGTCCCTTTCTTCCTTATTTTCATTTGGGGTTTATGTGTTCATGAATTGTATGGCCTGCCCTTGAGGTAAGATTTAAATGTGGTCTGAGGCAGGATCTTTCACTCAACAGTCTGTAAGAAGTTGAATATAATGAAAATGGAATTTTCCAGTAAACAAATACCTACAAACATGCCACTTGGATGTGATAAGCAAAGAAAAATCACGTGTTGACCATGGAGGGAGGGAGAGAGACAGCTCATGGAAGGAAATGTATCTACTGTTCACTTTAAAGGTAATATGACTCTATCATGGATTTTTCAAGGTCTGACCATGAAGAGTTCCATCCACTCATTCTAATTAACACACTTAAGGAATAGAGAGACAGAAAGATTTTTAGAGGAAGAAAACAACCAAGAAAGTAAAGGGATATGAGGAACAGTAAAAGGATCTGAGAAGCTTTCATCTAGAGAAAAGCATCCAGGAGATCTCAAGAACCAGGTCCTAAAACTCCCAGAACAATGTTGGATAAAAGGATTCAATGTATTGTGTATACCTCGAAAGGGAACCCTAGGTAGAAGTAACACAGATAAATATTGATTAAATATAAGGAGCAATCATCTAAAATGAAGAGTCATCTGTACAATGGGCCAGTTGAGGAAAAGGGTTTTGTAAGTCCAGAAGCATTCAAACACAGGTTGGAGCACCATGAGGCATGAATGGGATGATTCCAGAATTAGATGGGCCCTTAGGTTTCTAGAGTCCCACCCAGCAATTCTAATTGACCTGAATCTACTGATTTTCCCTTGGCTCAGCCCAAGATTCTGAACGGCAGGGCCTCCTCTCCTCATTATGAGTCTGACCTCTGCTTCTCCTGGCTTGGTCAGCCCTATGAGACGGACCTCAGTTCTGGATATCACATTTATTCGGAGGCATCAGCCTTATCCTAGATCCTGATATCTGGATTTTTTGTTTGCTTGTTTTGCTTTGATTTGTTTCAGGCATAGCTAGTAATCTGACACCAACTTCTGAATGATGCTCTCATTTGACGATTTGATTGTAGCATTTTTGATCTTGCACTCTATCACACGGAGAAACAAAAAGAAGGACCTCAGCCAGCCCTTCCTTGTATAGAGGCATTTTAAGGCACTGAAAGTTGAGTATGGGGTTTTTACATAGGTAATAATGCAATTCATGATTTGAATTGATGCGTTCTTACCACTTTTCAAAACGATCACCATTTTAGTTGAGTGTTTTTCTTTTCAAAGGCCTTTGTCCAGTTTTACAACATTTTAGCCTCATGCCATAAACCTGAAGCCAATTAAGGGTGTACAGCAAATTGGGAAAAGCTTAGAAGTTCTGATTTTGATCACTAATCTCTTGGGAAATTTAGTCAATTAGTCAGTGACCTATTCCATCTACAGCACAATAACTCTCCTAATACCAACCACCAACCCTCCCTGCCCCCCCACCCACAGGATTATTAACTTTTACTGGGAGAAAGCTGTGGGACCAATTTACAAGCCCTTTTGACTTGACAGGCTTGGAATTTCCCTGTAAGTACCCAAATTTTAGGACGTGAGTTACCTCGCAAAAAACAAACATCCTTGTCAAGAAAAGGAAGCTTGAACAGGCATCAAGCACACTCTTGCACCTCAGCATTTTGATGAACGAATGGTAAATGAATCACAAGCATATGAATTACATTACTTTCTACGCACTTACATGTTTCAACATGAAGGGGTAACAAGTTGAAAGCTTTGTTCTTGATTCTCGAAAACCAAACTTATCCGAACGTGTCATTTGAGCCCACTTGAAGGTTAACATTCCCTTATTTCTAATGCTGATTATTACCTTTTGTGGCTTTTCATTACTGGAATATTTTCAAATTTCCAGAAAATTCACTTTGGTGCTGATGCAGTGGATCAAATGACCTCTGAACATCCTTTCACAGGTTCATCCTTTTTTAATTTAAGTAGGTCATAGTGATTCCATACAAGTCTGCTAGGCCATATCCTTAGTATATTGTGGACGGGGGTGGAGGGGAGATTGTTATCTATTACTGATAGAAAAAGAAACCGAGTTAGAAGTTCTTGAATTTTACAGAGTTAGAAACAGTACTAATTCCCTTAAGAAGCTTTTACTGAAAGCCTAGTAGGTGCCAGGCACTTAAGATACAAAGCGACAGTCCCTGCTCTAAAGGAGTCCTCTGTCTGGTGAGGAAGACAGACCAGGAAGCAGGTCATATTAATACAGTATGAGATACCATGACAGGAATATGTGCAGGGTACCCTGAGAACACAGAGGAGGGGAATCTAACCCCCAAGAGGGGTGGAGGAGGACTGGCAAGTCTTCCCAGAGGCATTGAGGCTCAGGCCAAAGACTCAAGCATAAGAAGAATTTAGGTCAGGAAGTAAAGAGGAGTGGAGGGTAAGGATGTGCAAAGTCAGACAGCTATGAGATACTGGGTGTTTGGAGAGAGTTCAGTATGGATGTTATGTAGGGTTTCAGTTTCCAGTTGGGGAGTGGGGAAAGCCAAGCTGGCAAAGTAGACTGGGGCCAGATCACAAAGGGCCTTGTCTGCCAGGTTAGGAAGCACAGATCAGGTACTGGCTTTAGCACACATTTGTCTTCTACTGTTATCACTCTAGTTGAGCTTGTATATTGTTACCATCTAGGTTAACCAGGTGTTCTCATACGGTTGCGTTTTTCTTTCACCTATGTGTTTCCTTTAAAAATCATGCAATTTATCCTATAGCAAATAGGGGTAGGAGAGGGAGTGAGTGGGGATTTCCTACTTAGTACTGAGCCCCGACAGAAGCATTGTCCTGTTGGAATCTCTGTTGCTTGTTCAACTTGGCCCAGTCCTTTCCCATTCCCGGGCATTGGTTTCCCATCTGGCAAAGTGAGATCATTGTGATCTGTTTCAGATGTGCTTTATGTCATTTGGAGAAAAGTTGTTATTTGACTACAAATCCTCTCATGTTCCTCATTAGACCGTATGAATAATTCACGACCAACATCATCCGGGGCTGGATTATATTTGGAATTTTTATGTGGACCAATTCTCAAGCCAGACTGCTGTGATTCATCACAACTTTTGATGACATGTTTAAGAGGTAAAGAAAAGGAAACACAAGGAGTTCTTTTAGAGATGAAGAAAGAATGAAGGAATAAAAGAGTATTAGAAAGCTATGGATATCGACAAAAAACACAGTGGGTGATTGTATATGTGTATAAGGAGCATCAATAAAAATGTTTGATTGCAGATACAGAGGAAGATATCTTGGTGGGGGGTTCTGATGCCATGGTTCAAAATCTCTGCTCACCTTTTCCTATTCTGGAGGCAATCTTAATAATGGTCATGTGTATTGAATACTTTCTATAAACTAAGTGCACTAGGCATTTGTGACACCATCCTTGCAACCTCCCAAAAGGTAGGTTCTTATTGTCTCCATTTTACAGAGATAATTTTAAGGTTTGAGAGGTTTGGCAATGTTGCCAAGGACTCACAGTTAGTGAGTGGCAGCTAGAATTCAAAATAAGGTCTTCCTCTTGTGTACTGTTGGTGGGAATGTAAATTGGTGCAGCCACTGTGGAAAACAGTAGGGAGGTTCCTCAAAAAACTAAAAACAGAACTGTTATATGACCCAGCGATTCCACTCCTAGGTATATATCTGAACAAAACAAAAACACTGATTTGAAAAAGTATATATATGCATCCCCAATGTTCACAGCAGCATTATTTACAATTGCCAAGGTACGCAAAGCAACCCAAGTGTCCATCAACAGATGAATGGATAAAGAAGATGTGGTATATATACACAATAGAATATTACTCAGCCATAAAAAAGAATGAAATGTTGCCATTTGCAGCAACACAGGTGGACTTGGCAGGCATTATGCTTAGTGACATAAGTCAGACAGAGAAAGACAAATACTGTATGACATCACTTATATGTGGAATCTAAAAATATACAACAAACTAGCGAATGAAACAAAAAAGAAGCAGACACACAGGCATAGAGAACAAACTAGCAGTTAACAGTGGGGAGAGGGAAGGGTGGAAGGGCAAGATAAGGGTGGGGAAAAAAGGGTTATTATGGGATTATATGAAATCATGTTTGTGAAATTTTTGAAAATTTTCAAGTACTATAGAATTTAAAGAATCTTTTGTTCAGGTTCTTCCCTGGTGGCACAGTGGTTAAGAATCTGCCTGCCAATGCAGGGGACACAGGTTTGATCCCTGGTCTGGGAAGATCCCACATGTCACGGAACAACTAAGCCCCTGTGCCACAACTACTGAGCCTGTGCTCTAGAGCCCATGAGCCACAACTACTGAGCCCGCACACCTAGAGCCCGTGCTCTGCAACAAGAGAAGCCACCGCAATGAGAAGCCCACGCACCGCAACGAAGAGTAGCCCTCCACTCAGCGCAACTAGAGAAAGCCCACACGCAGCAACAAAGACCCAATGCAGCCATAAATAAGTAAATAAATAAATATAAATTTATAAAAAAAGAATCTTTCATTTAATAAAAATAAATTAATAAAATCAGAAGAAAAAAATCATACTGGACTACTATTGTTACTTAACAAAATAATGAATGAGTTAAAGAACTATTTCCCTCTGAAACCACCCCCCAAAAAAATACCCCAAAAACACATAATAAGTCTTCCTGGGTGCAGAGCTCTTTACTACTCTGCTTTGCTGCCTTCACTAAATGGCTAAGTCTATGGGCAGCTTTTTGGTCCTGTTGTTGATTAAAAATTATGAGTATGCCTAGATCATATTCATCACAGGTTGAGGATTAAAGTGAAAGAACCCTAAAACAACCACTTTGCCTTGTTCATAGCTTCCAAGGGAATGGAAGATGCTCCATAATTAATATATCATTTATAGTATGTAATATTTATTTTAAAATATATTAATACTTTAAAATTAGAGTATATTAATCAAAATACATTGATTTTTTTAAATGCTAAAATATAGGACAAAGAAAAGGAAATACGAATTAAGCACATGAAGTGTATCTCTTTTTATGTTTTTGGATAACTTTGGTGTGAATCTCTTGTTCACAATGCTTATACTCAGGTGGTTTTTAAACAACATCTGATTAATAATTTTCTGTTAATATACTTGTTGGCCTGCTTCTTCCTTTGATTTTATAGGAGTCAACTTTATTTTTCTCCATTATTCTTCATTTTTTAAGCTTTTTTCTTTTTTCTTTTTTGGTTGTGTTGGGTCTTCGTTGCTGCACACGGGCTTTCTCTAGTTGCAGCAAGCAGGGGCTATTCTTCACTGCAGTTCTCATTGAGTTGGCTTCTCTTATTGCAGAGCACGGGCTCTAGGCATGCGGGCTTCAGTAGTTGTGGCATGAGAGCTAGGTAGTTGTGACTCACGGGCTCTAGAGCGCAGGCTCAGTAGTTGTGACACAGGGGCTTAGTTGCTCTGTGGCATGTGGGATCTTCCTGGACCAGGGATCGAACCCATGTCCCCTGCACTGGCAGGTGGATTCTTAACCACTGAGCGACAAGGGGAGTCTCTAACCATTTTTAAATTGAAGTATAGTTAATTTACAATGTTGTGTTAGTTTCAGGTGTACAGCAAAGTGATTCAGTTATACATATGTATTCTTTTACAGATTCTCCATCATTCTTAAGAAAGTATCCTCTAAAGAAAGTATCCCTTCAATTATTTTTATTTTTAAATTTCTAGGTAGACTTTACCTACAGAGAGAGTCTCTGTGGAGCCCTCTGGGTCCCTGAGAAACTTTCTTCCTTACACTAAACTGAAATAATTCCACTCTTATCTATCCTTTTAAGACTAAAGATGTGCGGTGGTATCATTCTGCCTTCATCAATTTTAAATACAGTCTTATGCTGGAGTTGGATGAATAACTTAACAAGTTGTCTTTTAAGCATCAAAGCTTTAAAAAAATATGAAATTAGCATGTGTTACATAGAAAGTTAATTATTTAATAATTCCAAGCAAACATATTTCTTCAAAATGTTATGATATCAAAACAATTGGTCAGTTTCATGAAAAAAAATCAGCTGAACGAGATTGCCTAAATGGAACTGACTACGAAAAATTTTTACTTTCCAATTAATTGTATTTTCTTCATGTTGATATGACATAGCCTGGATATTTGGGCTTCAAGGGCAAACTAATACTTAACAGAATTTTTAAATGCATACATTTACATTTGTGTGTATATATGTACCCATTATTAATGATATATACACATCCCCAGATATCAATGAATTACTGCAGAAAAAATATAGTATATATTACATCCATAGTTGTTATATTTAATGGACCTAGAGCTGTAATATTTGAAATACCTAGATGCAATTTCCCATAAAGTATTAAAAACCAAATATACATCTGTATTTTTTTTCTGTAATATGGCATCTGTTAAAGTGTCATCCAGGGCACATACGAAAGCAGCCTAACCAGGTCTGAATTCTTGCTAATCTCAGGTGAAGAAGGACATTTGCTATTGATAAAGCGAGTTAATCTCCAGAGTACAACTTGGGCTTTATGTATTTTTAGATGAGAATCACAGAAATTGATTGGCATTCCCTTCTCATACAAGCTTCAAGTGCCAGTTGCAATGAGCTCTAGGACTATGATTCAAGGTATTATACTTTCAGTCTCCATGAAGAGACTCCAAAGCTGATAAAAGTGAATTAACTTCTTTCTTTAATTTTGAAAATGCCTTACCAACATTAACTAATTAACAGATTCATCTGATGAGAAATATACACCATCCTGTAGTCTATCACCCAGAGGGATCTTCAATTGTATGTGATGTGATACATCGCTATACAATGGAAAATTAACTTAGCTCTTAACAATAATTCTGGAAGCTATGTAGAAACTGAGATGGAGTCCATGCAGCATTAAGAAAAAAGATTCCTGGTAGCAAACTCCTTCATCCATTACTTAGGCCAAAGACATTATGGCTTCAAAAAATAACCGAACCATAGTGTTTCCTCATAGCTGAGACTGCTTTTAAAGGTTAGCAGATATAAAATGCAGTGACGACTACCAGTGCAACTCTGCTTTAAGAAAAGAGAAAGTTCTCTTTGGCCAGGTGATTTTTTTCCTTGAGATAAGTGACAGCTTTCATGTTTCTGGAATGGGAGATTGGGAAGATGGGTTCTCAAATTCTTCATTTGTCCAATATGTAGATAATGAAAATGGTCATTTATATTTACACCTCGACACAGACATAGGTTTTCTCTAAAAGATATTCTGTCATGTGCCTAGAAGAGTTCATCATGGTTTTTCTAGCACCTAACATAGTATTTGGTATCCAAAATGTGTTTGTTAAATGACTAACTAGATTAATGACACCCAATTAATATTCATATTTACATTATCAAGGAAGTCTATGTATTTGCAACTTCAGTTTTGATCATGGTTACTAGGGTATTACTAGGTGCTAAATATTTACAAGGCCTAAGAACTATTCACACTAGGAGAACCCTCCAGACAAATTGCCAAATATGTCTGCATTATAGAAATCAGGTTTAAAAAGTACCAGATAATGTATGGTTCAATATAATGGATATATTTCTGGTTCCAGTTGCTTACAAGTTAATGAATATGGATTTTTATTATCTGAACAATAGGAATCCATGTGAATCAAATAAATCCATTTTTGTTCCATTGACCTGGGCACCCCACCTGGTGTCTCACAGATACTGTGAATGATGTTCTCTCTGAATCAACCATATGAATGCAAAGAACAAATCCACTTTACATTTCAGTTCGTGTAAAGACTGTTAGGTCTATTAGGGTATAAATGACTCTAACTAATTCTCCCACCAGTAGAATTATTCTCTACCTTAGATGAATAACATTCCAAAAAGAGATATAGTTTAGTATTAAAGAAAATAGAAAAACATGCTTCCATTCTGGTTCTCAAAGGTATAATTCCCATAGGCCTCAATAAGTTCCAAGCTAACCAAAATTTATATGAAAAAGAAAATTGATAAGATTGTATGCATAAAGCCAAAGGATTGTTGCCCCTCATGATTGCTGAAATCCCATTATACACATACACACATAAAGACACACACTTATACTTACACAGACACACACACATAAAACAAATTTACTAAAGTGTAATTACTAAAGTAGTATTTCTTGTTATGAAGAAAAACTTTCATTTTTTTTCCTCAAAGAACTTGACTACCAAAATGATTTAGCATTAAAATACTTGCTTACTAGTGAAAACTGAGTAATTGGTATAGAATTATAACACTAGAGAAAATATATGAAATAACCATTTTCAATTGCTGAACAACAGGCAACACAGAACCATGATTACTGTGTGGAAAAAGCTAAATTAGGTGAGCTCCATGACTTCCCTGGCTTTCTGCTTACAGGCATTTTCTGAACTGTAGTGCAGGGAAAGGGAAGTCAGAAAACAATGGTCTTGCTTGGCTAAAGAGAAAGGGAACAGAGTTTAGAGTTCCTGTGTTGGAAATTGTGGGTCAGGATACCAGCTAAAAGGGAACTGCACAGAGAAGGAGCTTCAGAAATCTATATTGGAAGCCCTTGAGTGTTTGAACACGAAGCTTCCCATGTGCAAAATAAGAAACCATGAGGTCAGGTGCAGAACAACTACTGAACAAAGACAACAACTAGGGAAAGAAAAACTACTGAGGAACTGTGAGTAGAACAATTACTAGAACTTGCACAATGTTGGGGGACATTCAAGTTCTAGCCCCAGAGTGTAGAGATCTCCCAGAGAAGTCACAATGCTTAGAAGAGAGCCCAGAAAGGCCAGGCCTTAGGAGAAGGGCAAATTTATCTCTAGAGTAAAGGTTACCCTAGACCTGCCCTAACAAAGTTTAAAAACAAGACCCAAAAGAATCAAGCTGCCTTGATTTAATTTCCGTCCAGAGCAAAATTCAATACTCAGGAAAGACAATAAAAACCAAACAATCAACAATATACAATCTATAATGTTTAGCATCAACTCAGAAATGCCTACATATAGAGAAGCTGGAAAGTGTGACCCATAACCAGGAGAAGAATAAGCCAATAAAAACAGACACAGAAATGACAGAGATAATGGAATTAACAGACGTGAACTTTAAAACAAGTATTATAAATATGTTCAAAGATTTAAATGAAAATATGGATAAAGTGGGGTAACAAGTAAAGAAACACAATAAAGAATGGAAATTTTATGAAAGAACATAAAAAGACCAAAGAGGAAACCTAGAATTAAAAAAAAGTAAAATCTGAAGTAAAAATTTCACTGGATGATCTTAATTCAGCAAAGGGAAATATCAGTGAATTTGAATGCAGGAAAATAGAAATTAGCTAAGCTGAAACACAGACAGGAAGAGGTTGAAAAAATTGATAGAGTCTCAGTGTAGAAGTCAAATGCATGACAGCAATAGAAAAAAAGCAACAGTGGGGAAAATTTAAGTCCCTATGTTTTACACGAGGTGGGCTGATATTAATTCAAGGCAGACTATAAGTTAAGGATTCATATGATAAGTCCCAGAACAATCATTAAAAAATAAATAAAATGAGGTACAAATAATAAGCCAACAGAAGATATAAAATGGAATAATAATCACTCAATCCAAAATTAGTTTGAAAAGAGGAAAAAAGGAACAAACTATAGATGGGACAAATAGAAAACAAATAGCAAGATACCAATCTTAACTCGAACCATTTAAATAAATACATTAAATATAAATGGACTAAATATTTCATTTAAAAGGTGAAACTGTCATACTGTGTTAAAAAGCATGACTCAATATGTGTTATTTACAACAAACTCACATATAATATAAAGACACAGATAGCTTAAAAGTAAAAATGTGGAAAAAATACAAACCATGAAAACACTAATCATAAGAATGATGAACTGCGTATATTAATACTAGACAAAGCTGACTTCAGGAAAAGTAGTTTTACCAGAAATAAAGACAATGATGATGTAAGTGTCAAATTATAAAGAAAACACAGTAATCATAAAAGGGTATGCATCTAATAACAATATCAGAATTCATGAGGAAAAACAGGATGGAAAAGGAGGAAGCAACAGACAAATTGACAATTATAGCTGGAGATTTCAACATTCTTATCTCAACAATTGATAGAAAAACTAGACAAAAAATCAATAAGCATACAGAAGATTTGAACCGTTCTAATGACCAACACAACCTGATTTATATGTATAAAACGCTCCTCCCAACAGTTGGAAACTTCACATTCTTTTCAAGTGATCACAAAACATTGCCAAGATAAACCCTTTGCTGAGCCATAAGACAAGTCTAAACAAATTTAAAATAATATAAATCATTTAGAGTAGGTTCTTAGGATTAAATTAGAAATCAGTAACAAAAAGGCATTTGGAAAATCCTCCAGTATTTAGAAGTCAATCAAAATACTTATTAAACCACAGGTCTAAGACAAAATTAAGAGAAAATTTGAAAACATTTTTAACTAAATGAAAGTAAAAACACAACACGTCAAATTTGTAGGATGAAGCCAAAGCACTGCTTAGAAAGAAAATTCCAGTTTTAAATGCTTATGTTAGATGATAAAAATGGTTTAAAAGTTGTAACCTAAGATTCCACCTAAAGAAGTTAGAAAAATCCAAAACAATAAGCCCAAAGCAAGAATACACTAGGAAATAATAAGGATAAGAGCAGAAGTCAATTAACTAGAAAACTGGTAAATAATGAAGAAAAAAATAATAAAATCACAAATTGGATTTTTAAAAAGATTAATAAAATTGATAAGCTCCTACCTATACTAATCAAGAAGAAAGAGAAAATACAAATTATCAATTTTACAAACAAAGGAAGAGATATTAATACAGATCATTCAAACTTAAAAACTTGATAAGTGAATATTATGAACAACTTTATGAGAATAAATTTGAAAATTTACATTAAAAGGACAAATCCCTTGAAAATACAAATTACTAAAGCTAACATAAGAAGAAATAAAAAAATCAGACTAGCTCAATATCCATTAAGAAATTGATTCATAATATAAATATCTTCCACAAAGAAAACTCCAGACTTGGATGACGTCACTGGTGAATTCTATTAAACAATTAAGAAAGAAATAATACAAATTGTACACAAACTCTTACAAGAATGTACAAGGAGGGAACAGTTCTCAATTCCTTTTATAAGACCAGTATTACCCTGAAACCAAAACCACTTAATACATTACAAGAAAAGAAAATTACAGATCAATACCTCTCATTAGCATAGATACAAAATTCCTTAAGAAAATGCTAACAACCCCCATCCAGCAATACATAAAAAGGCAAATACATCATGAACTAACGGGGTTATCCCAGAAATGCAAAGGTGCTTTATCTTTCAAAATAAAATTGATGTAATTCAACATATTGATGGGATAAATAAAAGTTATTTATCTTATTAGTTGAAGAAAAAGCATTTAATTAAATTCAATGCCTAATAATGTAATGGTAATGATAATAATAATAGGAGGAGGAGGAGTAACTACCAGAAAATTAGAAATGGAAAGAAATTTCTTCAACCTCATAAAGGTCATTTACTTTAAAAATACAGGAAGCATCATATTTACTTAACTGTAAAATACTGAATGCTTTCCCCTTAGATAGGAAACAAACAAGGATGTCTATCCTCCTCACTCTTGTTCATTATTGTACTAGATGTTCTAGGCAGTGCAATAATACAGTATAAAGAAATAAAAGGCATTTAGACTGAAAAGAAAAAGCAAACCTATCTTGAATTGTAGATGAGATGATATATGTAGAAAAATCCTAAGGAATCTACCCCCCCAAAAAAAAACCCAAAACAACAAAAAAACCTACTAGAGCTAATAAATGAATTTAGTATTATCGTTAAATTTAATTTCTATACACAAATATCAATTGTATTTCTACACATTTGCAAAAAAAAGTGAACTATAAACATACCACTTACAGTATCATCAAAAACATGAAATGTTTGGGAATAATATAACAAACATTTCAAGAGTTATGCATTAGAAATTTCAAAATATTGTTGAGATAGATTAAAGAAGACTAGGTAGGGCTTCCCTGGTGGCGCAGTGGTTGAGAGTCCGCCTGCCAACGCAGGGGACACGGGTTCGTGCCCCAGTCTGGGAAGATCCCACATGCCGCAGAGTGGCTGGGCCCGTGAGCCACGGCTGCTGAGCCTGCGTGTCCAGAGCCTGTGCTCCGCGATGGGAGAGGCCACAGCAGTGAGAGGCCCGCGTACCGCAAAAAAAAAAAAAAAGAAGACTAGGTAAATGAAGAGATATACCATGTTCATGGATTAAAAGGCTCAATGTTGCTAAGGTGTCTGTTCTTAAGTTGACCTATAGATCACACAATCTCAATTTTTAGAATCCAGCAGCCTTTTAAAAAATAGAAATTGATATGTTGATTCTAAAATGTATTTGGAAATGCAAGGACTTAGAATAGCCATAATAATTTTGAAGAGTATAACACAGCTGTAGGACTCATAGTACTTGATTTTAATACCTATTATGAAGCTATAGAAATTAAGACAGTGTGATATTGGTATAAATATTAACAAATAGATTAATGGAACAGAACTAATTTTAGAAAATAGACTCAAACTTATATGATCTATTAATATTTGAACAAGTGTGCTAAAGTAATTTAGTGAGAAAGAAAATTATTTTTAACAAATAGTTCTAGAATGCTGGCTATCTATATGGGGAAAGAAACCTCTACTTCATACCATACAAAAAAATTAATTTGAGATTGATTATAGACCTAAACCTAAAAGCCTAGGTTTTTTACAACTCTACAACTCTAATATTCTAGAAGAAAACATTGAAGAATGAATCCATTAATGATTTGGGGATAAATACTTCTTAGATACAAACCAGAAAGTACTAAATATAAAAAAGAAAATTGTTAAGTTGATCATCAATTAAAATATCTATCTGTATCTACCTTTCTATCTATCTACCTATTTGTCATACATACCATATATATGTCATATATATGACAAAAGACTTGTTTCCAGAATATATAAATAACTTCAACTCAATAACAATAATACAACCAATAAATTGAGTGTAAGGCATTACACAAAGAAGACTATATGACTGGTCAGTTAGCACTTGAAAAAGTGCTCCATATCATTAGGGAAATTTGCATCAGGGAAATGCAGATTTGTCACAGTGAGAACCACTATGCACCTGGTAGAATGATTAAAAGACCAACCATATCAAATGTGAGGATGTGGAGCAACTAAAACTTTTATACATTGTTGATAGAAGTGTAAAATGGTACGGCTACTTTTGAAATTAGTTTGAACACTTTCCACAAAATTAAACATAGACGTACCCTAGGACCCAGCAATTTCACTTCTGGATATTCACCCAAGAGAAAGGAAAACATATGTACACAAACAGATATGTACAAAATGTTCATAGCAGCTTTATACCTGATAGCCCAAAGCTGGTAACAACCATAATGAGTGCCACTGGAAAATGGATAAACAAATTATTGTGTCTCCATCTAAGGTGTGTCTACTCAGCCATAAAAGAAATGAACTACTGATGAATGCAACAACATTAATGCACCTCAGAGACATTTGAGTGAAAGAAGCCAGGCCCCAAATAGTACAGATTGCATGATTCCACCTATACCAAGTCCTAGAAGGGGCAAAACTAATCTATGGTGATAGAAATGAGAACACTGATTGTCTCTGGGAGTGGGAGTTGGCATTTGATTGGGCAGAAGTACGAGGGATCTTTTGGCAGTGATGGATATGTTCTACACAGTTAGTTCTACTATAACACTTGTTTCGAAATGTGAATTTGTTCCCGTGCAATTGATACATTAGGGGAAAATTTGAGTGTGACGTGGACTTTTCATTTGCTTATGTGTGATGCTGTCTGCGAGAAACACTAGGTGAATGCAAAAAACTGCACCCAGCTAACCTGAGCTGCTTAGGAAAACAAATCTCACACAAAGGAACACACCTCAAACATCTACGAGCTGCCTCAGTTTATCTCGTGTATTCTGAGTCACAACCATCCACGTCTGGTGTTACATATTTCTGTCTCATTTCAGGTAGCCCTCTTTCCTTCACTTCATAATAACTCACAAATTGCAACCCTTCTGATGTCCACTTCCATAAGCAGATTTTAGGTCTTTTTCAAAGTAAAGTGCCATATTTATTATATGACCTTCTTATAATAACTTCTTTATGAACTCCTTAATCACCAAACATATGTAAAACTGCACTAATATTTTTATTAGGCTCTCATTTATTTTATTTTTAACATCTTTATTGGAGTATAACTGCTTTACAATGGTGTGTTAGTTTCTGCTGTACAACAAAGTGAATCAGCTATACATATACATACATCCCCATATCTCCTCCCTCTTGTGTCTCCCTCCCACCCTCCCTATCCCACCCCTCCAGGTGCTGATCTCCCTGTGCTATGCGGCTGCTTCCCACTAGCTATCTATTTTACATTTGGTAGTATATATAAGTCCATGCCACTCTCTCACTTCATCCCAGCTTACCCTTCCCTCTCCCCATGTCCTCAAGTCCATTCTCTATATCTGCTTCTTTATTCCTGTCCTGTCCCTAGGTTCTTCAGAACCTTTTTTTTTTTAGATTCCATATACATGTGTTAGCATACGGTATTTATTTTTCTATTTATTTTTACATGTCACTGACAAAGTGTTTGAATGTTTTACCCTAGTCCCATTTTTTGTGTAAGACTTATGATGTGATGTTTCTTGCATGATTTTGCATGGCAATGATTTTTAGGAATGCATAATTTAGCATTGTAGCAGAACTGACTGTATCTTGTTGGGGTATGGCTCATACAAGTGAATTCAATGGTCAAATCTTATCAAACTGTACATCTAAAATCTGTTCATTTCCTGTTAGGTAAATGATACTTCAGTAAAAGAATAATAACATTAAATTAGAATTAACACACTTATGTTTGTTTAAAGTCTACATATTAGGAGCATGTTTGTCTTAGGCTTCTTGTGCATTCCATTTTACCTCTCGGTAAATAGCAAACTACCCACAGTTCCCTGAATGTGACATGTACTCTTGTGGCTTTCTGAACTCAAAATTACTTACATCTGTAATGTTCCCTTCCCCCATCTTTGCCAGGTTAAATTCTACTAATTGTTTAAACTTTAGTTAAAATACCACTTCCTGCAGGAAGTCTTCCTGGCTACTATTCCCTCCTCGGTCTGATTAAATGTCTCTCATGTGTGTTCTCAAAGCCTTGTGTGCCTACCTTTATCATAGTTTTTGCCACATTTTGTAGGAATTATCTATCCTTGCTTCGAGATCATAGTTTTCGGGGTAAGAGCTGTGTGTTTTAACCCTGAATCTCCATTCCTCATGCAGTGCTTGGCATGTATTAGACGCACAAAATACTATTATCTGAAAATCATCTGAATAAATGAATGAATGTACCATTTCTTGAACTAGTTTATTAGTCTCTTATTCCTAATGAACAAACTAACACAAGATTAGTGGCTTAAAATAACACACCTTTATTATCTTACATTTCTAAAGGTCAGAAGTCTAAAATGGGTCTCAAGGCGCTAAAATCAAGGTGTTGGCATGGCTGCGCTCCTTCTAGAAACTCTAGTGGACAATCCATTTCCTAACCTTTTCTACCTTATATATGCTTCCTGTGTTTCTTGGCTCATGACATCTTTCCATCTTCAAAACCAGCAATCACATCACTTCAGCCTCTGCTTTCTATCATTTCCTTCTCTGACTGATTGTCCTACCTCCCCCTTTCACGTATAAGGACACTTGTGATTATACTGGATCCACTTGGATAATCTCCCCATCTCAAGATCCTTAATTTAGTCATATCTGCAAAGTCCCTTTTGCCATGTTAGGTGACATATTCATTGGTTCCATGTATTAGGATATGGACCTCTTAGTACCTCTGGGGGCATTGCTATGCTTACCACCACCAGCAAAGTACTTACTCTCCTTTGTGCCTTTGCAATGGCTGTTCCATCCACCTGGAATACTCTTATTCCATGTATTCACATATTTAACTCCTTCTTGTACCTATTGTCTTTGCTCAAAAGTTGTGTCAATGAGACCCCCTTTTTGCATCCTAGTTAAAATTGCAGCCTGTGCCTCTGTTTCTGTTGTCATTTCTGATTACGCTTATTCTATTCTTTCCCTATAGCTTATTTATTATGCTTATTGGGGGGAGGGGTTTGGGTTATTTTACCCAATAAAATATAAGCACAATGAAGGCCAATTAGTTTTGTCTGTTTTGTGTGCTCATATATCCCAAGCACCTAGAGCATCAGCTGGAACAGAGTAGGGACTCAATAAATACTCACCAAATGAGCTGATTGGATGGATGACTGACTGAATATGTAAGACCCCCTCCTTCTGCTGCAGAGCACTGCAGAAACACGCAGAGACAAGCATCAGAGCTGCACACATACATAGAGAAGCTATTCACAGAGAAGCTACACACAGAGAAGCAAAAATAAAATGGCAAACATTTCACAAAGGCCATTAGAAGGAAGTATATTATTAGAAATAAAATAATTGTGACCTTATAGCTACAAAATCTGAGCATGGAGAAATTGCAGACCCAGGGACTGAAACTTACCTGAAATGTTCTGACAAGGGAGCCATTTCAGCACAGACTGTCAGGGGGCAAGGACAGCAAGGGACAGTGGGGAAGAGGATGACTGGCAACAATGGACTAGGTTCCACACTGGATCAGGCGTGATGGAACTTCTTGGTTTGTTTGTTTCATCAATACTTAGTGAGAGGGCGGTGGAATTTAATGATCATATTCACAGATTGAATTATCCATAACTTATTGGATATACAATAATACCTAAACTAACTGTGTATTAACTACATATGGTTTTCATACCAAGGTGTATGTTCTACCATTTTCAAGTAATCCTTTCACTGTATTCATAAAGTTTTAGGTTAAAGAAAATTTTGAGAAATCCAGGACAAGATGGTGGAGTAGAAGGACCTTGAGTTCACCTCCTTTCATGAGCACACACACACAAAATTACAACTAACTGCTGAACAATCACTGATAAAAAAAAAACTGGAACCTACCAAGAAAACTTTGAAATATTCCTACAATAGCTACGTAAAACGTTTTACTATTTACTAACAAAGGCAGGTAATACTCATGCTCAGAGTAGTTATTTTAAGCAGTATTTCTTACAGAATAGGGCCTTGAAAAAGCATACTCTTTTCTGTGAATGCTGCATATTACAAGTGTGTGTGTGTGTGTGTGTATGTGTGTGTGTGTGTGTGAATGTAGACTGGTACCCACATATGGAGCAGCGTGTATAGGTCTCATTGGTTATGACTATAGTATCCTGAAGAAAATGGAGTAGAGCTCTCTGGTCCAGAGCAACCTGAAAATGTAGTTGATATTATAAAAACTTTAAAACATAGACATGAGCATTAAGTTGTTATAAGCTTAAAAAACGAGCTGACCTACAGTCACTAGATATATTGATAGCCGTCCTTATTCTGGTCCAGCCTTGGCCCAAAGAAGGCAGAACCTTTCTCTTGATTTCCTCATTGCAAAACTGAGGCAAGTAGGCCCTTTCAAAATGTTTTCATTATATGATAAGGGATGGCAAAAGGAAAATAAACACAGGATAGAGGGATATAAACAATATGGCTTTAAAATTAGAGGGTTCTGATCCTACCAGGGCTTATTTCTCTCTTTTCTGAAAGCTGTCTCAAAATAATTACATTCTATAGGCTCCAGGGCAGGCACAATTTTGCAAGCACCAAGGCTGGGTCCCTCACATCTTAGCTCCCAACCCACTTCTTTGCACCTTCCTTTTTGACCTCCTTACCTCAGTGTTATTATCTAATCTAAAGCCTAATATCAGTGTCTGTTCTAAGAGAGATGCTTTTGACTTAGTTGAATGACACCTTTCAGATGAGACCTTATTTTATATCCACAGGGATGGGGACAGATCCTATAAAATAACAAAGGAGCACTCATCTGGTAGTTAAGTAACCTAAATTCTCGCCCTGGTTTTCTTACCAACTTAACTTCTGAAATCTCAGCTACAGAAATGAAGTGATTGACTTTGTCTGTCTTTCAGGACAATGCAATTTCTCTACTCCTGCTATCATCATTAACACACACGATTGAGATCCTTCTATAGGTACAGTGAATCTATCCTCATTTTTCAAAAGCAGATTAAGAGGCTCAGAAAGGTCCGGTGAATTGCTAACACCACGCTCTAGCCTGGATTCACCTCCAGATCTCACCCACAGAACGAATGTCTTTGCCAATACCACACCATGGTCCTTAAGGAAAATGGCTATGGCATCACAGATAGACAAGAAAAGATCCCATGTGATGGACACTTGGGTGCCAGCACCTCCACCTGTTCCCATGGTCTCCTCAGAAAGTGCCATATTTGACACGCTTAGCCTAAGCGTAGCCTTGGTTGATTAGTTCAGGGGTAGGCATGACCCAAATTAAGAAAGTGGAATCCTTCCAGAGGATTTGGAAATATGAAAGGGAATCAGTCTGTCTGAGGTGACTGAAACCATAAAATGGAAAATTCAGGAGATGTTAGCGGCAATGTTTCTGGCCAAGTGAAGAAAGCCAGGTGTCAATGCGAGACAATGATGCAGAGGAGGAGGACGGAGAATTCTGGCAAAATTTGGACCCTGAGTTTTGGTTGTTCCAAAACAACCAGGGTTCAGTTGCACACTCGACCTCCTGCCAGCTTGGTGGTTCTATTCTCCCTTGTATCCTGTGTGCTAACATATGTCCCCTTACTGCCTTAATTGTTGAGTCTGTTTTGTTTTGTTTTGCATTAACTTGTATCAGTTTCCTAGAGCTACTGTAACAAATCAGCACAAGCTGAATGACTTAGAACAACAGAAACGTATTCTCTCATGGTTGTGGAAGCTGGAAGTCCAGAACGTGGGCTGGCTCCTTCTGGAGGCTCTGACAGAGAATTCATTTCTTGTCTGTCTCCTAGCTTCTACTGGCTGCTGGCAATCCTGGGCATTCCTTACCTTGTAGACTCATCATTTTAACCTCTGCCTCTGTCTACTCACGACCTTTCCCTCTGGGTGTCTCTTTGTGTTATCTCTCCTTCTTTTCTCTTACAAGGAAGCCCGTCATCAGGCTTACAGCCCACATGTATCCAGGATGATCTCCTGTTGAGACCCTTAGCTTAGTTATTTCTGCAAAACGTTTTACGCAAATTCACAGGTGGACATATCTTTGGCAGAGGCTGCTATGACACTCCAGAAAAAGAGAATCCCGAATTGTAGTGGTGACTAGTTTCAAGATTTAGTGATATCCATCTCAATAAATTCTTTTATATCTCTAATTACACTTTCTCGACAGCCACCACTGCCCATATTTTTTTTGTAAGGTCATTTTGACATTTAACAAATATAACACTGTAATCCGAAAAATAATATGGTATTGCAAAACTTGTAAATACACCCATGAATATTTTAGATTTACCTTTCCTTGTGTTACAAAGACAAGGAAGAAGATCAGGTGATCTCAGTTTGCTTAGTTCAAATGACGCTGGTGACAGATCACTGTAGATAAGATTAAAAAAAAAAATGTCCTATTCCACTTAGGACTTCCACAGATACCTGAAAATTCATCTGTGCTTTTGTAATTGCTCCAGGACTAGTACCATGGCACCTACAAGAAGAATGGTTTACTGGAGCGTTCTCTTGTCTAGACACTACATAGGTGGAGTTTTTTGTTTTTGTTGTTGTCGTTGTCTTTTTTTTTTTTTTTTTTATAAGTAACAAAGAAGAGGAAGTGTGTCGTTGCTTGGTGGTTTAACCAATATAAATTGCCTTCTTTTCCAGGGAAATGTTCCCTATTATGTGAAGTCAATTTCCACGTAACCAGCCATTTGTTAGGGTAACAAATTTACCCCATCCTGGAATCTCAAATAAAAAATCCATTGTAATGCCATTATATAGCCGGTTTTATGTTTACTAGCAGCTGTCTTTAAATCTTCACTACTGCAGAGTAAAACTATTATACTGGTATTTTTTTTTAAATCCCCATAACAACAACAAAAATACAAAGTCCGTGGTTTATGAGAAGTGTTTTATTGGGAAAATACTAAGGGATGGATTCAATAAAAAACAAAACCAGGCCTTCCGCTCAGTATAATCTTATGGGTACCCTCCATCTTCCAGATCCATGACTGAGGTATTGTTCTGCCTTACAAAGGAGAGTCACAAGGTTTAAGCTGTGCCTGTTTGGGGCGTTCTGATCCCTTCACAAGGCAGTTTCCCATGGCATACCCCCTTAGAAATAAAGTTTGGATTTCAGTGGGAACCAACCTTGAACCTGTCGTGCAGGTCTTTATGTCAGATAATAACATGGAATCTTCTAAAATATATACAATGATACCTCGCTGTCAGCCCCCTTACCTTGCTATATCGTACCCAGTGTCTTATGTGTTACAGCCTATGACTTAGTGCTGTTTTAACGAAGTAAATCCAGAAACAGGCATGCCAAGCTCCTGCCATGTAAAATCTCTCAGTTTGGTGCTAAAAAAGAAGATATAACTTTCAGAGAGTGGTAAAAATGCTATAAACATGTGATGGCAGATTTGTTTGGGGGAGAGTTAATTACTTCCTTGTTAATTCCTGATAGAACTTAGAAGGCCCTTTAACAGCTCACTTTTGGCTCTTGATTTATCTCTTTTGTATGCAGAGTTGTAGATTATTAAGTTTTTTTTAAAAAGTACACACTTTTTCTTGTAGGTTACAATTTTATCTGATTTTATAATTTTCCATCTTTAAACTGACTCGATCCTTTTTAATGATGTCCATGCCCTTAATCAAGAGTGTATAAACAATCCATATTACAAATTTCATAAAGACATATGTAAACATTTAACAGGCTTTGGAAGACATTTGCAGTTTAGAATATCTGGATGAATTTTTTTTTTTCTTGGAGATTATCCTGTACTAGTAACAGGCAGAGAAAATATTTCCCATGCCTGTGAGTATTTAGGAGTTCCTTTGTGTGCCTAGATCTTTTTTTTTTTCCCCCATAAAGGGGAAGTGGTGTGCATTGGGGGTGGGCAAAAGAAAAATGACAAGAAGCAAAAGCTCTGCTGCTATAGGATCAAATTCCAAGCAGAATTCCTTCATACACGTCCATTTCTGTGAAAGTGCAGTGTGGCGCTCCTTTTCACTGTATCTGCTCGCTTAATTGTTTCTGCCTGTTCATTTCATTCTTCAGTGAAAACATTAGCCTAGGGGACATTTGAAAATCAAAAGGTAGGCTTGAAGTTTAACAGGAAATGAAGAGTGGTGTTACTGCAATATTAAAGTAAAAGTTAGAACCAACAGGAAAAAGTCACAGTTCTAAACTCAATATGTCTTTTCTCCTTTCTGCTGTTTCCTTTTGCTCTCCCAAATGTCAAGATTAAAGAAAAACATTCCATGGTTTCTACATTTTTACACAGCCAGGATATATAAAGGATCCCGGCAAGTATGCATTAATGGAATTTATCTGCAATGTGATGAGAATCAAGAGATTTGAATTATTATGGAGCAATATTTAAAATCCAGGACAGATTTCCTGACAGCTGTAATTATTTCATTCTTTTAGAATTATCCCTCTCCGCCCCCAAACCTCCTCTTGCCAAAATTATCCAGATAATGAAGTGGTGGGAAGGTTAGAATCTGAACCATCACAAAAACCAAAACTGACCAGATAATTAACCAACTCCCTGTTTCGCTTACAGGTAGAAGTGTGATTTCAGTGTCTCCATGGGTGCTGGTGAAGTTTGACCTATAGTAGGGATGTTGTCTTCAGACAGACTAGAACTTGAACTTCAGAAGTTCATTATTCCTCACCCTAGTTGCCCATTTATTCTCAAGGTGGGATGGCTTATTTGAAACAAACATCAGTTATGCCAAATCCTGGTATTTTACCAACTTGAGATGAAGTGTCATTATTGTCCAGTTTCTCTCTCATCACTGAGACAAAAGAGCAAGAAAATATTCAGAAACCAAGCTCACTAGATCTCAACTTAAAATACTGCCTGTTTCTCCACCTTAACAAGAAAGTCAAACAATTCAAGAAGAGCAAAGAAATTAGCAAAGTTGTTGAAAATGGCCCACCGGCTACAGATATTTTAAGAGTTAAATAATGAGGTGGAAAATATCAGACTTAAAAAAATAATAAATAAGGCTAAGTATTTACATATACGAAATTTATTAGCCATTTATTTTTGGAAATAATTTAGGCAATTCCAATGGCCATGATGCAGAATAGTTAAATAACAAGTAATTACATCTTCCTGCCTTTGAAGAACAATGGATTGGGGATGGGTCCAAATTTGTAAAGAGCAATCATGACCTTATATTCGATTATCTAATGGAAAGATCGTCGTACTTTTGCGTTATTTTGCTAACACTGTATTTCATAGGCATTGCAACTTGGAGAAGTCATTTAATCAAAAGTTATATTCAATTATTGATCGATTATGTATCCCACTAATTAGTTTTAGGAATAGCAGGACAAGAGAACTGTTGATTATAAAACAATTTCAGGAAGAAGAAGTGGTTCGTTTAGCTACTTTTGCAATGATCATCCTCTGTGGAAAATATAATCTTTGGGCTGTTTCTGTTACTGTAGTGGAAGCAGTGTTTGTGGTGGTGGGGCATGGAGGTGCAACGCTAGGTGTAGGTTTGAAATGGGGAAGCAAGGCAAATGAACAAATTGCAAGTTACATACTTTGGGGGGAGGGGATGTATTTTTACAGGTATCAGTGATTGTCTTTACAAGTCATAAATAATGCTAAATAAAACACGTAACTAAATGGGCATTAAAGACCTTTTACAGACATAGAAGAAAAGAAAACCTTTTTTTCCTCCTATGCTGCAGACTGCAGGCATTTTCCTCTCCCTCTGTCAAGTGCAATTCTTTCGTGATGAATGACAAGGCAGGATAATAGGCTGTGGTCGCCATGGCAACCAGACAGCAGCACTGTGTGCCTAGCATTTTTTTCATCTGAAAATGAAACCAGAAGCAAAGAAAAGCTGAAAATGTAACCAACAGATTAACTGATACAAAAAAAAAAAAGAAAAGAAAGAAAGAAAGAAAAAAGGAACAAAAAGGCAAGTTAGATTACAAGCAATTAAAATTACAGTACTAGTCTCTCTGTCTCTTTTATACACACACTCACACACACACAGACACACACACACCGACGAGATATTTTAAAATTCTATTTGATAAACATGTAACCATCAAGCTTTATCTTTATTTTTCCAAATGCCTCACTTGTTTTTGAAACCTTGGAATAACTGCGTTTTTACAAAGCGGCTTTAATTTCACTAGACACGGCAACTGATGAAGCTTTCTGTGCTGTGTTTGTACTGGAATTTCTAAATTCCTTTCCTCTCTAGTGCCCATCCCTGAACTATCCAGAGACCCAGAGCTTATGCGCAACAGTTTTAACTGGGGACTGAATTGGTGGGGGGAGTAAGGGCAGAAAGGTGACCAGAGCTGAGAAATAAGGGGACAATTCTGTCTTCACACTTGGGGATTCCATATACTTCATCCACCGTATTTACTAAGTAATCACAGTTGCTCTTCTGTTGAGCTAAAAGAAAGCTGCAGTTCTTTTGCAATCTTCTCATTCCTAAACAGCAGAAGGTTCCTGAATCCCTATTCGGAACACTGTCTTATTTTGCCCATGTAATTTCCTTTCATTTACTGATCTCAAAAATCCTTTGGGGCAGCTTTTTTTTTTTAGTTGTTCTCTGTCCCTACGAATGCACATATAAAAGAAAACAGACATAAGGGAGAACTTTCTGAGAGCAATCGCCCCTCTTCATTGGGTATTTGTGGAGCCAAAGAACACTGAGCAATGAGAGACCAGCCCACAGGATGAGAACAGACAAACGGGCCTTGGACTCCACGGACTCAAGTTTGAATCTTAGCTCCACCCTTTGGTGATATGAAAATAAGTACCAATATCTATAACGAATGAGCCAGAAAGTTTTTAACTTCTCTGAGCTTCAGGATTTTTCATCTCTAAAATGGGCAAATGTACCTACTTCGTGGGACGTTCGAGAAGATTAATGACATCATCTGTTGAGAGTTTCTGGTATATAACGGAGTAAAAGCTTCCTCCTTCCTGTAATCAACACAGTTTTCTAGTCTGTGTATTGTGTGTGTGTGTGTGTGTGTGTGTTAGAGAGAGAGAGACAGAGAATACATAACCACCTGTTTCAGGAGGATGTAGACCAAATAAGTTAATTTACGTGAGATGCTTTGAAAGTATGACACATTTACGGAAAAGGAAGGTGGGGTCACCCAGGGATGTTGAGAAACTTCTTTTCCAGGAGAATCCTAAAGAAGGTGTCTGACTCTGACCCGCCCTGAAGCAGATGAGGGATGGATGGACTGACCAGCTAAACTGCAAGGGCTCCTATCTCAGGAACCCGGCCCCTACTGTGGATGAGAAGATTGAAATGTAGGAGGCTCACAGGGCGAGGCCACAGAATTCAGCAGGAACATCAGGGTGTCCAGGTGCTGACACGGATCCAATATGCCAGCTCGGAGCCCTCCTGATCCTTCTCGAACATGCCCGGTGGTTTCACCGGCCACCCACAGTAAGGCCTAATAAATCCTTCCTTTGTCCCCATTTCCCCCAACACACACAAATGCAAAGTAAACAGTTGGATCAAAGCTTTTAATGTGCTTTGTACTGTTTTATTTAAAAAGATCAGGTCTGATATTTGAGAGGAAGAGTCCATCTGGCTAGGCTGATCTCAAGAAGCCTCAGACAAATTGTAAACAAGACCAGGGCACAAAGTTCTCTCACGGCGTGCAGACTGCGGCTCTGCCATCGCCAAAGCACTGGCTGGAGCTGGCCGGCTTTCCCTGACCACTCATGCAAACGGAACTTAGTGTTTTGAAACTGACCCTCTTTATGAGCTTTGCCTAGAATTTTCTAGCATTTACACTGCCCACTGCTATGGCCAGCTCTGTCTAAGCTTCTACTGTCCTGAGACCATACTTGTTCATGTTTTAAAATTTTCTAACAGTCAACATCATAGTGCTTTACATACCATTCGGACCCTCAGTTGTTCAAATAAACTCCTTAGTAATTTTAAAAGATGAGGAATAAAGATTTGAGGGAAGGGAAAAATTGTTTTACTAAATGGGATATGTGTGTGTGTGTGTGTACACATATATTTTAATTTAAGGCTTGCACATTGTACCATTACGGAATACAAAGAAAGGACATATTGGTTACATTTTCTCCATCACAGCATTTATCATGCTTGCTGTTGTTATTTATACAGTCATCTGTTTTCCTTGCTGGATTGTGAGCTCTTACACACCTATGTTTATACTGGAGATCTACCACTCATCTGGCCACGGCATCTTTACATGTCTAAACCTGATTTCTTATCTGTAAGATGAGATGACAATTCTTCAAGTAGTTGTTGAGACTAATAAATAAGACGTGTGTGAAAAGGCACAGTTTCTGGCATTACAGAGTAGCATGCGATATACCTTTTTAATTCAATACCTTTTGTTGCATTTTTAAGTGAACCGCTTGCCATTCCAAAAGGTCTTTCCTGATAATCTTTGGAAGGTCATCAATGCTTGCAGAGGAAACCGTAGGTTCCTAAAAGGATTATTCCCCAGAAAGAAGTTGTGTGGACCTATTCCACAGACCATGTCTATTGCAAGTACAGAAGAACGAATGCCATCTAGAATTCACTAGAAGAGGGAGGGTTGCATTTGGTTGGAAAGACCAGGTTGGGAAGTGAAGACAGACTCCTGGGGTTGGCAGCAGATGAGGGACCAAACATAAACACACAGCAGTAGAACAATTCATCTCAGGAGGACCACCTGTGTATGAGCATCTGGAGACCAACTCCCAGACCACAGAACTGGTCTGTGGCACAGGACAAGTGAGATGCACACAGCATTAGCTGAGATCAAAGAGTGAACTGACATTCAGGCAATATTCGCTGAGCACCTACTGTCTATGGGACAATGAGTAGGTGCTTTCATGTATATACGTCGCTTAACTTAGGAGACAGCAGCATAGCAGTGAAATATGGGCTCGGAAGTCAGACTGTCCAGGTTTCCGTCCAGACTATTCTCCTTAGTAGCCTCAGGACCAGGCACGTTACTTAAGTTTGATAATGATAATTTTCTTATCATGGTTACTTAAATGTTCTTACCATGGTTTTCTCACCTGTAAAAGGAACAATAGCACCTACTTCACAAAATTTTTTGTGGTCATTCAATGATTCAATACATACAAAAGTGCTTAGCAGCAAGCCTGCGCATAGAAACTACTTAATACATTTTAACCATTGTGCTTTGATTTGTACTCACTCATTCTTTTTATTAGTTAAGAGAGACTGTGAACTTACGACAGAAAAGAGGTCTAGACCTGGGATCAGAAATCCTAGAGTTAGAAGTCAGTTCTGCCACTTACAAGTCTCCGTACCATCATCCAAAAATGAAAGTAAGAAGATTACTTGAGATCTCACTCAAAAGATGTGTCGTGAGACACATTTATTAAGAGACCAAGATGAAGTGTGTCCACAGAGGCCACACAAGTGATAGGCAGAGTTTCAGACTGTAGGCAACCGATATCAGGAGTATTCAGGCCAGGGCGGCAGTGGTGAGAGTCCAGGCCCTCGGGGACTAAGACACAGGGACAGGAACACGAGCATCAGGGATGAGAGTTGCCAGGATCAGCACGACAGCCAACTTAACCCCGAGACACAGTGATGCCAAATTAATCTTCCAAACACACCATTTGCATGAGATCATCATGCTCACTGGCCTCCAATCACTCAGCACTGGCCTAAGAATAAAAAATCTCAACTCCTATGATGAACATCCAAGTTCTTCCAGGACCTTCCTTCAGTCTCCACTGTCAAGGTCACTGACACATTGGCTGTTTCCTCTCCCTGCACAGGGCATTCAAAGGATAGAGACACAAACTTTTGGTCTCACCCTTCTCTCCATCTAGAACACAGTCCCTTCCATCTCTACTTGTCCAAGTTATTGAGAACCTTCCAGCCTCTGCAAAGGCAACTTGCTCCGTGAAGCCTCCCTCAGTGCTCCAAGCCGTACGTGTTCTCTAGCTCGCTTGCGCACCTAGCAGTCTCTGCTTTGTATTGAGTCATTTTGTATCTGCCTTTTCTCCCCTTTGCTTGAAAAGGGGCTTAAACATAGTATTGATAGTTAAGCAATATATATTTGTCATTGTTTGTTTGACAGCTGTATTAAATGAATGGATACCTGAATGAATGAGTGAAGGAAAATGTAGGTAAATCTAGAAATCCCTTACCTCTAGCCAGGTTTTGTTTTATAATAAAAACAAGGCTGATCATAGACCTTGATATTTGTAATAATAATAATAACTATGAATTAACATGTATCAATTCCTATGAGCTAGGCATTGAACAAAGAGGGAGGGATGCAGTGGTGAGTGAAACATACACATCTCTCCCCTCTGGAGCACACAGTCCTAAGGAAGGGTCATACATTTATCAAATCATTGCCTAAATACATAATTATAAACCATGAATGATGTAAAGAAAAACATTACAGCAAGTTATGAGAACACAAACAAAGGAACAGGATCTAATTGCGGGGAGGTCAGGGGAGGCTTCCTTGAGGAATCGATGTTTCTATTCAGATTTGAATGATGATAGCACTTGGTCATGGGCGGAGTACTGACTTGACAGCAGCGGATTGAATAGAATGGCCATTTAAGGCATTTCTACTCTGCAATCAGATGTTTCTAGGACTGTATGAGGATGACAAGTGGTCCAGCATCTGTGCTAATAATTTTGAGTGTGTGTTGAAAACAAAGTAGGCAGACAGTAAGAAGAATGGTCCAGAGAACATGATAAAGGAGGAGAGAGATAAGGCTGAGAGGGGGAAACATAGCTCAATGAATAAATAATAAACCTGAATAAACAGAGAAATAAACACAAGGCAAAAAGCAGGAAATGATGAGTATACCATCACTCTCCGTCCTGGATGTCTCAAATAAATCCTATAAACATTTAACCTAAAAACATCTCGTGTGCAGTTAAACTTTTTCCATTTAAAATATAAGGAAAGAATTTTGACTAAGGGCAATCCTAACTTGGCCCTTTATGAGAGCTTGCATGCTTCTGCCTGGGTCCTGGACCGATGTAACTCGGCCCTTTATGAGAACATGCATGCTTGGCCCTTTATGAGAACATGCATGCTTCGGCCTGGGTCCTGGACCGATGTAATGTTATCACCCTTTTGGATGCACACAAAGCAAAGAAGAGTAGGGGTTACATGGGTTTAAATGTGAGAGGTTGGAGTCCGTCTCTCTGTGCCTCTGGCTGGTTATCTATTTGTCAACATGCTCCCAGTTGAACTTACGAAAAGAAATGGGATGGCTAAAGGTTACATTTGGAAAAGTGGGAGAAGGCAGATAGATGACTTCTAAGGTCCATGCCAGTGGTCAAAATTCTCAAGAACTGAAAGAGCAGAGGGAGAAGATACATCAAGCACTCTGAGACACTGCATTCACTATTCAATATCCACAGTGAACTTTTTAGGATACAGAATGGAGACGTCACGGATGTGCCAAAAAGGTAGCATATTTTCCATACCCCGCCCCGCCCCGTGTGGACCAAATGAGCTTTTCTAGTTCTGCTGACACAACAATGATGGAGACGCTTAATGGGAGAGAGACACCCTGTTCCTGGGGCATCACCATTTAAACTTCAGTGGCTTTGGATCTGAAGGCAGGTGGAAAAAATTGACTGTTCAGAGTCCTGCAAGCAAAGAGTGTGGAAAAGAGAAGCTGTGGGTACAAAAGATAAGCTTTGCCTGTTTCACGGTTTTGCCCAGGCAAGTGGTATTGAGAAACATGATTTATCCTGGGTTCCCCTCTTCACCCTGCAAGTCTGCCATGGCGTCAGAAAAGGCTGTAATGGGAGAATTCTTCTCTGAGATGTTAAGTTCTTTCAGTGTTCAAGGCTCCTTTACTAATACCCATGGGAGGAACCCACCTTATTAAATAATACCTTAAAGAAGCATTAATCTATCAGTTATTTTCTATTAGGCACAGAAAGCTGAGCCTGGGACCATAAAGGGAGGAGACAGGTGACAGAGGCAGGAACTGGGCACAGGCACTGGAGAAAGTTCCATCCAGCTTCACGACGCGTTCAGCCAGGGTCTTGATTGTACAAGTGCCTCTACTGGCTCCCAAAACACAACGCCTGGCCTAACACAAAGTCACTGTTTTCATAGAGAGGACACCTGCAGTAGTCACACAGTCAAAATAAAAACGTGAACATACTTAGTGTGTTTGCTCTTCAGTGTTCATGGAATTCACACAGGCACATATTTTGCCAGATGCAAGAAAAAAGTGATTATAAGCTACATACAAAATAAAAAGCATGCAAAACTTTCTCTCCGCAAGCATGATGACATCACCCCAAGCTTTTGTGAATGGGCATTACTGACGGGCAGTCAGACCATAAGCAAATTGGCCAATCAAAGCTCAGCAATGCCTGGATCCCAAACTGGTCACCGACACAAGAAATGCCAGTTTTCAGAGCCCGATAACAAAACTTTTAAAGTTCTTGATAACAGAACTTTATAAACAACAACAAAAGATCAGTTCATAAGGTGAATTACTCATGGTTATTGGCTAATAAGGGACTATAATCATTGCAGAAAATCTTGGAGAATGCAAGATGACGAGTACGCTGAGAATGGAAACATGCTATGCTTAAAAAGGCACAAATGAGTGACTTTGGAAAAAAGTGATTTTTTTTTTGGTATAACTCTCTTTTAGGGTTCAAAAGCCACTTCTAAAATTTTTCTCAGCACTACTTCTAAGAGGGTTATCATTTCCTTTCCAGGGTCCCTTGGTTGAGCATGTAACGCTCTTGACACCTACAGACTGCAGAACCTCCTTCCTCTTAAAGGTCTGAGGAAGGCCTCGGTTACCCACCTTGAGGGTCTCCAAATCAGCATTTCATCTCAATGTGTTGTGCTGGGGTTGTGCCTTTTAAAAGATACTAAAAAATTAAAACCAAGAAGATAATCTCGCTCCATACAGCGCTCTACAATCAGCTGGTTTGGACTTCATACTCATGAGGTTACAAGTTCAATCCCTAAATAAACCAGTTTTAGTTTCCACTCCACAAACACTTGTCCATCTTCACTAGTGCTGTGATTTCAGTCCAGCCTAGGTCCAGCTAGCAAAGGTCATTGTTTAAAGGTGATGAGACCATTGTTTAAAGAAAGTGTAGGTGGATCCATGTGCATCTTTGTGCATCTTTCAGCTAAAGTTGGGTCAGTCAAACCCTCTTGATATATAAAGGAAAGAACATATTATTACCTAAGTAAATGGACTATCTTAGGGATAGAGACATAATTTGAAGAATGAACATGTTTACCAATTGCTAGTGATTCCCCTGAAAATGTTTTTAATGTACTTAATTATCCACAGGAGCAGGCGGAATGGAATCACAGCATTCTAGATAATCCAAGTCATTTCTACTTGACTTTAGCACACAGCGTTCACCACTCCTGCACACGCCCACCTTCCTCTTTATGTTTCGCTTAACCTAAAACCTGCATTTACTTAGAGAAGGTCATTGGAAGGCATTGAACCTGAACCTTTATGCAAATTCTCATCACTGAGTTTTCTCTAGGTATTTTCACCAGTCTCTTCATCTTTTTTTCCCCATGCATAAATCAGGCAGAAACTCACACCATTAATTTTCCTGGGATTGAATGCAGTTTAGAGCCAGAGAAGGGCAATCATTTCCTCACATGTCTTTTTCCCCTTATGAGGTGAGCACTTTGAGGACGAAGATCATGTATTATTCATCATTGTATTCCCAGGATGTAGTAGGTCCTCAATTAATGTTTATTGAATGAATTAAGTACAAAGTATGTAACAACCCATTAAAATATTTTGCCAGTCGATTCTATAATTTTTTTAACTGTTGGTTTAGCATAGACATTACATTGCTCTGGGCAAGCAGGTAAGTGGCTATTTACAAGGCAGATTTATATATAATTGGATATAATGTATTCTAATGATCTGAATTGATTTGGTTAGTCTAATTTGGATGAAAGACACTCAGTCCATTGGTGTTATTTATTTCCTTGGTGGTAGTAAATGAGATTCCTTCTAATACCTGGCTGATGGCAATTTGTATGTCGGTTGAACAGTTGGAGTCTTTTGCTTTTGCAACAATGGTTTAGGGACAAACAATAGGACCCTTAAAAACCCATCTAATCCAGCTTTATTGTTTCATAAGCTGTCAGACTTCATTTTCTTTGTCATAAGGAGAGGACAGAACAGGATATAAGAAAAGCAGAGAGAGGATCATGGGACATAGGAGCTAAAAAAAAAACTTTGAGATAATATATATAAATAATAACATTGATATGTTGAGAAACTGCTTTCCCTCTAATGTCTCTTTCTCCCTTGGGTTTTTGGAAACATAAAGCCAGGTAAATGACAAATGTAGAAATTTCTAATTATCATGTAAAACAGTAAGATTGTAAAAAATCAAACAATGTCGAAACCAATTTGTAGAACCAGGTAGAAGGCTAGTTTTCTATGGTAGGACAAACTGGGGAACAAACTGCACCAAAATTAATATATTTAGTGAACTGAAAACCAAAGGCGGGATCACAGGTAAAAGCCATTATTTGTGATCATAGAAATAAAGTTCCAAGTAAAAGAGTTTTAAATTTTCACATTTTTGGAGTGGAATTCTTTAAATTAGGCTTATTATTTTGAATCTGAACAGCCAATGACAGCTTCTACTCAAAATTAAGTAACTTTCTAATTTTTTTGACAGTACATTAATAGATCAGAGCAGTTCACCTTATATCAATGAGATGAACTGGACTCTGGGTTTTAGAAATTAAATAAATCCTTCAAGAATTCAAACAGAGCTACGAACTAGGAGTCTGGAATGCTGAGTTCAAGTCTTTTCCTGCATATCTTTGTGGTAATTGCCCAGTATCTCTTCCTACAACAATCTCTCTTACCAAAATGAGATATTATAACATGGATATTAGGCAGACAAACAAGATAATAGATAAGAAAGTACTGCTCTAACCCTTTGGGAGATATGCATCATAGAAATATAAGGGGTTGTTATTTTTATTATGTCAAAATTAGCTACAGTCTTGTATTCAGTTCTAGCCCTCCAGCAAAATATGGATTTGGAAATAGTTTAAAGAAGAGCCATCCTGACGATTAAAAGTTCTGGGATTGCATGTTACTAAGGAAGATGAAAGGAAGTAGTATATTTATTCCATTGAAGAAATGATTGAAGGAGAATGAAACAGGTTTGGAATTAGAGTGGTCGTTCTCAAAGTGTGGTCCCAGGACCAATAGTAGCAGTATCACCTGGGAACTTGATAGAAGTGCAAATCCTAGGTCTCTACCCCCAGACCTGTTGAATCAGAAACTCTGGGGATGGGACACAGCAGTCTATGGTTTAACAGTTCTCCAAGACGATTCTGTTGCATGTTGCAGTTTAAGAACCATTCAGAGAATAGGTGTGGTGGTCACAAGGAGAATAATGAAAATGGGTAGTGTTAGAAAAAAAAAAAGGATGAGTGTGTCCTTAAATGTTGAGTCTTAACCCCTGTCCAAGAAATCAGAGAGCTATAGAAGAAAGTGAGGAAGTAACTTGGGGAAAAAGCACAGAAACGATCCAGAGAGGGCACCTTTCTTTTCTTTTTTCTCTTTTTTTTCTTTTCTTTTCTCTTCCTTTCAAGGAGAGTTCAGAACCCTGATAACTACATGTGGTTTTATCCTCAGATAAAATTTTAACATTGGTTTATTCAAAGATGAAGTCTTGAGAGGACAGTAGCAGCATGAGAAAGCCATGTGCGGACACCAAACTCAAGCAATGGCTCTTAAGTAGTTCATATTTAGTGCAAAGAAAATCAGTAAAATAAAAGGAGAGAGAGACAGAGAGAAGGAATACCAACAAAAAAGCAAGGAAAGAAAGACGGAGAGGAGAAAGGGAGGGAGGAAGGGAGGGAGGAAATACAGAAAGGAGTAAGAAGGAAGGAAGGAAGGAAAGAAAGGAAAGAGCAAGAGAAAATGAGGTACAGAGAAATAATTGCCAAGTCTCAGCACAGGAGGAAAAAGAGAAAGAATAAAAAGAGGACTTTCAACGCTTCTGGATAACATTACCATCAGATAGTACAGTACACTGGAGCCTTGCTATAAATTCTGTCCTCTGGGGCCAGATTGTGAAGCTGTTTTATCATGAATTTCAATTCATTTTAACAATTTGAATTGAGTTGAAATACCTTATTATGAGTATCTTCTGGCACGTTGGTAACTAAACCCCTTGAATAGATGCCAGACCATACTCACCTTATATAACTCCCTCTCCTCTACAAAGAATTATTACTACAGTGAAGAACCAAAGGTTTTGTTTGTTTTCTTTAATCATATTTACTTTTACTTTATTATGTAGCATAGATAAGTGCAAAGATGTATGGACATATTCATATTCTCCTATACTGTGGGCAAAAGTTTTCCAACTCCCTTTACCCTAGATCTCCTCTTTCAAGGAGCGTTGTTTACCAACCCAAAGAGAACAGGAAAGAGGAAAATCCAGTTATTTAAAACATCAACATATGCAGTAGTGATCTCAATTCTTCACAAATGAAATGTT
Source organism: Monodon monoceros (assembly GCF_005190385.1). Taxonomy (NCBI): domain Eukaryota; kingdom Metazoa; phylum Chordata; class Mammalia; order Artiodactyla; family Monodontidae; genus Monodon; species Monodon monoceros. The sequence goes on along the minus strand of NW_021703784.1, from coordinate 10,568,228 downwards.
CCTTCTTTTGATTACCTAAAGCAAACTATTGATCCCAAATGAACTTTCCCTTCCCATCTATCATTCATCTAGATGGCTGGTCCCCAGCATGAGTCATTAATAAGAAAAAAACTAATATAAGTATGAGACTAAACTGAACCAAATGACAACAACAAAAATTCCAGATTAACTTCACCTCTTTCTTTGACAGTTATTAGATGGATAGTTTCAGTGAATGACATTCGGGATTCTAACTTCAACAAGTCACTTGACAAGGCTTTATGATCTCTTTTGGGAAAGTTTGAGTCAAATATGTGAATAAGATGATTCTGAAATATTTAATATATCAGATATCTTAATTAGGATCAAAAAAGATATTGGGAGACAGGATAATGGGCTGAATCTAAAGATGAAGGAAATGGTGTTTGACAGTAGCACGTACAAAATAGACTTAAGTATTTTAATAGATAGCAAGACGATATGGGTCAACACTGCTAATTGGTTGCCAAGAAGATTAATATGAGGTTTTATACATAGAAATCCAGTACTTAGGAAGCATTTTTTAAAGTGATCATCACCTTCTGCTCTCCATTTGTCAGTCCACATCTAGAAAATTGCATTCAATTCTGAGTAGCACATTAAAAAAGGCAGATAGACAAATTGAAGTGTGGAGACTAACAAGAATAATCAAGGTATTTGAAATAATGCCGTAGGAGGAGTGCTTGGAGGTGCTAGGTGTGTGTAGCCTAGGGAAAAGCAGACTCTGAAAGGAACATGGTTTCTTCTTTTAAATACCTGTAGGACTGATAAGTAGAAGAGATGAGACACTGTATGATCCAAGGGTAAAAGCAGGAACGACGGAAGTGCCTCTTATGATTGGATATGAGAGAAAAGTTTTTAAACTATCTGAGTTGTCCAAAGATGGACTTGATGATTAGTGAAGTGGTCCATTATAGGCTAGCAGGGAAAATTCAGACAAAAGATAAACTAGATGGCCTTTATGGCTTCTTTGCCATTGAAAGTCTATGGATTTAGACTCCAAAAGGAAATCTGGCTGAAGCAAACATCAAAAGTGCATTCTGTTGAAATAATGCCATTTGCAGCAACATGGGTTGACCTAGAGATTATCATATTAAGTGAAGTAAGTCAGAAAGAGAAAGACAAATACCACATGATGTCACTTATATGTGGCTCTGTTTCTATGAAACAGAAACAGACTCACAGACATAGAGAAGAGACTTGTGGTTGCCAAGGGGGTAGTGGGGATGGATTGGGAGTTTGGGGTTAGCAGATGCAAACTATTATATATAGGGTGGATAAACAACAAGGTCCTACTGTATAGCACAGAGAACTATATTCAATATCCTGTGATAAACCATAATAGAAAAGAATATGAGAAAGAATGGATATACATATATAACTGAATCACTTTGCTATATAGTAGAAATTAACACAACACTGTAAATCAACTATGCTTCAATAAAATAGATTTTGGGGAAAAATAAAAAAATAATGAAAGTGCATTCTGTAAAACTATATTAATTTTTTATAACATCTGCTCCCCTGCTCTTATTTACTTGGGTAGTTAAGGCAATGATATGTAATCTTGATCACCAGGCTCTGGTGGCCAGTGGGACTTGCGTTCCTGGGTCTCACAGGACTGTGGCAATTGGAGAGATGGTTCTTGGCAGGCTGCCATGCCCAGGGCACTGTGAAGACAGCAGACTGAGGTGCACCCCCAAGTCTTTCTGTGAAGGAGGCCTCTTTGCTTGTCCTTGAGCTTTTGCCTGAGGGGCAGACTTCATGTTTGGCACATTTCTGATGGACACAAAGCTGTTCTCAAGGATCTCAAGGAACACAGGCTGAGGACATCATCTTGGTGCTCTCCCTCTCTGCCTTGGTCTAGCTCACTTGTGTCTCCCAGAAAAGAGCTTACACAGGCATACCTTGTTTTATTGCACTTTGCTTTATTGCACTTCATAGATACTATGTTTTTTTACAAAGTGAAGGTTTGTGGCAACGCTGAGCTGAGCAAGTTTATCAGTGCCATTTTCCCAACAGCATCATCTTTTAATTAAGGTATGTATATATATATATATGTATTTTTTTTTAGACATAATGCTATGGAACACTTAATAGACTACAGCATAGTGCAAACACAACTTTTATATGCTCTGAGAAACCAAAAAACAAAAAAATCACGTGACCCCCTTTATTGTGAGTGGTCTGGAACCAAACCCATAATATCACCAAGATACACCTGTAAACTTGTCTGTAGCCCCAATTTTTGTGACTGTCACCCAGGAGACACCACCAAAGCACTGGTCCGTAGGAATTACACCTGTGGTCTGACAGGACTGTATATATTTGCATACTTTTAAAAGCTGATGTATGAGGGTTTGGCTTCCAGCCAGATCTGGGCGCCGAGATCCTCCCCTTAGGGACACTGACAGGTCTTGGCACATCTTCAACTACTGCGAACTATTAAAAGTATAATAGGCTGCTTGGACAAGCACAAGGATTTGAGAGACGATAGAACTGGGGCAGGGTTGAACAACAAGGTTCATCTCCTACACAAGGCCACTCCTCCAAGACTGGGAGAGGTGGTTGTTTCATCTGTATAGAAATGAACACAGAATGCCAAGAAAAACGAAGAAACAGAGGAATATGTTCCAAATGAAAGAACAAGATAAAACCTCAGGAAAAATTAATAAAATGGAGATAAGTAATTTACCTGATAAAGAATTATAAGTAATGGTCATAAAAATGCTTATCAAACTGGGGAGAAAAGTGGATGAACACAGTGAGAACTTCCAGAGAGACATGGAAAATAGAAAAGAGTACCAAACAGAGGTCACAGAGCTGAAAGAGGCAATAACTAAACTGAAAAATATACTAGAGGAGTGCAAAACCAGACTAGACATATCACAATAAAGGATCAATCAACTAGAAGACAAGGCAGCAGAACTCACCCAATCATAACAGCAAAAAGAAAACAAAAAGTTAAAAAGTGAAGATAGCTTAAGGGGTTTATGGGACAACATAAAATGAAGTAATATTTGCATTACTGGAATCCCAGAAGGAGAAGAGAGAGAGAAAGGGAGAGAAATCTTGTTGAAGAAATAATGGCTGAAAAGTTCCCTAAACTGGAGAAGTAAACAGACATCCAGATTCAGGAAGCACAGAGAGTTCCAAATAAGATGAACCTAAAGATAATCACACCAAGACACATTACAATTGAAATGTCCAAAGTTAAAGAAAAGGAGAAAATATTAAAAGCAGTAAGAGGCTTCCTGAAACATTTTATCGTTATTTCCATATCTTTGTGAAGTAACAACACATTGACTACCACGTTCCTCATTTTACAGAAGAACTAACTCAACTCCAGAAATTTTAAAGGAAATAATTATCAGTAGTGTTAGATCTAGAACACAGAACGTTTGATTCACAAAAATTAAACTTTCAACCATGTCTTTGGACCTTCACCATCTGATATTCCTCCTAAAATTCTCCCTGATGTTGATTGAGATTATTAGTTGATTAATTCAAGTTCATTGAGTGCCATCAAAACTATAAAGAATTATTCTGTAATCATGGCAGGACTTTATAAGAGCAAGTGTTTGATCATATTCTAAGTGAATGGGGAAGTTGTAAAGGGTCCTTCTCTAGAGGTCTTCAGGATATTGTGATCATTCTACCATGGGCTAGGTCATACTTTTCCATTAAATCTACCAGTTATCATACTATGGGCAGAGTAAGAGAAAACTCTAGGAATCAAGAAATGCTGATGACCTCACTTGTGCACTACAATGCCAGTGCATTTTGGTTTTCTCCATCCCACTACTATAAGCTATGACATCACTTTCCTTAGCACAGTACTTGACCCTACGTAGTGATAGTGGTATGCTACCCACAAACTCCATGGTAAACATTTACACTGCTCTAAGCAAGAGCAAAAACCAAATGATTCTTTTTAGTCCTTCAGTCTATTTACAAGTTTAACACTAATCAGACATACCTGATGTCAAGAAATAACCCTGGTCTTTGGGGAGAAGTCTAAAGTGAGAATTTTCTTATGGGCTAACAAATAATTTGGTAATTAGGTATAAAGGATATAAGCAGAGCTAAGTTTAAGCCTCATGTTCTGTTTGATTTTTACTAGTAGAGACTAATCTGAATAGTCTTGTCCTTGAAAAATCTTCCTCTCCAGGCACATACCTACCACTTAGGGACCCCCAACATGCTGAGACTCACTCCATCATTACATCTCTGTCACACTGTGAAAATTCAGTGGGCTCTGTCAAACCAGGACAACAAATCTCTCAAATGTTACAACAGTAGGTGGTCAATCTATGCAGGAGGTAAGTTATGCAAATAGGTTAATAATAATCACACACACACACACACACACACACACACACACACACACACACACACACACAGTCTTTTTCAGGACTGATTTGCCTGGAATCTTGGCATCATGGAATGTCAAATGACTTTAAAATGTGACCATCTAAGCCTCCTGAATGGAGAGACAATAAACTGGCAAAGAAATAGGCATAAGAGGACAATTTAACATTCCACATTTTACTAGCTATATAGTGTCATCCTTGGGGTTAGCAGATGTCAGCATTCCTAGATCAATTAAATACAGCACCCCCTCCCCACTGCTTCCTTTATGAAAACTGAATATACTAACAGAATGTTGATAATAGCAAAGATTTTGCTAAATAGCTATTTTTTAAGAGTACCCCTGTTTAAAATGTAGAAACCTAAAAATATATACAAACCAAATGTGATGCATTGCAGGATTTGCCTGAATGATTTCCTCTGCATCTGGTAACTGCATGCTATTAGCTACACTTGGTACAACTCGATACAGCTTGACATATTCTGGGATTTATTAAAATGTAAATGATAAAGCAGAAAAGAATGTTCAGACAATTGGATTTTACTCCATTGACTGAATGTTCCAATACTGTATCTATTTTTGTCAAAGCAATGGTGGCTCCTGCTGTGGAATGCTGAATGGAATATTCCATTGCAGGGCATGGGGAGAACTTGCATAAAGGAAATTGAAACCTAATCACTGAATTTTTAATTCCCCTCTCCAAAAGCAACAGATTGCCAATACTTTCTAAAAGAAATTATGATAATTTTGGCACATAATTATTGGAAGGTTACCATTCACAACTATGTATTCAGCATCTATTATTGGATCTGAAACTTCATTCATGAAAACAATGATGCATTTGCTTGTTTTTGCTCTTGGCCTTGGCCTGTTTTACTTATGAACATTATGCGATGAACATGAATACGTGATACGTGATATGTGATACGGCTGGAAGTGAATATGCACGATCCAAGAGAGATATTTTCCTGATGGGGACTGTTATTATTTATTCTAGAAAAGAGAAGGCTGGGAGGTAGGTGTCTTTAAGGACTTGAAGGGATTGGGTTTAGAGAGAATGGAGACCAGCTGTTCTTTCTCTCCACAGGGAACAAGAGAAAATGGGATTAAACTACAGCGTGAGGGATTTGGGATCAAAATAAAACAGAATTTCCCAACTGTGTAGGCTCTCAAACACTGAAACATGTCTCGAAGGAAGTATATGGACATTAGTTTTATTTTGATGCCTTCAAAAATGGAAAGGCACATTTTCACTACATGATCTTATATGGACAAAGAAGAATGGACTAGATAATGTACGGCTCCTGAATTCTCTTGATCTATGAGAAGAATCTAAAAATGGGGGTGGGGGGTAGCTAAAAGAAGTAACTTTTTCTTTAATAGTAGTTATTTTTCAAAGTCAACTTTTTTCATGGGGACAGACTGGCAACTTTTACCTGTATGTAAAATGTTAAAGTGAATGGAATGTCACGTAATAGGGTGGGTGGGGACAGAGAATGTGGGAGCACAATGCACTCTTATTTCTCCTCCCACTACCATTTCTGCTCTTGAGTAGTTCAAGTTTAAAAGCAAAATGTCCTTCCTAGTTATGTGTGGAGTTTAACATACGTATATTGATTTTTGAATTTGTAAGAATGTGGTGAGGGCTCCTGGGAAACTGAACTCTACCTCATTATACACACACACACCACACACACACATTACATATATAAGTATTCACATATATATGTATATAATGTATATTTTTCAAAAAAGAAGTTGCACTCGAACAAAATGAATCTATAGTGCTCACATTTGATTAGCAGAAAATTTTGAGTACATGGGATTAAAATTGGTCCAAATTCAATTATTGCTTTAAAATATTATTGCTGTGGTGGATGCTGGTTGCCTCTTGGAGATAATTGTATCTTCCATTTCCTGGAGGCAGCTTAGAGTAGCAAAAAGGTCATGTTAGAGTCAGAAAGCTGGGGTCAAGTCTTATCTGAGTCATGAACTGGCCCTTTGACCCGGACAGCTCATTGACTCTTCAGTAGGAGTTTATATTCTGAGGAATAAAGAGTAAAATGAGGATGTGAGACAGATGATTTAAAGGTTCTCTTTTTGTCCCCAATATGCGATCCATCATCGATACCAAAAGCTCATGAGTTTTGCACTCACTCGAAGATTATGTGTCCATAGGTTACGTGTCCAACTTAGGTTGCATCTTCCAACCACCCAGGGAGCTTTATAAAAAATCCCAATTCCCAGGCTACACCCCCCACCAATTAAATCGAAGTCTTTTGAGGAAAGACCCAGGTTATCACTATGTTTTTAAGCCCACGTGGTGGTAGCAATGTGCTGTCAAGGTTGAGAACTCCTGCTTTGGCCACAATGCAGGGAGAGGACCTGAAATAATGACATTAACGTTGTCTCACTACGAACTCAAGAACTGTGTGCGTCTTGATTCCCTCCTGTATCTTCAGGACCTAACGAAGTGTCTACCAAAAATATAGTAGGTGCTCAGGAAATCATTAACATTTTCAGTGAACTTTGGCCAACCCCTAAAAAAATAGGGTTTATCAAATCTGGTATCTACTTTGATCATTTTCACTTTGCTCTTATTTACTGAATAAGATCTCAATTCTCTACTTTTGGTTGCCAATGAAAACAAGGAAGGCAAGTAAAATAATGGGCAACCCAGTTGCAGTGACAATTCAATTATCCTTGGGATGGATGTAAGGAAATCATCTATCTCCATATCCTCTAGAGAAGAGGCTCCTGGGGATCTAAAGACATATCTCCTACATGACTCCACACATCTAGGTGAGAATAAATAAAACAAGATATCTGAGTATCCAGATGTCATTCATTCATTCAGCTGATGTTTAGGAAGTACTCACATTGTGCCAAACACTGCGGTAAGCTATCGTAGACCTTCTCAATGAGGACTTTATGCTAGAATTAAACCTTAATTCTTAATTAAACCTGGGTATCTTTACATGTAATTAAGTAATTTCCTTCCTATGCATACAATTTTAGTTATATATCATCGTTGGGAAAATTGAAAAAACAGTCACTGAAATAATTGTTTTGCTCTGTGGTTCAGATGACAAACTCGAGATAAGAAAGGCTGCAATTTTAGGGGATAAAATGACAAACAAAACACAGTACTTGTCTTTTAGAACAGTACTATCTAACAGAACTTTCTCAAGGATGGAATTGTTCCATATCTGTGCCACTAGACACAGGTAGCTACTGAGCACTTGAGATGTAGCCAGTGCACCTGAGAAACTGAATTTAAAATTTTACTCAATATTAATTTAAATTGTAGTAGTCATATATGGTGAGTGGTTACGCTACAGTACAACGCAGCTGTAGAATCTCATATTCAAATGGAGGAGACTGTCACATAAATTCTCATCATCTGGGTGATAAGCACTAATATGAAGTAAGCACAGAGTGCTATGAAAGCACCCAGGTGAAGGAGCTAGTCTTAGGGGTAGTGGGTGGTTGGGGTGAAGACTTCCAAGAGGAAATGCCCTCTAGGACGAGACATGAAGGACAACAGATGGAGTCTGGAAGGGGTGGTAGAGTACCAAGCAGGAGTAGGTGTGTGAGAAAACTCAGAAGATAAGAAATGGCAAAGATGTACGGTGAGAACCTGCAAAAGCAGGGATACTTGATGAGTCCGGAGAGGAATGTCGGGGCCAGGAAACAGGATAGGAAGGGTTTTAGATGTAATGCTATTTAAAGGGCAATGGGAAGCCAGTGGAAAGTTTGAAACTGTGGAATGATATGATCGTATTTGTGCTTTAGACAGATTTCCCTGGGTGCCACTTAGCAGTGTGGAAGGGAGAAACTGGAGGCACGAGGCAGGAGTCCAGGTGATATGAGCGTTGTCTTAAATAGTTGGAGGATGGGGAGAAGTAGACACATTTAAAGACAGAAAGAAGGAAAAACCAAAAAGATTTACCTGATTGGCCATGACAGGTGGAAAGAGGAAAGACAAGGATCACACCTTGGTTTCCGACTTGAGTAAATGATAGTGCTGTTTATTAAAGGCAACATGGGATCATTTAGAAATTGCCTCTAAATTGAAATTTTCCCACCATATCAGATCATTTGCTCCTCACAGATCCTGAAACTAGCTTTGATACACACTAGTGAAAACACCCAAATTATGAGAGCATACTCTTCCAAGAAATCAACACGAGTTCACAGTTGATGCATCACTGCTTTTATTGGGGGTTCAGGGGACATATGACAAAGTCTCATAAAATGTCAACAAAGTCACATTTTGTGCTTGGCTACACTTTAAAAAAAAAACCTGTTTATTTATGAGTTCACTTAATGAGAACTGTGTGAGATATGGCCAATGACCATCATTTTGAAAACAGGACGACCTGAGCCACCAGGAGGTCTAAGTGTGACAATGCCAGATATCTAAGCGCAAGTTTACAGCAGTCAAATATTCAGGTCCTTCCAGACACCTAGATGCTCGCCCTTAAGTAGACACAGATTAACTGACGCCTTCAAGACAAAATTACGTTTTGAACTTCTGTGTTCTCCAGCTGATCACTTTTTTTTTGCAGTACGCGGGCCTCTCACTTTTGTGGCCTCTCCCGTTGAGGAGCAGAGGCTCCGGACGCGCAGGCTCAGCGGCCATGGCTCACGGGCCCAGCCGCTCCGCGGCATGTGGGATCTTCCCGGACCGGGGCACGAACCCGTGTCCCCTGCATCGGCAGGCAGACTGTCAACCACTGCGCCACCAGGGAAGCCCCTGAACACTTTATTAATCATTACTAAATGCCAACTGAAGGCAAAGGGGCTGGTAAAGAAGAGTGAGGTTTCCTCAGTTCTAGTTTTTTATGGCTGAAGTATTCTTGAGCTAGTAACAATTAAAATCGCAAATAACCATTGATATTTTCAAAAAACATAAGGACTATTGAAACAGTCGTGTTTAAATATTCATGCAGAAGCTCTTACAAATATATACTGTCCATAAAACTGGTTAAGAAAATGCTCACTAGAAGATCTGGTTTGTTTAGGTGAACTAAGAATGCCAAATAACTTAAGAATATCATTGAAGCCGTTGCACACGTAACTTGGGCCATTGTGTGTTCTTTGTGGATGGACCATTGACAGTTTCTGGAACTAAAGATGTCAGTTTGTAGCTAGCTAATTTTCACATTGAGGTGAGAAGCCAAAGAGGTGCAAAATTGAAGCAATCTACTAGGTACAATGCTCCCTGATCACCCAGATAGAATGTTTTCACTGATCAAATTTAAGCTCACACTTCATTTAGACAGGGTGGAGAAGTTCAAGAGCCTCTGAGGGCGGCATGGTTTCCGGACCGAGGTCTGCTACACTTCAACGTGTGATCTTCCGTAAGTCACTCTAACTTTATGGATTTATCACATCTGTAGAAAAGGACCTTTAAGCTCTGCCCACCTCCTATTTTTATTCTCAAGTAGTTGAGATTTCATGCTGACCGAAGTGAACAGTTTCGTCAGAGTCTGGCCCCCTCCCAAAAAAAGGTCTAAAATGCTGATAGACTCTATTGCCCCAATTTTTTTCTATTTCTTTCATGAAAATACCTTCCATCATGCGAGTCTAACCAGAAAACTGAAAAATTTGAGAAGCTAATCAAAGGAAATAGCTATTTATTTACCACAGAAAAATATCGAGGAATATACAAGCGGTAATATTACAACGTTGGTAGCAACATTGTGACTTAGCGCGTTAGATCATGAGCTCTGCAATCGCAATTCTGATTGTGAACTCTGTATGCGGCAGTTGGGCAAGTTACTTAACCTCATTAAAAGTCAGTTTTCTTTGTGTAAAATGGGAATAAAAACCAACATCTATTTGGCAAGGTTGTCGTGAGGCTTAAGAGAGTTAACATAGAAAATGCTTAACATGTAGTGAGAACTCGATCAATATCCATTGTTACTAGGCTAAGAGAAAAATCACAAATCTTCCTATCCGTTGCTTTAATGGAAGAAATATGATTATAATTCTAGGCTACCCCTAGGGAGGAAGGGGGGAAGTGTGTGTGTGCAAAGTCTTCACCGTATATATATCTATACATTGGCACTGAAAGTCTGGGATGCAGTGCAGAAGACATGTATATTTGTAATTCCCTAAAACCACCACGTAGATGCTTTCCTCTCTCACTTCTCTCACAATATTGCATCCACCTAAAGCCCTCTATTTTCTCCCTCCTTTCCACTTATCGAAATCTTTAACAGCCTTTAAGATTCATCTTGTATTTTCCTCCTTTGGGAACTTTCTTCCCTAAACAGACCAGTTTGCCCAGCTTAAGGTGACCCCTGAGCTCCTTGTTTACATCTTTGGCTTTGTTTTGGTTTTGCTCTTATCAGTTGACCTGATTTGTCACTTATCTTTTCAAAAGTTTATGTGCCCCTGCCTCACTAGATTTAAACTCTTTAGAGGCACTGACCACATCTCACAGAACCTAGCTTGCCTGATAAAAAGAATGGTTGGTTGGTTGGTTGGCGTCAGCGGGATCTTGTATTTCTATGCCACAGTCTGAGTTCTCACCATTATTTTATCCTTTGGATTGCCTCCCACTATTTCGTTATTTCAAAAGAACTTTATATTCCTTAAGTCACTCTGAAGGTCAAACTCGGTGTGTGGCTAACATTCAATTTACTTCTGGCATGAACAACTTTCTATTTTAAAAATTGGTGCATTAATAAGCATATTCATTCATACTAGAAAAAAAGTTTTTAAAAAATGAATGTCACACAGAATTTACATACAAACAGGAATACACATGATGAAGGGAAAAGTCCTTGGCTCCTTCGAAATCTAGACGTCATTCTTAAGTGTTTCTGTTTCTTGAAAAGCTTGCCTTCTTCTTGTTCTGAGATTCTATTGGCTGAAGCTGCAGCATGTGGGTGTGTCACTTGGCAGGAGAGGTGTCTTCAGGTGATCGCTTTCTTTGTTTCAACTTCACAGTCGGCTTGAGCGTCCATCAGGACAGCAGTCTCTGTGGGCTGTGTCCTTTCACTGGGGAGACATTCCTGAGGAGGGGGGACTATAGGACCAGCTGAAAGGACATCAACACGACTAAAAAAATAACAGAACACATCACAGAAGGTTATCACATTGACTCTTTAATACAAATAGAGGAATGTTATGATACTTTGAGAGCCATGCTATTTCTAACTATGAGTGAAATGCTGCATCACCAGAAAAACGGAGCTTGCTCATTGTTCGTCTTGTTCAGGAATCAGTCAAGCAACAGGATTGCTTGAGAGTGTGTGAGAGCACCACGATCCTCGCTCTGGGAGAGTGCGCTCCGTAAGAATAACTTCAGGTTTATCCAACAGGCAACTTACTGAAATAGGACACGGAGGAAAACAACAAAAGAACACAGGACATTAAGGACACATTCAACTAAATCTAAAGACTACATGCAAAATAAAATAAGTAAGGGCACATCAGTGCTCAGCAATGTAGGAGTGAAAGGAGTCACTAGAATGGTTAGGAGTCGATGTCAATTCCTTGTATGTGTCTTTGTATTTCTAGTGCCTGGCTCAGAGGATGACACATGGTGACCCCTGAAAAAAAGAATGAAAGGAACCACAAAAGGGAGGGAGGGAAAGAGGAAGAGAGGGAGGGAGAGAGGGAGGAAGGAAGGAGGGAGGGAGAAAGGGAGGAAGGAAGGGGAGGGAACAAGGGAGAGAGGGAGGAAGGAAAGGAGAAAAAGAAAGAGGGAGAGAAGGAAGGAAGGGAGAAGGGGAGGGGAGAGACAGAGAAAGGATGAAGGAGGAGGGAGGAAGAGAAAGCGAGAAAGAAAAGAAAGGTTTCTGAAATGTAGAAGAGGTGGAGAGGCAGAGCATGCAGAGAGGAAAAGCTTGGGTGAGAGCGTATTCAAAGACCTGGAAGCCTGGAAGAGCGGGCTCCCTTTATCCAAGAAGAGGTTATGCATGGTTTGAGAAAATGGGCGGGGCAATTTTCAGGAGGTTTTGAACACGTTAAGGTTTAATTTGGGAAGGGTGTAACAACTGTAGGCTTTTGAAGGGGATATTAACATGATATAAATGCATCAAGTAGAAAGGGGAAACTGAAACTCAAAGATGTCAACCCAATGGAAAAAAACCAGAGGATACTGCAGGCAATTAATGAAGGCAGAAGGACTAAAGAATATGGTCTTAAAATAGAAAGGCAGGTGCTCCTCTGGGTTTCTTCTATGTTAATGTTGAAGGAAATGGGCTTAGATCTCAGATCAAGAAATTCCTTCTCCCACTGTGTAGCTTTTCTCATTCTTCGCCTGTTCCTCTTTTCTGTCCCTGCCCTTCCTGAAACTTCAGTCTTCACTGTTTTAGCATCAAGGCAAAATACGTTAGTAAGTACAGCGCCTGGAGGTGGGATCAAATATAACTTTAAAGGGCAGCTGTTGGTGCAAATAGACTGCGGATTCAAGGGTCCTGAAATTGTTCTTATACCTCTGTAAGAATCGCTTCAAAAATTCCCTGCCGGAGAAGAGTTTAGAGACCAACTAATCCAACCCACTTATTTTACAGACAACAATATTTGGGAAGAGCTGTATTAATGTTTCTTTCATTCTACAAAAGTTGTTATGAATGCAGTATACTTTGCAGGTGGACCTGAAATTAACTAAAGCCTTTACTGTCAGCTTCTTCATTATGCTAGCACAATGAAGACGCATAATGAGTTAGGTACATCAAAAGGGATTTACTACCACACACCCCTCTTTCTGCACTAAACGCTTTGGACACATTGAAAATGTTGGTTCTCTTTCTAGATGGCAGGTATAATATATATATATGTTTCCGAAAACCGGTAAAATACCCTACTGTTAAATATTGTTAATAGATATTTTTCTGTTCTGATCAAGCATGCAAAACTGATCCTGGATGAGTACCTAAATATACATCTTACAGATTTTAGAATTTATTATTTTGTGAACATAGAATGGGAGGGTGGGGTGCTAAGCTTTTGATACATGTGTAAGAGACTCATTTGTGCATCAACTAAAATGCCATTGCAACAAGGAAGGACGTGTCACAAAATTCTTGTGTGACTCCTTTGGGTAGCTAATAATGCAAAGCTCTTGCATACATCAGCAGATGAAAAGTAAATCAACGTATTGTTTTGGTGTTGCAGAGATATAGCCCATGCATAATGTCTCTGGACCCCGTCAGCAAAATGAATTTTGAGGAATAAATAGTATAAACATGCAAAGCACCATACTCCAGGTGTCTATTATGAGTCAAAAGTTTAACAAATCAGCTTTCTTTGGGGCCTGTGACTACTTAATTGGAATGAGTTATATCTTGTATCATCTTAACATGAGCCTCCCTTGGAATCCTCTTTGTCTCCTGAACGTATAAGCATAAATTGGGACCCTGGCATTGCCTTGCTTGAGGTCCCTCTGTGATCTGATGGGGATGATTCTCCAAATTAATATCAGAAGCATCTCCACCCACTGAGCACACAGCAAGTGCCAAGTGCCAGGCTGACCAATCCCCTCACTGTTGCTCTGCCTGGATCGTGCCTTAATGGCTAGATCTTCAGGGTCAGCTCCTTGGTGTGGTGGAGTCTCCAGTCCAGGAGACACCATATTGAGACACCAAAAGGGAAAGTGATATGAGTGCATAAATGACCTGAGGCAGAGTTTCACTTATTCATCATGTGCCACGAAAAGTGGAGGAAAAACAGAAAACAAGTTGTTTGTTATTGTTACGATTTTGATTACTTTGATTAAATTAAGATTGTTATCTCTGCCTAAGGCCATTTCCCTGGCATTTTATCTCACTATTCTAATAAAGGAAATAGATATCTTACGAATTCGATTTACTGTTCTAACATTCTCCATTACTTCAAGTTGCCAAAGTCGAGATGAAGACTAAATCAGTAAAGGGCAGCAAATATTTTACGCATAATGCAAGTCTCCACAATGATGACCCTTTTAGTAATCCTTAGTTTCCAACATCTAGGTCAGACACATGCATGCTTGCATGAGAACACAGAGTTCTTTGCTTCTTATATTAATTAACAAGGAGTTAAAAAAAATAAAAGCTGACTTTAAAAACATTCTACTCAGGAGCCATTTCAAATGAGGAGAAATGCCCAAGGGGGGGAAAAAAAATCTCAAGTAGGCAACGTGTAAAGCAACACACAACTATATGCACATTAGTATAATTACACATTGCAAATTATATCGGATGTATCTAATATCTAATTTTTTGAAAGCTGATTCCACTTGAGATTTCAATAACAGCATCAACATTTTGCAGGTGGCTCCTTCTGTAGAGTATCCAAAGGGAATTATTCCTCTAATGTGCTTACAGCCCTCATGTAAAAGCTGAAGCTCTTCCTTAAAGGACCAATGAACAATGAACATTGGGAATATTACCTTGATGGATAAAGCAAGAGGGGAGGGGTCCACCAAAGATAATGTTCAGCATATGGTTATTTATTCTGTTCCTTCTGTGCAGAGGATCCTTATTTGCTTCAAGCAATAAGAAAAATACTTAAACAAGAGCCTCATTAGAAAATGTGGGGAAGGCTCCATACATATTCTGAGGCAATGACATGAAAAGCTAAGGGACTGATGATTTTTTAGATCAACTGCTAAAAGAGAAGTGTGCAAGAGAATGGCAGATTATACCTTGGACTGAAAACAGAGACTGCCCTACATTCAATTCTGCTCTGTTAAAACATATGACTAATTTGTCCTAAAGACGACACCAGGTCAAAGCTCCGTTTTGAAGAATAGGCTTTTGTCCTCATCTTTCTGTATCAATCAATCAATCATCAAATAACCAAATACATATTTGTGATCTTGGAGAATGGAGCATATTATTCAAGTTGATTGGATCCATTTTCTTGATTCCTCCTTAAAGAACTTTCTGCTAATTAACCAGGGTTACTATTGAATTATTTAATTATCTGCACTTTTGTGCAATGAAATATGTTGTCATATCACATACTTTATCACGCTGTTGCTGTTCATATTTAATGATGCCTCTATAGTTAGCAGTTTCCTTTGTTCTGCTCAGTAAGTGGTTTTAGAAAAGGGGGTGGGCGGGGAAGGAGGAGCCTTGGGGTTTGTAAAATACAATCATACATTCCTGGTGCACATGCAAAACTTTGTGCATTTACATGAATTTCTTTTTCAAAATCAAGTTGCAATTCCATTTGGAATAAGCTAAGAGGCACATGTCGGTGACTTCAAATGCAG
The DNA here is from genome assembly GCF_005190385.1 of Monodon monoceros. Classification (NCBI taxonomy): domain Eukaryota; kingdom Metazoa; phylum Chordata; class Mammalia; order Artiodactyla; family Monodontidae; genus Monodon; species Monodon monoceros. Next base: position 10,552,620 of record NW_021703784.1, on the reverse strand, counting down.
TCAGAGCGATATTCCTATACCTTGAACACCTCTCCAGTGTATTTCCACTGCAGTGCAGTGGTAAAACAACGACTTAATTTTTTTTTTTTTAATCAGCAAGGAATGTCTTTAACAAGGAAGAAGTAAATTATGATAATTACTCTGAATGGTCGGATCCTTGAGCATTACTAATTAGCATTTATTGCCTGGATTATAGAACAATACATGTGAAACCGAACTGCGATTGCTCTTTTACATCCAAGAACTGGAAAAGGCAGTGGAGCAAGAGGCAGTATCATCAGTGGTTGAGTCAGTGGTTTTACATCTCCTTGAGAGTGTGCAGAATTCCTCTTTTTTGTTTTTTGTTTTTTTTTTGAAATATACAAATGTGGTCCTTGATATTCATGGCCCATTCATTTTGTGTGTGAGGAACATATTTACATATGATATCATAGTCATGGGAGACTAATGAGAGGAGAAACATTTTGGCTATGATGTCATTTTGGGACAATTTTATCCATTGTGAGAGTTTAACAGTAAAGAGCGTAAAACTCGCCGTTTCATAAAAGTATGAATTTTTCTGTAGAAATTTTGACTTAAAAAGGAAACAAAGAACTCAGTTCTTAGTGACAAAAATTTTACATTCACCTCCCACTTTCTCTTAGGAGGCCTACAGTTGAAAATAATTGAGAAAAGGCAAATTGGTCTCTGGTTTAAGATCCTTTTTTTCATTAGGAATTTGTAAACAATAGGATTCTGAAATTAGAAATAAGTGAGGTATTAATCAACAGACCAACATCACTCCTGTAAATAAACGCCACTCACATAATTTGGCAACTGGAATTCCTAAATAACTCGGTAGGCAGGAGAGAAAGAGGGAGAATTAACCATTCATCACTCTCGCTGCAGACTCACCATTCTCCTCCACACCCCCCACTACAGCGAATGAAGAGAGAAAATCATAAAATAAAGCCGGTACTAAATACAGTCGCTAGTCTTCCGAATGCCTTTATGGATCCCCTACCCTGATCCTTTTTAGTTTGAAAGAATAAGTTTGGCTAAATCTGTGAGGAGATTAAACAGACTGGTGATAAAAATTAATTCTGCTGAATGAGCAAATGCATTTGGATTGCAGAGATGCCAATAAGATAATACTTTTCTTTTCCTTTGACATACCAAGCGGATTAGTTTAGAATGTTAAATTTGATTTTATTAGAATATATTAGCAGTGTTTTAATTAATACCAATCAAACATTTTCTTTCCCTGGGGCTTGATGTGCTCCTAACGCTTTCTAAATCATCTGTGCCTTATACATCCAAAAAAAAAAAAAAAAAAAGAAAAGAAAAAGAAAAAAGGGAAAACCAACCACCAAATTACTAAAGCCTTTTGTTACATTCTTCATAATTTTACTGTATTCAACAGAAGACTATAAGCTGTTTACCTAAAGGTGTCTTGCCCATAAAATTAGTTCCCAGGTGCTGGGTTTAAAATGAGTCCTGTTCACTTGTACAGTTGATTTTTTTTTTTTTAAGGTTGAATTAGAGACTTGAAAAATAAACATCTTCTGTGTTTTTCTTTTGGGGAAAAATGTTGCAAAAGGAGTTTTGGCTGGTTCATCTTACTCTCGGCTTCATTCTCTCTAGAGCTTCCTAGAGCTGTTAAATTTCCAACTGCATGGGTTTTAAGCTGGCACTCCTTTGGAAACAGAGGCAAAAAAGGAATGAAAAAAAAGGTGGGGCGGGGGGGAATCTAGTTAAAACTACCGTGAACCAGTGTGCCCTGTGAACTGAATTGTGACTGTGTGCTGCAAGGAAGTGCTGCATTGCATTTCACTCCTGACCCCTCTTCTTTTCTCTCAAGCTTCCTGTCCTTCTGTGTCCGAAAGCTCCAGTTCACTTCTTTCTCTTTTCTTCCCGCAATGCACCCCCCCAATTTCCCTGCCTTATTTTTTTTTTTTTTATCTGCCAAGCTGGATTTGCACTTTTAAAGATCAGTATCAATAATGCCCTGCTTGTTTCGGTGGCACTCTCCCTTTAAAAGACAGCCCCCTCTAATTGATGCGTCTGGGCTAGTCTAGACTGGTAGTGATTGAACCAACCACCAATTATGTTATTCATTTCACTGAACTTCACTGATGGGCTTGGTGAGGAAGAAGGGGTGTTGAGAAATCTGCCCTTATACTGAAGCACTTCCCTGCTGAAATATAAAATCTCGTGTGTCGTTACGCACTCCTAAATGCCTGTATGATCAATCCTATGATAGCAAGCTTAGGACATGAGCAATCCAGGTGAAAACATGTAAAAAAAACCGAAAGAGTGCCTTGCAATATAAACTGTATCACTTGTATTAAATTACTGTGCTGTTATCATTTAAAAATCACAGAAGAATTACATCCAGCATGCTTTTATTGATCCCTGCATACAGTTTCATAGAATAAGATGCAGCTATATTTTGACCTCAAAAAGCACCAAATGTTTGGCAAATACTTGATATGAATCAAGTGGTAATTATATATCCATAAGTTAAATATATGCCTTTCCATAATTTCCAAATGCCTATGCATGCACATCAGCTAAGATGGGGGAAAATCATTAATCCATTGTATAGAAACCAAAAGATAACTTGAAAATCAAATAGCTCTTTTCTCTGACGCATATTCAGGCTATCAAAGGCTTGAAAGTAATATTTAAACATTACAACTACTAGGACGTTTCGACAAAAAGCACAATGCAATTGTTGCACAATTCATCTTCTCAATTCAGTTTTCTGATACAAAATGGTTTCTTGACTACGATTTGGAGTCAATGACTAAAATGGCAATAAACACTTAAAAAAAGAAAAGCAGGAAAAGAACAGTTTCCTTAACCTTCGGCAACGTATAAAACAAGGTTATAACCGACATAAAGTCTTTAAAAGAAGAAAGCATTTGAAGTCGGGGTTGACTTAGGTGTTTTCCAAAAATAGAAGATAAATGTTGGCTCAAGAATACTAAAATGGTTTAGATGAAATTGTATACTGGAATTTTTCACAACAAAGAAAAGGTAAGTTACTGTTTCTCTTCTCTAACTATGAGATAGATCTAAATCACCGAGATTCTTGTGGTATCAAAAGTTACATTTTTAGAAAACTGCAAACTAGGTAATACTAACAATTACCTTAAGAGAAGATTATTTTAACTGTACAGTTTGGTGTTATAAATAACTTCGTTGGATTATATAAATCCTGATCAATCTTTTCCAATTTTTAAATAAAAAATAGGTATTGATAACTTCTAAGTGATACAATAATTGTGTGCGTGCGCTGTTTCCTTTTATATGTTTAAATATATATATATTTCCTTTTACATGTTTAGAAAATACATTTCCAATCCTTATTACTTTTAAACTCATTGTGTATAACATTTTAAAATAGATGTCAGGCAAGGAAGCTATAACCTCTCCTTTTATTTTATTTTTTAAAGTCTTGCCAAGTAATACAAATTTAATCTTTGTTAACACCATAAATTCCATCCTTCTTGTAAGTCTAGCAAGAGTGGAATTTTTAGCCTACTGATATTTTAGCTCACACTACTGGCTCGTCCCTATTTGTGTCTGTGTGTTCACTGTCCAGCCATATATGATACACATATGTGGGCATTGAATATATACTCTACCCACATGCCCATTTTAATTGGGCACAATTTTAAGATTAACTGTTGAGTTGAAAAGTTGGAGGCATGGGGCATGCTGGGACTTCAGCTGATATGTTCTGAGGTCAACCACCAGGTACTGAGCTGTTCTTGTTACGCTCGGATAGTACTGCGTGTTGCTCTCAAGGAATAGACCAGGGTAGGTGAGTTCCACAAGCCTCAGGCATCAATAATAAACATGCGTACACATCGCAGCCAACACGCTATTATCACACAATATATACCTACTTTAACAGAAATCCAGGAGCTGCCACTTTTCTGGTCACCTGATCCCACCTAACAATGAAAACCTCAGAGGTGCACTCAAGCACTTCAGACAAACTTTCTTTTCTTTTGTTTTTGCTTCAGAGAAAAAAAAGTTCCACCAAATTTCCAGGATGCAAAGGCACGGCTCGCAGCTCCCAAGAGCCTAACCCGTGGATTGAAACGGTAAACATCACAAGTTAGGGTCTCAGGGATTGAGAGGAGCGCGCTAAATTGTTCTTTCTTGAGACAAAACAAAGCAAAACAGGAATGACAAGCGATTTCTGTTCGAGGTTCACGACTAAAAGACAACAAACAGGTGGCAGGATATTCCCTCGCTCTCTAAGCTGCCTTCCTTCACAAAATTTGGATTCCACGTAAGTATAGTAGATACATACAAACGTACGCAGCGTCTGTGGGCGCATATACATACCTGAACATACAATCGCCAGTCTATCAGAGAAAACTCTTTGAAGCTTTGGGCAAAAGAGTTTACTAAAATGGAAAACAATATGAATAGACTCAGAAATGCCCACGTTTTTCAAGCCACGGTCTACAATCAAGATTAAACGTCAAAGCTTTAATTTACAACTAGCACCAATGACGGTACAGAAAATCCGAGGCATCTCTTCCCCCCTGGGCGAGCATGCCGCATGCAAAACCATCCAAATCAGGTTTCGAGAAGGAGAAGACCAAGCAGTAGGATTTGGAGGCTTGGAAAGTATACATACGAAGAGCGTTTGAAACTCACCCATTGGAAGCGGAGTCGGGCTGTAGCCTCCAGTAGCACCGTCCGGGCCAGGGGGGGAAATGTGAGCTGCAGGGCGCTTGCCTGGGCGAGGTGTTTCAATAGAGGACTGAGAGCTGGGCAGGGAGGGGGAGGCGGGGGCAGGAAGCGATACACCAAATCTAGAGACTGTAACTCTGTAGTTTATGCTTTGACGAGAGAGGGGGGGCAAAAAGGGCGATTCGGTGGGAGTGGAGGGAGGGAATGGGGCTGATCAAATTTTGAGAATATTCGGTTAAAAATTCAAAAAAAAAATGTTTTTCGAAGAATGAGAACCCTCCCCAGGGCTGCTTTTCAAAATTTCCTCCTTCTGTCTTTAGCGTGCACCTTGCCAGTCCTGCGAAGGGCCTCCTGTGCATCAACTGCCTGGCTGAAGCCAAGGCCAAAGCACCCCGAGCCAGCACCAGGCTGTCACTTGGTCGAGGCGAGTGGGAAGGGGTGGGCGCGAGCCGGGGAGGCGCATCTCCCCCGCCCCACTCCCGCCGCGGATCCTTTGAAGCCGTTTGCCAATATTTCGGAGGAATCCGAAGCACAATTCCCCTCCATCTTCGCAGACAGCTACGGGCTCTGTACCTGATAGATCGTCGCTTCCCCGCGTCTGCCTGGAAGCTGGGCTTTCCTCTGCGGAGATGGCTCCTAGTGCCGCCTCCAAAAATGAAACGAAAGGGAGGGGAAGTGGGTGGGAAGATGACTCTTTAAAAATTTTTTCTTCCCCTTTTTTTCTTTCCTTCTGTTTCCTTTCCTTTCCTCCTTCTTTTTCTTCTTTTATTCCAGCCTGAGCAAGGTGGATGGATGGCTAGTCAAAGAGAATGACAAAGCAGCCCCTGCAAAGGAAGGCACTGGAGGGGGCCTCGGGCACTTAGGAAAAATGCTAAATATTTTGTATATATTTCCATATGCAACTAAAAACCATTAAAGTTCCAGGATCTACGCCCCTCTGCCCCCTCCCCCCACCTTGCAAAATAGAATCATAGGAGCAAGACAGCTATATTATGTCTCTTTTCCCTCTGTACAGGGTTATTCAACATCCCACCCCCCCCTCCACCCCATCTTCAAGACAACTTTTTTTTCTCACCTCTGTAGGTTCTTCGCGGGCACAATCCTCTGTTCAGTTCAGGGTCTCTCCTTTTTCTCTCCCTTCCCTTTTCCTTTTCCTCTCAGAAAAGCTAGTCCGTCATCCTCCTACCTAGCTTCTCTCTCTCTCTCTCTCTCTCTCTCTCTCTCTCTCTCAACCTCTCTCCCTTTTTCTTTTACTGTTAAAAACATAATAATAATGGCCCTTTCGACATAGCAGCATGAAGTGGCTGCCTTTGAGAAAGCACATTTAATCTTTACTGGCTCCCCTAGGCTTCAGTGAAGAAGGAGAAGGCAAGAAAAAAAGGGAGAGAGAGGAAAAAAAGATTGTAAGGGAGGCTGCTGACGGACAGCAAGCATCAGGCACAAATCAGCGACAAGTTGAATTTTCCTAGACCACACTGCCCCCTTTCTTCTCGGTTCTCTCCCTGGGCTCCTGGAAAGCCCGAGTGTCTGGTTACAGGAGGCAATGGGTCTCCTTTTGCCAACCATGGTGCAGATTCCTCGCATGCCTGCTTAAATCTCTGGCAGAGTAAGGAATCAATATCCCCCTCTAATCACCTTTAGCTCTTCTAGGGCTTCTGAGAACCCACTTCGCGCTCCTCACGGCTCCCCCCGCCCTGCCAGGCTCCTCCATACAAAGCTTGCCGTCGTCCTGTCATTTCTCACTTCCTTCCATATCTTGGAGGCAAGCCTCTCTTCTAATATCCTCTCGCCCGCTCCTTCTCTCTGCTGTCGTGTGTCTCATCCCTGACTCCCAGCACCGGATGCACTAAGGCTTCTGCCTGACTACTAATGAGACCAAAAATACACCAGCAGGTCAGGGGGAAGGCCAGACACTGTGTTATACAAATACAAAAAAAAAATCCTCAGCCCTGCTAGACCCAGAGATCAGGTATCACATTTTCTAAAAGGGAAGAAAAAAGGGGGTGGGTGGGGTGGAGTGAAAACGAGAGACCACAGTGCAGATCTCTGCCTAATTGTTCCACATCCCCTGGGCATTTAAAACACGCATGCATGCGTGAGTGCAGGTGATGTACTTGGGGAAGCTGGGTGGGTTTTCTTTATGGACAGAAAGTCCACAATGCCCAAAGACTTCTTTGAAATCGGCATTTAGAGGGATAAAAGAGCAGTGATTCAAATCTATATTTAAAGTACGCAGACACTCTATTAAGGCATGTGATGACTACAATGCTAAAAACCTCTTTCTTTTCAATGGCTGGGTTTTACGCATTGACTCTGTTTGCCATGTGTACTAATTTACCACTTACATTCCCTTGGGTTTGGAAATGAACTTATCAGTGACTGTAGCTCATCCTAACCCTTCACTTCTACTGCAGACATTTTTCCTCATCCCTGAAGCGTTTCTCCTCGAACGTCCATCAGTTCTGTGCACACTTCGTTGATCAGCCTAAAGTCCCTTGATCATGATAAGTAATCCTTCAGATGACAAAAAAAAAAAAAAAAAAAAAGTGGCACAAGAAAGAAAATGAAATACATCCTGAATTGACCAAGGGAGCATATCCTACCATTTCTGTGGGTACACATCTTAGAAGCTCGGCTACAGGAGGATTTTGTAAAGCAGGTAGCTCTCGAAAATTAGGGTCTCTACCTATCTGTACACACAGTGGGTATACTGCCATCTTCACCCAATTTTCGTGGCTCGAATCATGCAGACAACAGGCAGTGCTGTGTTAAATATAATGCTGGGCTCTGTAAAGAGCAAGGAAGGGAGGGAGGTAGCTGAGCATGCAGGTTTCTTCCAAGTCGATGTTTTTAAAAGGTAGTTTCTTTGTGCTCAACTCAGATATTGTGCTTTGTCTCTGACTGTGAGACCTGCAGAAGCACGGCTGGATGCCAAGGAAAAGGAGAAGAAAAAGCACAAACGAGAAGGAGACGCAGAGAGAAGAACAAGGGAGAGGGAGGAGAGGAGGAGAGAGGAAAGGAGAACAAATTGAGGCAAAAAGAAAAAGACCTACAATCATGGTGTTGGGTTTCCTTTAATACCTTTTTTTTTTTTCTCTTTCTCATTATTGGGAAGGAGAAAGAGATGGTTGGCAGGGGTTGGAGACTGGGTTAGAATCTTTTTCAGATTTGGCTAAAAGGGTGTATGCACTAGACTGATGGAGAAAAAGAAACATGCTAGAATAATCATAAAGGGTGGAGCTGTCAAAAAAAAAATCTTTGACTCACTGGGTGCCTCCCTGTAACGCCAAAATGAATCGTTCCTAAGGAGAATCATCAATTGTCTTAGTGTCCTTGTATATGAAGTCCAGATTATGGGAATCATGGTTGTACTCATCTTCAAGAAGGAAAAATAGACGGAGAATGACATTTCCTGAGATTCTCTGAAACCTCTAGATATTTGCAACAATGGTTCAGCATGATTTTCACACACTGAGCTAATTTGTCCCTGTCTGTATTCACTCAGGTTATCAAGATATACAAATATGTAACTTATAAAAGTTTTGCTATGAACACATCATTTTCTCTATACAACTCAGCCATGTCTTTGGAGGATACTTATTTCAAGCAGTTAACACCTGACCCCAATTTCTGTGGGTAATTAGTGAGCTAGATAACCACACAAAGTGGGTAATTATTTAGTACCCAAGGGTATGCTAGAAGTGGGTAGTGGTTTTGTTAACAAAAGCACATTTCTAATTATTGTATCTATGATGGGTGTTTCAAAAATACCAGTTACTATATCAAGTGAGCCATGATAAATAAGTGAACTATTTTGCTGTTCTTAGCACATATGTGTGTGTGTGTGTGTGTGTGTGTGTGTGTGTGTGTGTGCGTGTATGTGTATACTGTTACGGTTAATAATATTTACTGCTCCTGTATAGGGTGTTGTGAAGATTAATTAGACAACATCTGTAAGACTCTCAGAGATGCAATGTGCTAAGGAACTTCTAAATACAGTATTATTATTGCTCTTACTATGTTGATGAATAATCCCAGGATGGGAGAAGCTGAGGGAGTAGATTTCAACTGGATTGAAAATATGCTGAGATCACAAACGTGATGAGTTTGATTACGGGGAGTGGTCTCCGACCTGACCGAGTGGAACACAGGCGGTAAGAGAAAAGAAAGGTAGATGTCATTTCATTTGTTTTATATTTTGGTTTTTTGGCCGGAGGCATGTGGGACCTGAGCCCCCTGACCAGGGCTCGAACCCACACCCCCCTGCATTGGAAGGCGAAGTCTTCACCACTGGACCACCAGGGAAGTCCCTGCCATTTCATTTGGATCGGAGGAGCCAGGCTGGGAGGGGAGGGGCAGAAGGCAGGAGTCAGAGATGGGCCGGGAAGGAAGCTGAATCAGCCGGACCACACCCTCGCTCCAAAGTCTGTCTAGCCGTCCCTTTTGATGAGCAGCAAATAGGCACAAAAATCCCCAAAGAAGACGTCCATGCCAGTCCTGGGACAAATTCATCACAATTACAATCAATCAGCCGGTTATGTAGTATTTATTCTGGAGAAGAACTAGCAGCGCAGATTATTTTCACAAATGCAGATATAGTTCCAAATATTAGAGTGTTGAGAACAGGCACACACAGACCAACTTTAGGTATCTTTAACCCGAGCTACAAACAGCAATGAAGAAGCGCTTTCTAATGCAACTGCTTTTATGAATCGTCCGCAGGATAGGATGTTATTAATTTCTGCAGAGAAAGGAAGAAAAATAAATGAAGAGGAAAGGAAAAGAAAAAAGAAAAACCCATTGCTTTCAGGGACCCTAAATCTGGAGAGCAATCAAGCCTTGAAAACAAACAACAAGAACTTACTGCTTCTTTCTCTGTAAACGTCCATCTCCTTGAGCCCGGTGTCTGGCTGAGGCAGGACAGACAAGAGGCCTCTGGGATCCAAATCTTCAAGTAGGCTCACCACATTTTTTCTTTCAAAGCAAGGTTGTCTTGGGGATTAACCCTAGGAGTCTGGGAGATGTGAGGCACGTTGGGAGGGTGATGGGAAATATGCAAGGATATTGTATTCAGCCCAGTTTACGGTCTCTAGGGAATAGGAAAGGGAAAGGGCCCCATTAGTCGGCCAACAGGTACCACTGCTGAAATCTCTGCTTGGAGGATGGCCTCCAGGACACGTGTTTATGCTGTGATTGGAAGCCAGTGGTGTGATGAGCTCATTTGAAGAGTTTGGGAGCAGAGGGAAAATTTCTCCAGAAGCCACCCAAGCCAGGCTTCTGACCTGAAGCCCAGTATTTGTCACCCCCTCCCTGAGCTCAGAACTACAAAGGCCGACTGGCATTCTCCAACCCGCCCAGCTCCTTTCAAACCCACAGACTGTGCCAGACTGGCCCCACCTCCCACTGCAGCAAATTCTGTAGCCCTGCTCCATGCTGCCCTGTAGGGAGCCAGATTTCCACTTTAATTGTCCTACCTGGCCTTCTCCTCTGCCACTGCCCCTGGCTCTTGGTTCCTGGCATGGTTTCAAAGGCCCAATCAACTGCCTCCCCTCCCCCATCATCATTTTAAACACTTCTACTTCTCCCCTCCCCAAATTTCTAGGTCTAAAATCTTTTTATGTCTTAGAGTTTCTTTCATCTCTGGCCACCACCATTTCCTTTCTTTGGCCTCTCTCACTCTCTTGTCGGAGTTTTTTTTTTTTTTTTTTTTGTCATATTAAAATTCAGTCCTATCTCATGTCTTGGACTGAAAACTCAAACCACAAGTCGGCTGCTGGCATCTCCCCCAACCCAGTCTTTCCCCAACCACATTAACATAGCCAGCAAGCCAACGCATCTCAGGGCACTTCCCAAAAGGTCACCTAAAAAGAGCTGAAGCCAGTAGAGAATAGGGTGTGTGTGTGTGTGTGTGTGTGTGTGTGTGTGTGTGTTAACTGATCTAACTACATGAATGTAGCGGAAAGGGTCTGATGGACATGGGTGGAGGAAGGGAGTCTGGTATATTTGTGATATTGAGGATAAAAGCAACAGAAGCTAATTATTACGAGAACATAAGGTAAAAATTATAGTTTTATGTATGTATGCATGTGTGTGCACACACACACAAATTGCTTCCACACATCACAATATCCTAAGACCATGTGATTTACCTGCAAGGGTATTTACCATACTGTGAACAGCGACAGGAAGGTGATACCTGGTCCTGTAGCTAAAAGCTGAACATGAAAGCCTTCTGGGATGGCTCTGAGGAGGAAGACAAACCTCTACAAGTCACCTGCCCCCTCCACCCTTGCGTGGACTGGGAGGCTAAAAGAGGTAGCACCTCTCCCTTGCTTCCACCATGATTTTAAGCTTAGTATTGCTCTCTGACCCTCAAAATACTTGTGCTCTTAACCTTACTACTTAGAAACTTTTGCTTTACTGTTGCAATTCTGTGCTCTGTGACCCCTCTAAGCTGTTATTGGGGTTCTTCGATGGGCCAGACACTCACGGATAACTAGTATCTCATTTAATCCTCAAAACAGCCTTGAAAGCCATCACCAGTGTTTTACAGATGCAAAGGGTAAGGTTCGGAATTGCCCCTAGGATTTGAACCCAGGTCTAACTCCATAAGCATGATCTTTTGCATCAGTACACTCTTTCATTGCCTGTCTCAGAGTAGGTGACACTTTCTGCAGGTAACCCTCTCAAACTAGCCTAGTTTCTCCTTCTATGTAGTTTGCATAGCACCCTACGCTTTATCTTAGCATTTATTCATTCTTTTTCATTTAGTTCATTTTATTCAATAAATATTTATTGGCTTGACTATATGTCAGGCCCTGTGCTGGGCAGTGTGCTTTCCTTAGCTAGGGGAGAGAAGAAGATGCTGTGGTATTGGCACTGCCTAAATACTATGCTATCTCCACCTCCAAACTCGAAGGTGAATGAAGACAGGGGCTGTGACATGGTCACGTTTGTATTCCCAGTATACAGCACCTGGCACACAGCAGGAGCTCGCCAGTTTTTGAGTAAACTTCCACACTCACGTAAATGTGATTTTGATTGTAACTTTTGGAGAGGGGGGATTCATGTCTGAATAACCCTGGGAATAATGCTTAGTAAAATGCTACAGAAAAGTAGCGTTTAATAAATGGTGAATTGCAGCCTTATTGTCCATGACGATACTCTGGCAGAGGTCCCACCTATACTCATGTTTGTGTTTCCGAAAGAGCAAATTGGTCTGTTTCATCTATTCTAAAAGTTCCAAAGGTGTGCTGTTGGAAGCCAGATGTACTTTGTCTGAAATCTCACTGCTCTGGGGATTAGGAGGTAGCATCAACGGATAAAGCATCCAGGATGACATGGTCGTAAAGGACTCTTCTGAGCTACGTGCAGAGAGACATCTCTTACACTTCAGAGGGTGTGGGTAAGTCTAGATCTGAGACTGGCAACCCAGTTCAGATGCCCTCATTTCAGAAAAAGAGGTTGAGAAGCTCGAAGTGGTTCATGACCATTGGACCTAAAGGCTCCAGGGTTTTTCATAATGTGTCTTCTGACAAAAAGATTCGACAATTCCTTCTTTTGCCTAAGGAAAGAATATTTAAGTATGTATAAGTGGTATCCCAGGCAGGCTAGCTTCTCTGCTGGTCTTCATCTGTGAGGAATCCCTGTCTCTGAATAGAGGGCAAGGGAAATAGGATGGCGTTCAATCTGTCCTTCGACAGGCATCCATGCATGTTCAGGGTTTAGGCACCACTGATTCAGTTACAATCTTCACTAGGCTGGGGTAATTTCCATTATATTAACCCAGAGCACAGTTTCTAAAGATGCATCCTTGGGGGCTGGAGGCACCTCTCACGGGAGAGCTGGATGGAGTTTGTCTACTCCAGCCCATAAACTCTAAATGTGCTTTAGATGTGAACTATCTAACTTCTGTTGGCAAGAGTCCCTCGTCAATTGACAAAAACACTCCTTACTGTTCCTCCTAGGAAGGTGAGGAAGAGGAAGCTTAGTTATGCACAGTTTGGTTAGCAATGCCCTTTTCCTAAAGCAATGACACTTTGAACTGGTAGGGAGCAGTATCTGGTACAGGCAATCTGTAGTTCACGTGGTCTCGAAAGGAGTCATCTGGCAGATTTTATACCTTAAACCCACACCAGCTCCAAGGGTCTCAGACTGAGTAATGTCAAGCTAAATAGTTGGATTTGGGCTCAGTGAAAAAAAAATTGTTTTTTGCTTTCCTTTAGCCTTTTAGGATATTAGGGAAAATCAATGGTGAGATAATCCTTCAGTATATATATTTACCAACATTGTTTGATATAAATATATAAAATAATTCTCTTGTCTCCTTATGCCTCATCAGGTGAGTTTCAGAGGACTTTTCCAGGTTTCTAGCTTAACTCCACAGAAGGGAGTTTATCTGATGGACCCCCGTGGTTTGTGAAGTTCTCTGAAAGGTAAGCTACTGTCCATTGCCTTGTGGCCCGACTCTCCCAATTTGTAGGAAGTACGTTTCAATAGTCCTTAGGGTCTAGAAAAATAAAAGAGAAAATCTTTCATTCCTGTTAATAGTGGGTAAACTGAGAAAGAGAGAGAGGGAGAGGATCAAGACCCTTCTAAAAGGTGAGATCCCTATTACCTGTGCACCAGGAGAATTGAACCCAACATTATAAAGATCATTATTCTTGGCTTATGTGTGTCATCTAAGAGCCAAGTTCTATTTTGGTCTAGGCTTCCTGCTATTCAGTCATTAGGTTTAGGCTGGCAAGAAAAGAGGCATATTTCCACCCGCTGAGACTTTGGAAGATTGAGATTGCTAGGCTGAGAGTCTAGAGATGATATGCAACCAAGGATACAGGCTAGGGACTTGGTCTTGAGTTTGCATATTTTTTGAAACTGCTACAAAGCCTGGAGGTTGTGAGGGATAGGAGAGAGGTGGGGGAAGGGTAAAGCTTTGGAAGCCAAGAGTTCTTATCTCACATTCGGTCCTAGGGATGCCATGGTTCTTAGAGGCATCTTTGCTGACCAAAGTCATACTCTTTAGAAGATTGGGCCCCTTTTATTGTGTTCTGGATCTCTGAGCACTTTCTAGTATACTATTTCGTACTATACAGTACTTTCTCCCTATGAAGGAGAGAGGTATCCATCCAGGGCAATGACCCATCATCAGGAAGAGATTGAACTACGATTCAGATTTCAAGGTTTCCAGTCAAGTTCCTAATACTGGCCCTCACCTTTCCATTAATAGTCATAAAGTTAAGACACACTCCTTCTTCACGTTCAGACTTTTCGGATCTTTTAAAGCTGTTTAAGTTCTAAAGATTTAGGACAAGGAGAGGGGAAAGCAAATATCCTCATGTCATTATTCCCCTTTCATAGTTGGGAACCAAGGCCATTCGTGGCTCAGTACATTTCCCCAAGAAGGTGCTCAGAGCACCAAGAATAGAATCTAGGCCTCTCAACCCAGCTGTTGAGAATGAACCACCGCAAGTTCAGTCAGAGTGAGTTTGTGTAAATCCAAGGTATCATTAAGAATTATCATGCCCCGTGCACCTTGGTTTCCCCCATTATTAACTAACGACAGCGCAGTCGGGAAGGGCTTCCAAAAGATACGATTATGTCTACCTGAGCATCTGTAAAATAGATGAGTTTCAAAAGCACTGAGCGTGCAGAATTAGTAAAACTAAAAGAATACAGAAACACTTTGAAACACGTTTTGGGGACTGAGGGGCAGCGGCAGTATCAGAATTCCTGCTGAGATGAAAACAGAGAGCGATGAATAAGGAGTGCTCTGGGAAGAAGCCGAGGAATAATTTAAGGGTGGAAACTGCTACCTCAGAGATTTTAAACTTGGCACGTCCAACACTTCTCAAGGAGTCTCTCCATGCTACAACGAGCAATGACATGAGGACCACAGAGAACTAAGTCAGAGGGAGCCGGCTCGCCTTCTGCGGTCTGATGCTTCGCCCTCCAGGAATGTTGGATGGTGCGTTCCAACGCAGGCTGGCCCAGAGCAAACCAACTACAATTTGAGGCCAACCTGCATTCCCAAACTAGGGGAGTTTGAGTAAATTCTTTCGGCCTTCCTAGGTCTTTAAAGATTCACTGTGATATTTTGACTATCTACCACAAGACTTCTGGACTGTTCCGTTTATGGGCCTTGGGGTCTATATGCCCGGCTCTGCAAGGGATGTACCTGCACATGTGCTGATTTTGTTTCTACTATGCTTAGAACTCTGCCTGCCATGTAATAGGTGCTTTACAAATTACCGCTCATTCTGTACGTTTCTGGGAATTTAATGTAGTCTAGGGCCATAACGTCATGTAACACAGACCTATCAACTGGTGATACAGAGACAAGCAACCTCTAGTTGATGATTTTCCTCTCCTGCCATGAGCTTAGTGACTCAAAATCCATATCTTAAAATGTATGGAAAAGAGAAAAACGTTCTAAGGTAAGGAAGGAGAAAAAGAATTTCAAAAATTAAACAAAAAATCTGGCTGGTGTTTAGATGCTATTTAAAATGTTAATAATGCTTTGGGTGTTTCTCAGAAACATCTAGGTATCTAGCTGTCAATGTCTTTTTAAAGGCAAAGTAAACAGAGAAAACAGATCAGAAAACTAAAGTAGGGGAAGACATACTTGGTGAACAGTATCTTCCCTCCAACCATATACCATCACTCTCTCTCTCTCTCTCTCTCTCTCTCTCTCTCTCTCTCTCTATATATATATATATATATATATATATATAAAATCTCGGAGCCCTGATGACTATTTTTGACTGTGCAGTAAGAAATGATTGAAGGATCAGGAAATAGGAAACAGCTCTGTTCAGACAATTCACAGAGAACAAGCAAGGTAAGACCTGAGTGGACCTGAAGGTGGGGGAAAAATCCCACATATTCCTCCTCTTCTACTGAAAACAAGGGAGAGATTAGTCTGGAAAATACCACTGCAGAGAATGAACTTTTCTGTGCTGATGAGAAAGGAGAATTAACACCCCGTCTGCTGTCTTCCTTGACTCCTTTGGATGACTTCAGTCTCTCTTTCCCCAGTGGCCCCCAGCACTGTGAGAAGGTCTTACTCAGGACCTGTTGCACTGTGACTGTGGTGCACACTGTGTGTATCTATCCCACTGTACCATGACTGTCACAAGGCAAACTCTCAGTAAGTGCTGAATATAAAATGAGGAAAGTCAACTAGAAGATAAAATTTAAGAACTGTAGGATAAAGTGCACATGCAACCACGTCCATAATAAACACGGAAAGGCGGGAGTTCAATTGGATCAAGTTTCTGGGCTGGGTCTTATGGGACAAGAAGGGGCAAAGAAGAGGCTCCGGCAACCATGAATCCTCCATCCTCCGTGAGGATATTAAAGCCCTGCTGGCCAAGATGTGCACACAGAGTTGGAATCTGGCCCTGGGGAAAATCAAAGACTTACACACCCTTGTCTGGTCTGCTTTCTTGAACTTCAGGTTCTATTTCTGGTTATAGTGGTCCTGAGACAGTTGAACCAATGGAAAGAATATAGAATTGAAAGTTAAAGACACATGAGTTCTCTGCTTACCTTTGTCACAGTCACCTCGGACAAGACATTTCACCTCTCAGATCATTAGCTCCCACAACTATAAAATGAGAGGATTGGATTAGATGAATTCTGAAGTTCCCTCCAGGGAAATTCTAGAATTGCCTAGTCCCTCTATCTGTCTAGATTCTATTACCTTACAAGAATATTGTCTTAATGGCTATGATATACATGGGATTTGGATTTAGAAAAGAAAGGGAATATCTTAGCTGATGTTAAAAACAATTTAAAGTCTGAATATACGAAACAAGAGAAGAAAAATGTTAAGAGTCTCAGTATGGGGGGATTCACCATACTAGACTGGGTCGAGAGAAGGGGATGCCCATTGACTTGTCTCCAAAATCTCCTGATCATTGAGTGGAACAAAGAAATTTTGACAAGATTCTTGGGCAATAAGAAAGCATGTTGTTGGAAAGGGGCAAGAATCAGTGTCCATTCCATTTCATAGTCAAAGAAACTGAAGTTCAGAAAGGATGGGTAACTCACTCAAGATCACACTGTGAAGGTGAAGTCACACCTGACTCCCAGGTAACCTGTCTCCACCCAATTACGTTGTCCATGAAGAAACCACCACTGCTTCCAATAAAACATGAGAACATGGCGCCCCAGCCCAGCAGAACTGTCTCCTGGCCACCTTGACTTTCATGCTAAAATCACACCTGCTAAAAATTTCTGTAATGTGGTCACTGCAGAAAGTGACCACACAAGTGATACAGATACTCTTCAGAAGATTTCTTGTGGTCACAGACACTTCCACTGGCCTGGGGTTAGGAAATCTGGTTTACATTCCTTTTTCTCTCATTTTAGGATCTTGTAACCAATTGCCTTCCTTAGGAGTCAAAAGACTTATAAGAGAAACTTATAAAGTGTAAAATGACCCAAATCAATGTATATAAAACATTATGAGAAGAATTTTTTGTCTGGTATTACTAGTTATCTAAAGAAACTACCCTTATCTACTTTTTAAATGTGTGTGTGTATATATACATATACACACAAACACATATATATTTTAAATGTGTGCATATATACTTACACATTTTAAATATATATTAAAATATATATGATAGTATTAACACACACAATACACCATTCTTATAGAATTATGTATCTGTGTATGTATATGTGTGTATATGTGTATGTACATGTGTATATATACATATATACATACATATGCATATATACATATTTATGCGTGTGTGTGTGTGTATATATATATATATTTTTTTCAGTCTAGCTTGGAAATCTGTTTCAAAATCAACTCCTGCTCTCCTTGGACTTGATATATAGCCAAGCAAGCCATTCTCAATTAACACACCTCCCTCCTGGAAAAGTCACAGAGTAACTTTATTGATTTCCCTTTACCCTTCTCCACATTTCTCTGCTGAAATGTTGTCTTAATTCTTAAATGTAAAAGGAAAAGGAAAGGAAAATTAAAATAAAGAGATTTGTTTCTTTAGGACCATCTTTATCTTCTTATCTTCTAAAAAAAATTTTTTTTAAAGAACAGGCTACTTGTGTGCGGTATCTATGTAGTAAAGACAAGTCAGGATGATATATTTCCCAAGGTTTTTAGGCAACAGATTTCTTTACACTGAAACCTGTGTTTTACACACAATGCTGGACTCAGTTCTACATAAACCTCTTCTTCTCCTCATTCTCTTATGACTTGGCCAGCCACCTTTGAAAACTGCCAAGACTTTCTGGCAAACAGTCCCTCCAGCGTTTCAAAGAGCATGCCCAATACAGCAGAATATAGGGGATGTTTACCTCTCCTCATAATGTTCTACCGCAGAAGATCCCAACAAGATTAAGTTTTGTAAATGTAGAAAATTCTTTACTTATAAAGATTTTAGGATCGCTGATGCAATTTAGAAGTTTCCCTGATGCAGTTTTAGAAATGTAAAGAGGAGTTCCTCCAGGCAGAGTCTTTTGGCCTCGATCTTTCAAGATTACTGGGGAAGGATAATCCAGAGCCTGCCTCTTATTCTCCTTTCAGCTTCTGAGCTGGCCTGTGCCCTGGATTCTGACTGTGGGACAGGGGTGGGGTAAAGGTAGTAGAAAGAAACAGAGAAGGGGGACACTGGGGGCTTCAATTAAAAGCTCTAAAAACACCTTTTCCATTTTCTTCTTTTTTTCCTCTCAGAGTTAGCTCTACTTACTCTAATGGCTGAGTTCATAAGAGACTCGCCAAATTTTTATTTCTTTCCATTCTTTTTCAGCATCCACAGCTTCTCCATGAAGGTGGAGGAAAGAGCTGACTTATTTACAACACAATCACAGTCTGATTCTTCACTTTAAGTGAATAAAGATACCTAGTGAAATAAGTGGATTGTGACACAAATGAACCTATCTAGGAAACAGAGGCAGACTCACAGGCACAGCGAACAGACTTGTTGGTTGCCAAGGGGGAGGGGGTTGGGGAAGAGATGGACAGGGAGTTTGGGGTTAGCAGATGCAAACTGTTACACACAGGATGGATAAACAACAAGGTCCTTACTGTATAGCACAGGGAACTATATTCAGTATGCTGAGATAAACCATAATGGAAAAGAACATAAAAAAGAATATAAATATATGTATAACTGAATCACTTTGCTGTATAGCAGAAATTAACACAGCATTGTAAATCAACGATACTTCAATAATTTTTTTTTTTAATTGAAAGTTTATGAGAACAAACCGTCACTCAGAAACATAAGTACAGAAAGAAGATGAAAGCCTGGGACTAAAAAAAGTTAAAATGATGGCAACGCTGAGTGAACAATTTAGTAGAGCGATTATTAACAATATGACAAATATCTACTTCCAATGTACAAACGAAATACACTCAAAACCACAAAAGGACAGTGATGCTGCCCTGAGTTTTAATCACATGACCTTTTTTTTTTTTTTGAGCAAAATGCTTTTATTTTCCATGAATTTGCAAGCTTAAGTTTTAATTAAATGCCATTTTACTTTTGACTAACCAGTTTATCTTCTTTTCATTTTCTCGTTGCTCTGCACAGTTTGAATTAAAGACAGTAATTTGGAAGTGTTATGGGTAAAAGTGGGTAGAAAAGCATGCTGAGAATTGGGTTATCTTGCTGAAATCAAGTTCACCTCTGTGTCGTGCAGGATGAAGGATGGGGAAATGTGTCCTAACACCTTGCTGTATCTGTCCCAACTCATTCCTTTCATAGGGCCTCAGCAGGGGAATTACATAGCAATGCAACTTGCATCCTGGTTTAATAGGAAAGTCTCTGGAGGACATTTCTAAGAACAGCCCCCCTCATGGCAAAGGAGCCAAGATTGAACATTGTAAGAGGAAACGCTGTTTACTTAGGCGATATATTATAGGTTCTTTGTTGAAACTGGCAACAGTACTCCAGCTGCAGGCAAGAGGGTCCCTTCTGTCTCTGGATAAAGAGAACTGCAGAAGTTGGTCCTGTCCAGACAGTGAAGAGTGCATGTTCAGTTTCTAGGATCTAATAAATAGGAAGGTCTTTCTTGGGCTTCAGCAGCACCCAGATAGAACACAACAAAACCACCACAATTTGAAGCTACCATGTAAGAAAGTTCAGAACTTCACATCCATCCATCCATCCATCCATCTATCCATCCATTTCTTTCATTTTTTCAGCAAGATTTTAGAAAACACTCTCCTATGGACTGTGCTTTGCCTAAGCATAGCGTTAGGTGGGACGGAAAAAGTGGTTACATTCTGCCCTTCTTTTCTTCCCAGCTCCTACTCTGCCTATATTTCCCTTGATTTCAACTGCCTACTCAAAAATCTCAACTGAAAACAGCTTCCGAGGGGTCACGTTTTTATGCCATTTTCTTCCTTCTTACCTCCATGTGGAATTATCATCTGATTCAGGTTTTCATGAAAAACAGTATTAATTCTAAGTCTCAACAAAATACTCCCCTCAACAAATTTGAAGCTCAGACCACAAAGAAGCCATTATCTACTCCTTAAAGCAAGAAAGATACCCATGTTGATCTCTGACATTTAAAAGGCAGGGATGCTTTTTAGATTCTTTTTTCTCCTAATGTGAACAGCTCCGAGAGATTTGCTACACTTTTTAGTCAGAAAAAACCTAGAGCTGTGGGTGCCTAAGGGAGTTATTCCAACCAAGACTAGAATTTCAAGAGAGAGAATTGATCCAGCTCCCTTGTCTGGTGCTTATAATACACGAAAGCATCACCCTCACCATGGCAGACCACAGGGAATGGTCAGTGTGAATTGCTAAGTTGTCACCTCAGTGATGCGCTGCAAACAGTTTCCCTAGAGAAGTAGCAAGTTCCTGACCACAGTATTGTATGCAAATAAATAAACAAATGCTATTATTGTTATTTTTTATTCTTTTCACATTGGGAAGACCTCAGAAACATCCTGTTTCAATTGACAGGCTGAAATCACAGAAAAACTCCTTCCCGTCCCAGTTCTTTGGCTAAGATGTATTGGTAAAACGGTGCATTATTCATTTTTCTACTTGGGAAGAGCTGCGTTATCATAGGCAATCCAGATCTAGGTGACTTACAGAGTACTGTTGTGTTGAGAGAGAAAATAGACTGAAGATAGAAACATCTCAGTTGGCAGCAGCAGAGACGCTATACGATTGGATCTGGTGTTTGACCTATCTTCTACCAAGGCATAAGGAGAAGGACTGCATTGCACAAAATAGCCCACAGATCTTTCTAAACATAACCAATATGAAACATCCATAAAGGTAAGATCAGCTGTCAGGAAAGATCCTCTTCTTTCACATCAAGTCGTGGAAATTGTTTGAGTTATCATGGTCTTGGCCTCTTAATTTCCCTTATGCTAATGGGTAGGGACTCAGGAACCAAGGATGCCTCCAATTAGCCAGAATGGTGGTAACTGATATCATCAAAAGAACGACAGGGTTGTAGACAAAAGGCTGATGAAGAGTAGTGGGAAGACCACAGGGAGTTATGCAGCATACTTTGAGATCAGTCTCTTTTGGATCTTCTATGCTTCTTCTGTCTATTTCATGCTATAGGTGGAACATGTACCCAGGGAATATTTTGTAGTTTTTCTAAACTTACAATGATTCCAATGCTCATTTAGGGGGACCACAGAATATTCTACTCTAGCAAAGTTTAAAGGGAACTTGGGAAAATCCATCAAGTGTCTTGCAGAAAACCAAATGGGCAAAAGTACAATTGAAACCAAGAACATGCATGATGGGATCATTCAGACTTGGGTCTGAAACCCAGATCTGCCACTTAGTAATTTTGTGGGCTTGGGCAAAGTACTTAACTTTTCTGAACTTCAGATTCCTGATGTGTAAAATGAGGATGATAATATCTTCTATCCCTAATTATTTTAAGGTTAAATGAGATAAGGAATATAAACTGTTGATCACAATGTCTGGCACATAGTAAGCGCTCAAAAACGTTAGTTCCTTTATTTCTCTTCCTTTATTAATGAGAGCTTTCCAAGTTTCCATTTAACCTCTCTTCTCTGAGTTCACAGAATACTGATTTTTCTATACTGTGCAGCATCTATTCAATTTAATAGTTTAAAAAATTATTCTAAATATAAGACATAGAAGGAATATGAACACTGAATAATACTTGCCATTTTTGCAAAAGATGCTCATTGTCTACTGGGGAAATTAGACACATGCTTGTATAACTATAAATTAGACAACAACAGATGGAATAATTTGATAACTGAAATTGGGATGGAGGGTCATCTATTATGTGCCAAGCACCATAAAAGGTGGCAAAGACTCAAAGACATATAGGATGCAATCATCGCACTTCAGGGCTCTTAATTTAGTATAGGAAGAGATATATGAACAGACAACCTCAAAGGAAGGTGGAGAGGACAAATGATACTAGAAAAGGTAGTGGCACAAAGGATGAGAAATCACTTCTATTGGAGGTATCAGGGAAGGTTTCACAGAAGAGAAAATATCTAGGTTAGATAAATAAAAGTAAGTAGGTTAGAACGTAAATAAAATTGAAAAATTCACTGAAAAATACAACTTACCAAAACTGACACACGTGAAACAGAACATCTCAATAGCCTTATATCTATTACAGCAATTAAATTCACTATGTAAACCTCTCCATAGAGAAAATGCCAGACCCAAATGGTATCACTGGTGATTTCTATCAAATATTCAAGTAAGAAATAAAATTAATCTTAGAAAATTCTTCCAGAAAATAGAGAAAAAGAGAACACTTCCAAACTGAATTTTTACCAAAATTGGATAAATAAATTACAAGGCAATTACAGACCAAAATCCTTCATGAACATAGATTGAACATAGATGTAAAAATCCTTAATAAAATTTTAATAAAACAAATCTAACAACATAAGAATACATCAGTACCATTAGAATTTATTCCAGGAATGTAATATTGGTTTTATTGATACATTTAAAATTCAATCAATGTAGTTCACCATAGTAATAGGATAAATGGAGAAAAGCATATTATTATTTCAATAGGTGCATAAAAATCATTTGACAAAATTCAACACCCATTCATGACAAAAAAAAAAAAAGAAAAATCTTTCAGCATATTAGGAATAGAAATAAATTTTCTCAATCCAATGAGGGGCATTCTATAAAAAGCCTATTGTCAGCATCATCCTTGATAGTTAATTATAAAATTATTTTCCCCTAAGATTGGGAACAAGGTAAAGATGCCTGTGCTTACCACTTCTAGTCAGCATTTCACTGGACACCCTAGCAATTTATAACAAAGCAAGAAAAATAAAAGGCATAGATAGAAAAAGAAGTAAAATTGCCTCTATTTTAAGGGGCATGCTTGTTGATGTAAAAAATCCTAAAGGCATCTACATAGCAATGACCAAAACTAATAGCTGCATTTAGTAAAATCACAAGATACAAGATTAACACATACAAGTCAATTATATTTTTATACACTAGCAACAAATCATTGGAAAAGAAATTTTAAAAATCCATTTATAAGAGCATCATAAAACATAAACTACTTAGGAATAAATTTTCAAAAATATGTGCGTAGTGAGTTGGATTGTGGCTCCTAAAAGATATGCCCACCTGGAACTTCAGAATGTAGTCTTTTCGGGGGGAAAAGCGTCTTTGCAGTTGTAAGTAAGGTAAAAATATTGAGATGAGATCATCCTGGATTAGGGTGGTCCCTAAATCCAACAACAGTATCCTTATAAGAGACAGAAAAGGAGAAGACACTGAGACATAGAAGGAGAACACCAGGAGAAACAGAGGCAAGAAACTGGCCAAGGAATGCCAAGGATGTCTGGCAGACACCAGAAGCTAGGTATGGAATGGTTTCTCCCTCAGAGTGTCCAGAAAGAACCAACCTGCCAATACCTTGATTTTGGACTTTTGGCCTCCTGAACAGTGAAAATAAATTTGTTATTTTCAGCCAAGCAGTTAGTGATAATTTATAACAGTAGCTCTGGGAAACTAATACAATGTGTAAGAACTTACAGTGAAAATGGCAAAATACTGCTGGGAGAAGTTAAAGACCTAAAGAAGTGCAGAGACATACCAGGTTCATAGACTGGAAGATTCCAATATCATTAACATGTCAATTCTACGCAAACCTAGCTAGAGATTCAAAGTAATCTCAGCAAGTCACCCCCCCTTTTTTTCCTGCAAAAATTGACAAGCTTATCCTAAAATTAATATCAAAACACAAAGTTTCCAGAATTTTCAAAGTAATTTTTACAGAACAAAGGTTTTATACTACTTTATTTCAAGATTTACTATAGAGGTATAATAATAAAGACAGTGTGGTAGTGGAGGACAGAATAGACCTATAAACCGATGGAACAGAATAGAATCCAAACTAGATCTACACTTTATATGGTCAACTGGTTTTCTGACAGAAGTGCCAAGGCAACTCAACGGAGGGGGTGGAGTCATTTCAACAAATGACGCTAGAACAAGTTAACTGCCTAGAAAAGAAAGAGCATTGACCCTTATTTCAGAACACATACAAAAATTATCTCACAGTAAACAATAGACTTGAATATAAAAGCTAAAACTATTCATCTTTTAGAAGAAAATACAGGAGAAACTCTCTGAAACTTCGCGGGTAGGCAAAGATAAGAAAGAGAACACTTTCAAACTGAATTTCTACTAAAATTGGATAAATAAATGACAAGGCAATTACAGACCAATACCTTTCATGAACATAGACTGAACACAGATGTAAAAATCCTTAATAAAATTTTAATAAATCAAATCTAACACCATAAAAAAAACCCACATCATTACCAATTAGAATTTATTCCAGGAATAAAAGAACTGTAAGAGAAAAAATTCAATAAATTGGACTTGATCAAAACGTAAATCTTTTGCTCTTTAAAAGACACGATTAACAAAATGAAAATACACACAATAAATGGAGAGAGAATATTTGCCATGCATATAATATGACAGATTGGTATCTAGCTTGTATATATAAGGACCTCTTATAACCGAATGATAATGATAACCTAATAAAAGAGATAAAAATTTAAACAAACTCTTCACAAAAGAAGATATACAAATAAGGACACGAAAAGATGTTCAAAGTCCTTAGTCATCAGGGAAATGCAAGTTAAAATCACAAGGAGATACCGAACCACTACATGCTCGTTAGAACAGCTACCGAAGGTAGGCTACGAGGATGTACTGTACAACACAGGGAATACAGCCACTATTTTGTAATAACTGTAAATGGAGTGTAACCTTTAAAATTGTATAAAAATAAAAATTAAAGACTGACAATAACAAGTTGTGACAAGAATATTGAGAAACCGGAACTCACACATGCTCTTAGTGGGAATGTAAAACGGTAAGCCACGGAAGACAACTGGCACTTAAATATATATCTACCATACGACCCAGCAATTCTACTGGGAAATAAAAACATACGTCCACACCAAAACTTACACACAAATGTTCAGAGCGGCCCCAAACTGGAAATAACCCAAATGTCTATCAACTGGAGAATGAATAAACCAATTGTGATCTATCCATACTACCATAAACTACTACTCACTAGTAAAAAGGAACAAACTACTTAAACATGCAACCTGGATGAGTCTCAAAATCTTTATCCTGAATGAAAGAAACCAACACAAAAGAGTACATACTGTATGATTCTATTTATATAAAACTGCAGAAAATACAAACTAACCTATAGAGACCCAAAGCAGATCAGTGCTTGCCTAGGGCCAGGGCCAGAAGGAGAGATGGATTGCCAAGGGGCACAAGGAAACTTTTGGAGATAATGAAGATGTTCTATAACTTGATTGTCATGGCTCTTTTATGGATGTAAGCCTGTAGAGACTCATCAATTATATATTTTAAATGGATGCACTCTGTTGCACACAAACTAAGTAAATTTGCTAAACATAAAGATGGGGACTGTCAAGAGAAGCACATGAACAAAGGCACAGAACTGTGAATGCCTGTATATCTTAGTATCTGAGAATAGCTTTCAAATTCCCTCCAAGTAACAACCCTGTCTTGTATTATGTATACAGTCCTCTCAGTGTCCCGAAAAAAGCAGGGCAATGGTGTTTCTGAATTGCATGGAATCTGTTCACTATACCCACAGGTAGCTGTCTAAAGAGTGCTAGATCTACTACTATCGGAGGACTGAGCACAAATCCCAACCCTTTCTTTATCCTGCTGAGACCTGCAGGAAGTCATTTTACCTCTCAAAGCCTAATCTTCAGACTGAAGCTGAGGGACTTCCCTGGTGGTCCAGTGGTAAAGAATCTGCCTTCCAATGCAGGGGACACGGGTTCGATCCCTGGTCGGGGAACTAAGATTGTACATGCTGCGGGGCAACTAAGCCCGTGTGCCTCAACTACTGAGCTCACGCGCCTCAGCTAGAGCCCTCATGCCACGAACTACAGAGCCCAGGTGCTCTGGAGCCTGCACGCCACAACTAGAGAAAACCCGCATACCACAGCTAGATAGAAGCCTGCGCACCACAACAAACAGCCCACGTGCCGCAACGAAAGATCCCACGTGCTTCAGTGAAGATCCCGTGTGCTGCAACTAAGACCCGATGCAGCCAAAAATAAAGTAATAATTAATAAATCTTTAAAAAAAACAAAAATGAAGCTGATAACATCCCCATAATACAGTTGTCCTAAGGGTTAAAATAATGCATATAAAAGTACCTAGTAATACTTAAGTAGATGCTACATGTCCATGACAAATAGTAGTGCTTTTAAACTTATTTGCTGATTGACATGTCAGTTGTCATCTAGCTATTCATATACTCAAATCTCTTATTATCTGCCTAAGTGTTATCCGTATCAAATGATTTTCTTAATCAGAGACACGCTTCTCAATCACTTCGGTCAATGAGGTGCTCTAGAAATGAGACTTGATTTTAATATTAGGTTGGGCAGAATACAATTACCAAGGTAAATTTGTCCCCACAAAAATCATATAAAGCATTCCAAAGTTGGAGTGACCTGGGGATTATCCATTGTTTCTAGATTACCTACGTCACTGCTCTCTATTGGTGCAGTCAGTGGAGAGTAGACTAAACAAAGAATAAACCAACCAAAAAACAAATGGTCAGTATATGTGGTTCCAGTGTGAAGATTTCAAGGAGAAAGGGGAATAATGGGTACAGCAAGGGCACTGACTACAGAAAGTCAAGGCAGGAGGACACTGCTTAATGCAGCTGCTAAGAAGATGAAATGCACGTTTAGGAAAATTTCTAGGAGATCATTTTTAAGAAGTTACCAGGGCTTCGCTGGTGGCGCAGTGATTGAGAGTCCGCCTCCCGATGCAGGGGTCACAGGTTCGTGCCACGGTCCGGGAAGATCCCACATGCCGCGGAGCGGCTAGGCCCGTGAGCCATGGCCGCTGAGCCTGCCCGTCCGGAGCCTGTGCTCCGCAGCGGGAGAGGCCACAACAGTGAGAGGCCCGCGTACCGCAAAAAAAAAAAAAAAAAAAAAAGTTACCAGACACATTTAGTAAATGGAACACAGGCATCCCTTCTCCCAGAAATAAAATGGATAATATAATCAAACTTCCAAAGACTACTTCATAAGAATGTCTGACTGAAATAGCAAATTATAGATGAGAGCAGTTATATTTGTTGAGAAATTCTGTGATTGAAAACCTCGACGAGCTTTGTCATTTCTTCATACTCCTCTGTCCAAGGGTGAAGAATTCTTCATTACATTTAGGGAGATGTGGGTTGGTTTTTAACACATTCTCCTTAGTAAACAAACTTCTTTCAGTTTAGGGGTCAGCAAACTACAGCTCTGGAGTCAAATCCCGTCGACTCCCTGTTTTATTGGAATCTAGTCATGCCCATTTGTTTTCTCTTGTCTATGGCTTCTTTGTCACTACGAGAGAGTTGAGTGGTTGTAACAAAGATCATATGACCTGCAAAGTCCACACTGTAATATTTCCTCTCTGGACCTTTATAGATAAAGTTTGATGGTCCCCTCTTCTAGATAATACAAAGTTAGATGCAGACACGGGGATACCTGCACTGATGCCATATCAGGAATAGGGGAGGTTTGCTTACAAGAAAAAGAATGACACCTTGGACTTAAAAGAAAAATATCCATGTTCAATAATAGGAATCAACAGCAAAAAAGAACAAAGAGAGA
The DNA here is from genome assembly GCF_005190385.1 of Monodon monoceros. Taxonomy (NCBI): domain Eukaryota; kingdom Metazoa; phylum Chordata; class Mammalia; order Artiodactyla; family Monodontidae; genus Monodon; species Monodon monoceros. The sequence goes on along the minus strand of NW_021703784.1, from coordinate 10,524,749 downwards.
GTCAAATATACTTAGCTCTTGGGTCTTCAAACCACCCCGTATTATACAATCCCATTAGAGCCAAAATCTTTAGGGAGACTGATTAAAGGGAAGCTTGTGAAAACGAGAGAGGAGGTACCCTATCAAATCAAGCAAAAATGTCTTGCCCAATTTCCCTTTCTCCAGAATATGATAAACTGAATCACTGCTCAGTTAGCATTTTTGTTTGTCCATTTTACATTATTTTCTCTCTTGCTCTTGTATGCAGCGTCTATGTGCCCAGAGAGGGCACCCCCCTCTCCCGTGACTTCTGCGCGTCCTTAGCATAAGCACAGTCAGTTGCTTAATGAATAGCTGGTGATGACGATGATCAAGAGCTTAATAACAGGGTCGTTTCTGAAGGCTGATTAATGGGGCTTCGAGTTAATATCTTTTCACTCTCTCTTTAGCGCTCATTTGTGTGTGTGCATGTGGGTGTAAAGAGACTAAAAATTGAACATTCGTTGAAAGAAACAAGTAGAATGTTCCATCAGGAGTAGGTAGATAGCTTTGTCAAAATATCTGCTGATGGTTAAAGAATGAGATATCCAAGATTTTATTCCTATGACTCATTCTATGATTTGGACATCATTTATTCTAGCTAACCTCCATTTCCAAGATTTTCACAACCACATTTACCATTGGCAACATCTTAAATGGACCTGCAAGCTTAAGAGATCCTTGGTTCAACCGGAAACAATATTTACTACTTTTACAGTAGTCCACCAATGCACCAGGAAACCAAAAGGGGCTGACAGCCACGGTGATGCTACCATGCTGTCATGCCACGAAGGGGGCCATTTAAGTTTTGACTTGAGAATAACAATTCCTCAGAAACCCTCTCTCTTTGCTAATGGGGATGATGACTCTTCAGTCTTAGGTTCTTACCGAAGTGTTAAACTAAAACAAGAAAAACCAACCTCACCCTAAACAGGATTCCCTTTACCAGCTCCTTTGTTTCTGCCAACTGGGCCATCATTCTTCGAGATATAAAATGTGGGAATGGTCTTTTATTTGTCCCTCCCCCTCCCTCCCCAAACCCATTTTTAGTTACAAAGTCCTATTGCTCTTCTGTGGAACATATGTCTTTGATCTTCTCCTCCCTCTTCACTTTTCACTACTGTGTGTGTAACTTCTTCACCTCTTCACCTCCTGGGTACGTCCGGCAGCTTCCTTGCTAGCCTCCCGTCCTCAAGTTTCTCCCTCCTCTGGTCTACCTGGAGTTCCATTAACAGAACACTCTGCTTTAAATTCTGTTTTTCTTTTGTCATTCCCTAGCCCCAAATCTTCATTGGCAACTGATACCGGTTCATATTTACAAGACCGTGCATGTGTGAAAACTCCACAAGCAGTAAAACATTATAGAATTCTTGTCTTTAGCAATTACGGTTCTTCCTGGCTTTTAGGATACGACACCAAGTAACCCACCTTCCGTGAAGTATAACCTGATTTGAAACTGCTGGCCAACATGCCACCTTGGGCTCTGGTTAGGTCAGACTCATCATTGTCAAAGAGCATGCCCTGCTCTCCCCCATACCCGTACCCTGCAGAGAGAGACAGGGAGGCTGAATGACAGTCCAACTGAGAGCTTTTTATATTGTGAAATGACCAAACATATATGGTTTGCCGAAGAGCTCTGTTCTTGATCCTGTCTTGTTTATTTCATTAAAGCCTTGGATAAAAATAGATTCGATTCTTATGAAATCTGTAGATATTGAAAGTGGGGGAAAATAAAAGCTGTGCCAGATGACAAGATCAAAGTTCAAAGAGAACTCCAACAGGAAGTCCAAATAAAGAGCACAAAATATGACAGGAATAAATAAGTTTTGAATGCTAGGCTCAAAACTCCAACTGAATTGTGTGGGAGAGATTTTATATAATAATTATTCTAAAATATTTCCAGGGGAGGAGATCAGAATAAGTGTGAGGGCATTCAAGGGGGCATGGATTATTTATAAGGAAAATACAAACCAAGCCAACAGTTTTGCCTCCAAAATAACCAAAGCACACACAGGCTGTATTAATAGAATTACGTTGTCTAGAATAAGGGAGAGACTAGTTACATGGTGTTCTCTACTGGTTGGAAAGCCGCAGAATATTTTCAATTCTGGTTGCCATATCAATTGACAAACAAATACATGAAGACTTGTAAAAGATCTGTATATAGATTTACTCATGTTTAATGTGAAAGGAGGACATTGAGAAAGGATTTAATATCTACTTTCAAGGACTGTCTCCCAAAAAGAGAGAGTAGAAACATTCCCTCATAGCAAAGGAGGGAAGAGCTAGACTCATGGTGAAAGGTTGGAGGAGGTAAATTTTAGGTCAACAGAAAAAGGAACAAAAAAACTTTTTCTATCAGTAAAAGATATAAATCTGTGGGATAAGATGCTTTGAGAAATAAACTTCTTGTGACTTAGAAGAGTTTAAATATAGATTGAGTGACATCATCACACAAACTTTTCTGGCATTCTTAGAGCGCAGAGATTTAGGCTAGATAACATGAAGGTTATGTTCTTTTCATCCCCAAGATGTGGTATCACTCTGCCACACCTGTAATACCCTCTCCTCTCCCATCTCCACACAACAGCGATCATATCTGCTCTCCATTTATAGACATCTACGTCCTTCTCACTAGAATGGGAGCTTTTTTTGTTTTTTAACATCTTTATTGGAGTATAATTGCTTTACAATGTTGTATTAGTTGCTGCTGTATAACAAAGTGAATCAGTATATGTATACATGTATTGCCATATCCCCTCCTTCTTGCACCTCCCTCCCACCCTCCTATTCCACCCCTCTAGGTGGACACAAAGCACCGAGCTGATCTCCCTGTGCTATGTGGCTGCTTCCCACTAGCTAGTTATTTTACATTCGATGGTGTATATATGTCCATGCCACTTTCTCACTTCATCCCAGCTTACCCTTCGCCCTCCCCGTGTCCTCAAGTGCATTCTCTATGTCTGCGTCTTTATTCCTGTCCTGCCCCTAGTTTCTTCAGAACCATTTTTTTTAAAGGTTCTGTATATATGTGTTAGCATATAGTATTTGTTTTTCTCTTTCTGACTTTTTTTAAAGATTCCATATATATGTGTTAGCATATAATATTTGTTTTTCTCTTTATATGTGCCACATTTTCTTCACCCATTCATCTGTCGATGGACACTTAGTTTGCTTCCACGTCCTGGTTATTGTAAACAGAGCTGCAATGAACGTCGCGGTACATGGCTCTTTTTGAATTATGGTTTTCTACATGCCCAGTAGTGGGACTGCTGGGTCATATGGTAATTCTATTTTTAGTTTTTTAAGGAACCTCCATATTGTTCTCCATAGTGGCTGTATCAATTTACATTCCCACCAACAGTGCAAGAGGGTTCCCTTTTCTCCACACCCTCCCCAGCATTTATTGTTTGTAGATTTTTTGATGATGGCCATTCTGGCTGGTGTGAGGTGATACCTCATTTGGTTTTGATTTGCATTTCTCTAATGATTAGTGATGTTGAGCATCCTTTGATGTGTTTGTTTGGCAATCTGTACATCTTCTTTGGAGAAATGTCTACTTAGGTCTTCTGCCCATTTTTGGATTGGGTTGTTTGTTTTTTGATATTGAGCTGCATAAGCTGCTTGTATATTTTGGAGATTAATCCTTTCTCAGTTGCTTCATTTGCAAATACTTTCTCCCATTCTGAGGGTTGTCTTTTCGTCTTGTTTATGTTTTCCTTTGCTGTGCTAAAGCTTTTAAGTTTCATTAGGTACCATTTGTTTATTTTTGCTTTTACTTCCATTTCTCTAGGAGGTGGGTCAGAAAGGATCTTGCTGTGATTTATGTCACTGAGTGTTCTGCCTATGTTTTCCTTTAAGTGTTTTATGGTGTATGGCCTTTAATCCATTTTGAGTTTATTTTTGTGTATGGTGTTAGGGAGTGTCCTAATTTCATTCTTTTACATGTAGCTGTCCAGTTTTCCCAGCACTATTGAAGAGGCTTCCTTTTCTCCATTGTATGTTCTTGCCTCCTTTATCAAAGATAAGGTGGCCATATGTGCATGGGTTTATCTCAGGGGTTTCTATTCTGTTCCATTGATCTATATTTCTGTTTTTGTGCCAGCACCGTACTGTCTTGATTACTGAAGCTTTGTAGTATAGTCTGAAGTCAGGGAGCCTGATTCCTCCAGCTCTGTTTTTCTTTCTCAAGATTGCTTTGGCTATTCGGGGTCTTTTGTGTTTCCACACAAATTGTGAAATTTTTTGTTCTAGTTCTGTGAAAAATGCCATTGGTAGTTTGACAGGGAGTGCACTGTATCTTTAGATTGCTTTGGGGAGTGCAGTCATATTCATGATGTTGATTTTTCCAATTCAAGAAAATGGTATACCTCTCCATCTGTGGGTATCATCTTTAATTTCTTTTATCAGTGTCTTATAGTTTTCTGCATACAGGTTTTCTGTCTCCTTAGGTAGGTTTATTCCTAGATATTTTATTCTTTTTGTTGCAATGGTAACTGGGAGTGTTTCCTTAATTTCTCTTTCAGATTATTCATCATTAGTGTATAGGAAAGCAAGAGATTTCTGTGCATTAGTTTTGTATCCTGCTACTTTACCAAATTCATTGATTAGCTCTAGTAGTTTTCTGGTAGCGTCTTTAGGATTCTCTACATATAGTATCATGTCATCTGCAAACAGTGACAGTTTTCCTTCTTTTCCAATTTGGATTCCTTTTATTTCTTTTTCTTCTCTGATTGCTGTGGCTAAAAATTCCAAAACTATATTGAATAATAGTGGTGAGAGTGGACAACCTTGTCTTGTTCCTGATCTTAGAGGAAATGGTTTCAGTTTTTCACCACTGAGAACGATGTTGGCTGTGAGTTTGTCATATATGGCCTTTATTATGTTGAGGTAGTTCCCTCTATGCTACTTTCTGGAGGGTTTTTATCATAAACAGCTGTTGAATTTTGTCCAAAGCCTTTTCTGCATCTATTAAAATGATCATATGGTTTTTCTCCTTCAATTTGTTAATATGGTTTATCACATTGATTTTTTGCATACATTGAAGAATCCTTGCATTCCTGGGATAAACCCCACTTGATCATGGTGTATGATCCTTTTACACATGGTGTATGTGCTGTTGGATTCTGTTTGATGGTATTTTGTTGAGAATTTTTACATCTATGTTCATCACTGATATTGGCCTGTAGTTTTCTTTCTATGTGACATCTTTGTCTGGTTTTGGTATCAGGGTAATGGTGGCCTTGTAGAATGAGTTTGGGAGTGTTCCTCCGTCTGCTATATTTTGGAAGAGTTTGAGAAGTATAGGTGTTAGCTCTTCTCTACATGCTTGAAAGAATTCACCTGTGAAGCCATCTGGTCCTGGGCTTTTGTTTGCTGGAAGATCTTTAATCACATTCTAAATTTCAGTGCTTGTGATTGGTCTGTTTATATTTTCTATTTCTTCCTGGTTCAGTGTCAGAAGGTTGTGTTTTCCTAAGAATGTGTCCATTTCTTCCAGGTTGTCGATTTTATTGGCATATAGTTGCTTGTAGTAATCTCTCATGATCCTTTGTATTTCTGCAGTGTCAGTCGTTACTTCTCCTTTTTCATTGCTAATTCTGTTGATTTGAGTCCTCTCCCTCTTTTTCTTGATGAGTCTGGCTAATGGTTTATCAATTTTGTTTATCTTCTCAAAGAACCAGCTTTTGGTTTTATTGATTTTTGCTATTGTTTCCTTCATTTCTTTTTCGTTTATTTCTGATCTGATCTTTATGATTTCTTTCCTTCTGCTAACTTTGGGGGTTTTTGTTCTTCTTTCTCTAATTGCTTTAGGTTTAAGGTTAGGTTGTTTCTTGTTTCTTGAGGTAGGAATGTATTGCTATAAACTTCTCTCTTAGAACTGCTTTTGATGCATCCCATAGGTCTTGGGTCATCATGTTTTCATTGTCATTTGTTTCTAGGTATTTTTTGATTTCCTCTTTGATTTCTTCAGTGATCTCTTGGTTATTTAGTAGTGTGTTGTTTAGCTTCCACGTGTCTGTATTTTTTACAGATTTTTTGCTGTAATTGATACCTAGTCTCATAGCGTTGTGGTCGGAAAAGATACTTGATACGATTTCAGTTTTCTTTAATTTTCCAAGGCTTGCTTTGTGACCCAAGATGTGATCTATCCTGGAGAAAGTTCCATGAGCACTTGAGAAGAAAGGGTATTCTGTTGTTCTTGGATGGAATGTCCTATAAATATAAATTAAGTCCATCTTGCTTAATGTATCATTTAAAGTGTTTCCTTATTTTCATTTTTTTTAACACCTTTCTTGGAGTACAATTGCTTTACAATTGTGTGTTAGTTTCTGCTTTATAACAAAGTGAATCAGCTATACATATACATACATCCCCATATCTCTTCCCTCTTGCATCTCCCTCCCACCCTCCCTATCCCACCCCTCTAGGTGGTCACAAAGCACTGAGCTGATCTCCCTGTGCTATGTGGCTTCTTCCCACGAGCTATCTATTTCACATTTGGTAGTGTATATATGTGCCTGCCACTCTCTCACTTCATCCCAGCTTACCCTTCCCCCTTTGCATGTCAAGTCCATTCTTTATGTGTGCATCTTTATTCCTGTCCTGCCCCTAGGTTCTTCAGGGTTTTTTTTGTTTTTTTTTTTTTAGATTCCGTATATATGTGTTAGCATACAGTATTTGTTTTTCTCTTTCTGACTTACTTCACTCTGTATGACAGACTCTAGGTCCATCCACCTCACTAAAAATAACTCAATTTCATTTCTTTTTACAGCTGAGTAATATTCCATTGTATGTTTGTGCCACATCTTCTTTATCCATTCATCTGTCGATGGACACTTAGGTTGCTTCCATGTCCTGGCTATTGTAAACATAACTGCAATGAACACTGTGGTACATGACTCTTTTTGAATTATGGTTCTCTCAGGGTATATGCCCAGTAGTGGGACAGGATGATCTGTCCATCAGTGAAAGTGGGGCGTTAAAGTCCCCTACTATTACTGTGTTACTGTCGCTTTCCCCTTTTATGGCTGTTAGCATTTGCCTTCTGTATTGAGGTGCTCCTATGTTGGGTGCATAAATATTTACAATTGTTATATCTTCTTCTTGGATTGATCCCTTGATCATTATGTAGTGTCCTTCTCTGTCTCTTGTAATAGTCTTTATTTTAAAGTCTATTTTGTCTGTTAGGAGAATTGCTACTCCAGCTTTCTTTTGATTTCCATTGGCATGGAATATCTTTTTCCATTCCCTCATGTTCAGTCTGTATGTGCCCCTAGGTCTGAAGTGGGTCTCTTGTAGACAGCATATATATGGGTCTTGTTTTTATATCCATTCAGCCAGTCTATGTCTTTTGGTTGGAGCATTTAATCCATTTACATTTAAGGTAGTTATCAATATGTATGTTCCTATTACCATTTTCTTAATTGTTTTGGCTTTGTCATTGTAGGTCTTTTCCTTCTTTTGTGTTTCCTGCCTAGAGAAATGCCTTTAGCATTTGTTGTAAAGCTGGTTTGGCGGTGTTTAATTCTCTTAGCTTTTGCTTGTCTGTAAAGCTTTTAATTTCTCTGTCGAATCTCTGTTGAATATGAGATCCTTGCTGGGTAGAGTAATCTTGGTTGTAGGTTTTTCCCTTTCATCACGTTAAATATGTCCTGACACTCCCTTCTGGCTTGCAGAGTTTCTGTTGAAAGATCAGCTATTAACATTATGGGGATTCCCTTACATGTTATTCATTGCATTTCCCTTGCTGCTTTTAATAATTTTTCTTTGTATTTAATTTTTGATAGTTTGATTAATATGTGTCTTGGCATGGTTCTCCTTGGATTTATCCTGTATGGGACTCTCTGCGCTTCCTGGACTTGATTAACTATTTCCTTTCCCATAAGGAAAACTTAGGGAAGTTTTCACCTATAATCTCTTCAAATATTTTCTCAGTCCCTTTCTTTTTCTCTTCTTCTTCTGGGACCCATATAATTCGAATGTTGGTGCATTCAATGTTGTCCCAGAGGTCTCTGAGACTGTCCTCAATCCTTTTCATTCTTTTTTCTTTATTCTGCTCTATGGTAGTTATTTCCACTATTTTATCTTCCAGGTCACTTATCCGTTCTTCTGCCTCAGTTATTCTGCTACTGATTCCTTCTAGAGAATTTTTAATTTCATTTATTGTGTTGTTCATCACTGTTTGTTGCTCTTTAGTTCTTCTAGGTCCTTGTTAGACGTTTTTTGTATTTTCTCCATTCTATTTCCAAGATTTTGATTCATCTTTACTATCATTACTCTGAATTCTTTTTCAGGTAGACTGCCTATTTCCTCTTCATTTATTTGGTCTGGTGGGTTTTTACCTTGCTCCTTCATCTGCTGTGTGTTTCTCTGTCTTCTCATTTGGCTTAACTTACTGTGTTTGGGGTCTCCTTTTCGCAGGCTGCAGGTTCCTAGTTTCCATTGTTTTTGGTGTCTGCCCCCAGTGGGTAAGGTTGGTCCAGTGGGTTTTGTAGGCTTCCTCATGGAGGGGACTGGTGCCTGTGTTCTGGTGGATGAGGCTGGATCTTGTCTTTCTGGTGGGCTGGACCGCATCTGGTGGTATATTTTGGGGTGTCTGTGACCTTATTATGATTTTAGGCGGCCTCTCTGCTAATGGGTGGGGCTGTGTTCCTGTCTTGCTAGTTGTTTAGCATAGGGTGTCCAGCACTGTAGCTTGCTGGTCATTGAGTGGAGCTGGGTCTTAGCATTGAGATGGAGGTCTCTGGGAGAGCTTTCACCATCTTACAGTACGTGGGGCGGAAGGTCTCTGGTGAACCAATGTCCTGAACTCGGCTCTCCCACCTCAGAGGCTCAGGCCTGACACCCGGCTGGAGCACGAAGAGCCTGTCAGCCACACGGCTGGAACCTAGCGGTGGACGCAGTAGCTCAGCATTCCCTCAGACAGCCTGTAGTAGGGATTCCTGTGGTGACATCTTGCTCTGGAGGATGCTCTAGACTGGGAGCTTCTTGAAGGTAAGGATTCTGTTTTTTTATCTATACATTCCTGGATCATAGCACAGTTCCCAAGGAGCTGAAGTACTCAATATACTTCACTGAATTATAACGTTCTACCTAGAAAAAGCCTACCCACTCTTCAGAGTACAATAGGAGTTCCCGCTTTCCACAGGAAGCCTTCCCTAATCAATCCTATAGCTTTTATATTTTGTGTCACACAACTTGCCACAATGTAGTTCTCTTTATCTTTCCTTGTATAATGTTGTTTAGTGTGTGCTATTTCTATCTTCCCAACTAGACTGTTAGTCCTCACTGAAGAAAAGAATACCATTTAAAAATTATGCCACCTACTTATCACTGTGCTCAGAATGGAATTGATTAGTGCTAATGTGCTTGCTGATTGAAAAGTAATCTCCTAGAAAATTTTAACGTTAAAAAAAACTTCCTCCACTTATTAATCACAAAGAGAAAAATAGTAACTTTATAGTGGAAAAACACGGCAGACACTACCTTAACCAAGTGATCAAAATTAACATCACCAGTAAGATAGCATATAGACATCATTGACCCTGATATGATGGCATCTTTGGTGGCATCTTTGCCAAAAATGGATAACCTCAATCTAATCATGAAAAAAATCACATAAATCCAAACTAAGGGACAGTCTACAAAATACCTGAGCAGTAGTACTCTTTAATAATGGTGGGGCCATAGAAGACAAAGAAAGACTGAAAAAGTGTCCCAGACTGAAAGAGACCAAGGAACAACACACTAAATGCAATGTGGGATACCAAATTGGTCCCTGGACCAGAAAAATGACATTAAAGGGAAATGGGGAGAAATTCTAATAAGGTCTGTAATTAGTTATTAGTAGCACTATAACAATGCTAATTACTTAGTTATGATAATTGTACTGTGGTTGTAAAAATGTTAACATTAGGGGAATCTAGATGGACACCGTACTATTTTGCAACTTGTCCATAGGTCTAAAATTACTTCAAAATACCATTTAAATAAATCATATTTTGGTTTCATCAACAAATTAACAAGAGAGTAGTGTCTAGGCAAAGTTCATACACTTCTCAGAGGGAATGGCCATGAGGGATAAAGAACTTGAGTGGGGATCCAAACAACGAACACAGCTACCTTTAACAAAAACAAGCCACAGTTGATTTCCATTATTCGTGGCAGTTATCTTCTGTAGAGCTGCCGTGAACACTGAATTAGTGAATACTGAAGAATTCCTCCTAGGGGAAATACCAGGTTAGTTTCCTGCAAGCCTCTGGTTATGTTTTCATCAACTAATCAGTACATAATTTTGTTTTATGTGTGTTTCTGTTTAGAGACACCTTATTTAATATATACTGTTGATTCGTTAACATTGAACTCATGGCTGTCGGCACCATAACTCATATGTGTGAATGAAGCGTATCTAACACACGTATTTCCTCCGTAAGGCGCATGACAGCTTTCTGTGTTTAGGAACACTTGACAGCACTGCAGCATTGCCCCTGGGGGCCATTTTAAACAGTGAAATCTTTGACAAAATGTGCAAAAATGCAAAAAACATGGCACTAAATAAATCCCAAAAAGGACACAGTAAGACAGCTTCAACAAGAAGGCAGAGTCGCCTTGTTCAACTCCAGCTAGGAGGTTGTGTGTACCAGCAAAACAAATTTTCACTGCCTTGCACATGTCTCCAACTGACCACAAAAGCACCACCAGTATTAATTTGGGTTTACAAATAAATAACTTTTAGTGAGTGGGTGAATTTGCAAATATGAGATTCATAAATAATGAGGACTGATCATACCTTTAAACATGTCCAATGACTGTGAAGTTATGTTCTTGCCTTTAGTGAATAAGTATAATATTTGCATTTGAAAAGATGAATTCTCAGAAAATTAGAAAGTAACTGAGAATTCTTCACTTACTAGAACCCGGCAGAAAGAGTGGGGCTTCTTCACTAAGACTTGCCCAATTTCAGTATCACACTTTTCTTAGAGATGGAGACAGTGCATGGACATTTGTCTCTGAACTTTCGTTCAGTTTGGGGGTACTTTAATTCTATAATTTTGTTCTCAGTTTATGGTCTTTTCCCCCACCCTGGCTACATGAGGGTCTTTTGAGTACCTTGGCCTCATCAAGTCCAATGATACTTATTTCCTTTCCATTTTAGTCATCAGTACACATGGCCACAACCTGAAATTCATCAAAAGCTGGAACTGTTTCAACCTCAGGAAAGCCTCTCTTAATTATCACATATCCACTCCTCACTTCTACTGAATCTATTCAATTTGTGACACAGAAACTCCAAAATTCCAAAGAATCCCCCAAGCCAATCATTCTTACCTAGCTCTACTTTAGTCAATAAAGCTTGTGAAGTCATTTCAATGATGCTTTCACTAGCACCCCAGGATCTATTATCTTTTGACCTTTCACATCGTTTCATTTTCCAAATTATGATCATGAGTAATCACCATTTGTTTCCTCTGCTTTCATTCCCGGCCTGCAAAATATTTCTGCAAAAATTCACAATACCATACTGTTAAAATCCAAAATGAATTAATTTATCCAATCAACCTTGAACAAATCTTTACCATTCTTATCCATCTACTGTTGAATCCCAATTGCACAGACAGGATCTGGCAAGTATTCCCTCCTTTCTACACATACTGCCAAGACTCTAGTTCAGACTGATACATAGATCACCTGTCTGTGGTAATAAGTCCTTAACTAGTCTCCCCCTATCCCGTCTTGTCCACTTTATAAGGTAATTAATCATCTTAAAGTAGACAGTTAATCAACCTACATGCTCCCTACAGCTACCTGGCGAAATTCCAAACACCTTTACATGGCATTAAAGTCCCTTTAAGAACTCATTTCAGATTACTTGTAAAGATTTTTCTTCTATTAAATCCATTTTTATGCTATGTCTAAGCCCAAATGGACTATTTCCATTCCCAAATAGTTCCTACTTCTCTCTAATCAAGCCCCTTATTTATATTTTCCCTTTATCAGAAATATTTTACCCCTAATCTCTATCCCTCAAAATCTTACCCATTCTTCAAGCCCCAGCTCAAAATACATCTCTTCTATGAAGCTTTCTCTGATTCAACCTTTGGAAATATTCTCTTTCTCTGACTCACCATAGCATTTTGGAAGAGTGCTTAATGCATTTGTATTTGTGAAGTAATTATTTTATTCTCCTCACATTTCAAGACCTTTGAGGGCAGGAAATATCATATCTATCTTGCATTCATGACAACACCTAGCACAAATGCTCAGTAAAGTACTATTTAATGAATGAATGAATGAATGTGAGATATATATGCAATATGGGTATGGACATAATATATATAATGTATATATGTCTATATAATATGATCTATGTATAACAGAGAAGATTGAAAACATTGTTAATGGCCCATATTACTGATACAGTAAAACTTGAAATAGACATAGGGGAAAAGAGAACAAAACAGTAGTAAGTTAAAGGTTATTTGATAAAGTGACATGAAATTGATTGGAGAAACTGACGAGTGGTTAACTATTGTAACATTAACTCTCTTTAGGTTGTACTGAAATCCTTCCAGATGGCAAGGTTTATTTATTTCATTCCTGGGATTAAAAACTAAAAGATAACATAAGACTAATTGTGTTCAATGAATTCTTAAATTGGATAGATGTTATTGTAATGGCACATCACTTAATGTGAAGGACTTTTAAATTTTGATTAACTTTAAAAAGTAACTTGGTATTTATTGTCGAATGAAACAAATCACCATCATTACCATCACTACCACCAGCATCATAAAATCTATTCCTTAGTTGAAAAACACTTCAAAAACTCTACTAGAATGTAGCCCAGTAGGAAGCTACACCAACTATGGAAGCTTAGTAACATCAAAGACAACCATTCATCACCTTCATGACCACGATGGTTCTATTTACACTCAATGAACAATGCAGAAAAGGGTACAACGAGAGAGATGGCGTCCCCAGTACTTCTGTCCCATTGCAGGGAAATTGCACGTGATTACTCTGAAATAAAAATTAAGTAATGAAACTTAGTCAATTTTGTTCTGATAAGCATGCGAATACTTCTCTTTGGGGCTTATTCTTTGTTCCCGTAGCTTAATAAAGCCTTTAATTTCTGGCAACTCCCAACATCCTAAGGAAACTTTTTAAAAGCCAAGCTTCAGTTGCACCCTGTTTTGACCTGGCTACTCACCTGATTCCAGATTCAATCTTGTGCACTGAAACAATAGCAGAATGAAAGGAAAAAACTCTACAGATGTCACAGAATACTACAATATCGAACTTAAATACAGAACCCACATAGGTGGGTTATCCAAGTTTAATATTTCCTAAATCACAGACCTGTCAAAAATTGTTTACTGAAAGAAAATGTGATTCAACTGAACCAACACTTATTAAATAACTATTATGTGTCAGCCTGGGAAGAGAAGGACGATTAAAATGGTGTCCATTCCATCAAAGAATTCACAAAAACGATCAGTAGAACAGACATGTGTAACGCTCACATCATATGATGGGGTAGCTGTTTGAACAAAGTATTAAGTGAACACAAAAGAAAGAGCTGCCTGAGGGAGGTGAGAGGGAAACAGAAAGAGAGACAATGACCTTTCAGCTAGACCTGGGAAGACACAAACCGTCAAAACAAAGGTATCCTCAACCATGAACAGAGCCCTTGGCAGAAACCTAAGTTTTAGGGTAATTTCAAAGCATGAGCTATGAGAGTAATTGAGACCAAAGGTAAATCATAGGTAGAATGTGGGATGAGATAGTAAACTGAGATAAGTTAGTAAAATGAGCTATGTTCATGAGGGTGATATTCTCACTTAAACCATGAGACTGCAGGATGAGGAATACATGCTCCATTTTGTATTGAATTTATCATGGGAAGTGACTCTGAGAGCTGTCTTCCCATGACACAGAGGAGGTTGAGAGTGACTTACTGGGGCTTTCAGTATATACTATAAAAGAACCTGTAGAAAAATGATCATCTTTTAAGAAACGCTTTAGTTTAAGGATAAGCAATAAAATCAGTTGTGCAATAAGCTATAGGGTGTCAGAAAACAATGCATGATACTTATATGGCCCTGCTCCTCAGGGCTGAAATAAAAGGGATTTCCAAATGATAAATCAGGACTCTGAAGGCAGAAAACACAAGAGAATAGATGGATCGCTCATCAAGCCCCCAGACAGAATTCCCCACCACCACCATTTTCATCAGAAAGGATCAGTACCTGGACACCTCCTCTGAAAATAAAGAATGGCCTGGGGGACTTCCCTGGTGGTCCAGGGGTTAAGACTTCACCTTCCAGTGCAGGGGGTGTGGGTTCGATCCCTGGTCGGGAAGCTGAGATCCCACATGCTTCAGGGCCAAAACACCAAAACATAAAACAGAAGCAATATTGTAACAGATTCAATAAAGACTTTAAAAAAGGGTCCACATCAAAAAAATCTTTAACAACAAAGAAAAAGAATGGCCTGAAGTTTGTCCAGTTGTCACAGGGACACAATCCATGAGTAATACTAGGGTTTTGTTATCCTAACCTTCTCAACTGGTGTATCTTAACCACATTCCTCTACCCTGTGTATCCCCCCAGAGTAAGCTGGGCAAGCAATCAGCTGAGAAACTCGAAGCCTTCTGGGAGTAAGATCTCTTGACTGTCCCTATATTTATTTTTAAGGGGGCCCTATGTCGAGTATGGAGGACATTTGATTTAAAAAATTTAAAAGCATCAACAACAACAGTGACAACAATTTTCATTTTTAGTCCCAGCTAGACTATTCAAAGCATTACCTTATGGAGAGAGCATGAAATGTCTGTATAACATAGAGAAAGAAGAGAGACCTCAAAAACGTTCTCTTTGCCAACAAAGTCCTGAGGAAACAATTTTTTTTAATTAAAAATGAGATTCCTCCCAATGCATCATTTGTCTAGATAAATGTAGCCCAAGACTACAAAAACACAATCTTAATAAAGCTGAAATGCACAGTGAGTATGCTTTCTTTATCATGCTTGTATTTTTCTAGCAATTTTTATTTTTCTATCGTTCCTAACATTTTTAATTTCCCATGTGCCCAGGACAGAATGTGAAATTAAAACAATTAAACTGAAGATCCACTAAAGAGCTTTCTTGATAAGTGCAGCAAAGGTTTGCTGGTTTAACAGGGTAATACATTTATAATTTGTTGGTGACAGGAATCTAACTCACTACTGGGAAATTCTGACATCTAAGATCTATATCTTGAGATGCTAGAGGAGAACTACTGAGAATGCCTATGATTTTAATTTACTTATATCCTATTTAGAAAAAAAAGTGACTTGAGTCATCCTGGCTCACTCTTCTTACCATTAGTCATACTGCATTTCCTTAAGCCTGTGAGCGTGTTTCTATGTAAATAAACTATGTAGTTCACTTGGGGATAAAAGTCACAGTATTTAGAGATCATAAAGACCTCTTAGATCATCCGGTCTGGCCCACAAGAGATAGTCCCTAGATAGGGGACGTAATTGTTGATCTTTGCCAAGAGGCCAAGAAGAAACAGTTGGCAAAAATATTTTCCGCGTTTTTTTGGTTTTAACTTATCTAATAGTGCTTTGGTCACTTCCCAAGTGCGCTAGTAAAATTATCATTAAACAGTTTCACTTATCAGGGAGACACAAAGTTTAATTTATCTGAGTTGATAGTGTTTCAACCACCTCCATTTGTTGAAGAAATGATCTTGTTTTACAAATATGAACAGTGAGGAGTCTGCTCTTTGAACTAACCAGGCAGTTTCCCTTCAGTAAAGGAAGTCAAAAGGCAAGTTCTTCCTAACTGATTTTCCTAATCTATTTTCCCAAATTTTGGAGCGATTAGATGTTAAAACATTGATTTGAGCAAAGCAGGAAGTGAATACAGTAACAGCTTACTACTTTATGAATCAAAGTGTTTTCCATTTCCATTTGCTACATTTCATAGAATTGGGATTAATTTTGAAACTTAAAAGTATAGAGAGCTTTGGCACTATGGTAAAAGTCAAACAGTGAATCAGCAAATGTGAACCACAAAGAAACAGTGAAGATACCTCTTCTGGTAACAATTCTTTTTATTCCGCAGTTCTTAAGTCCTATTTTAACCACGCCAGGTATGTTCCCTCTACCCAGATTATATTCAGAAAATTGTCATTACAACTGAAGAGGTAAAAGCCAGATAAACAAATATACAAAAACAGCACAAACAGGTAAAACTAACAAATAGGAGATGAGTTGGTAACTAAAAGAAAAGTCAGATCTAAACATTTTGAACATAATTATTTCTCATCTACTAAACACAAATCAACCTAACCTATGAAGTAAATCTTCTACTTTTATTGAGTTAGTATTTCCAGTGTGGGTATGATATTTGTGTCACATGAAATTATACTAAAAATGTTGTTGAAAAAAGTGTGGTCCTTGATTTTTTGAAGTCTACATCCTAAGTCAAGAGCTTACAATCCATTTAAGCCAATGACAAATTTGAGGATTCCAGAGGAACTCAGTAAGACTCTCCATGTTCACTGAGCTGCATGCACCGTGGACTAAGCCCTCTGCAGGTGCTGTCGAGGATTATAAAGGACATTAGACATGGTCCCTGCCCTTCCAGAGCTCACAGTATTACGGAAAAGATAAATATCTACTCGCCCATCCCTCACCTCCCATGCAGGATGAAAAGTGAGTGACTAATTTCTGTTATTTAGCTTGTATTGACTTAGCTAGAAAATCAGAGCCCGGACAGGAAAATGGCAGACTCTGATGGGGAAGCAAAGGGAAGTTTAGTGTAAGGATTATTTACAAAGATCGGGCAGAGTTAAGAGAGATTAAAAAGAAATGGTAAGGTATCTGAGTCATTACCCACCTAGGCCTGAGAGATCAAGGAGAGGGAGTGGTTATCAGAAGGTGGAGAGAGAATTAGGACTTGTAAGAGGTGCCACCAACTTCAGTAAGGAATGAAGCCAGGTCAACTCCATGGACTGCAGGAAGAAAGGCAGGAGGATTAAGCTCTAACCTCTCTCTCTACTTTCTGTTGGGTCTCCTGCTGGTGCCTCCCTTTGGTGAAACACATGCAAAAGTCAGAAGGGAAAAGGGATTGCTGAGACAGCCCAGGATGGCCAACCTCCAAGAGCGCAGAACAGGATGGAAAAAGGTAGAGGGAAGATCTGCCGAGGCAGAGAAGAGCCAACCGAACTGGCTAAATTTAGAACCACCCAAGTTCACAGGATAACATATATGCGTATCCATAACTAAATATTTTGGTAGACCGGTTAATAGTGTTTCATTTGCAACGGAGAATTTTGGCACTTTTCCATTAGATGAGCTCACAATCAGTATTAACACAAGTTTCCAACTTAAACCGTAGAACATAAACGGTAAAATCTAATTTAACCAGTATTCTATGAAGCTGAGATCTGTAATTGGCACTTCTACACATCAACTAACTATACCACAAAAATTTTGCTTTATGATGCTGATCTTGAAGCATACAGGATTCTGAATAACTTATAAATCTTAAAGAAATATTGTATTTAGAATGATCTTAGCCTTAAGCAGAATATAATCTTTAATTTTTTAATCCGGTCGTTCATGAATCTCATATATGGCAGTTTTGTTAAAAACTATATTGGTTAACCAGAAAACTCTCCTTCTTGGTGGTTATGGAAGGTAATAAAAAGTTTGCTGTCTCCACCACCCCCCCCTAAAAAAAGTTTACTTCCCATAAATTCATTTTGCACCTTTCTGTTCAGTCTTTGGGGATATATTCTCCTTGAATTACGCTTGTTTTAATATGTGTTTTGCTCATTGGTTCCAGTATATTAGCAGCACTTCATTACTCAATAACAAAAAGCTACAAATAGATTAAAGGCTCTTAAACCCTTAGAGGATTCAGAACACACATCATGAGTGCCCCATTTTTGCTCTGAAGTTGCTTATTAGCAGTTGACCAGAAACAACATATCGCTGTAACACTGCAGCCTCACCATTGAGCATGCTCTGCCCCAATCTGGAATTCAAGCTATGATTTGGAGTCTATGCTTTTTCCTGAAATTTTAAAATGGCAACCACAGAATACTTGGGGCCTAATTCATTAAACAATGAGTCATTCTGGAAGTCCTTTCCCTCCTTCCTGGACTTGATAAATTTTATCCATGAAATCTGGCTGCCCTTGATGCAATGGAATCAACGATTAGAATACTAGCATTGAAGGGCATCAGCCTGGTTTGAAAATACATCTCAGAGTGTCCAGTTCAATGTAAAAGCTGAATGCAAGTCCCCACTCTTCCCCTTCACCCACCCCCACCAAAGCCAGTGTGGTCATCTAACCAGATTGAGTGGTAATCAATAATGTATATCCTCCAAATGCTTCAAAAACTACATGTAACATTAAAAATTTGATAATTATTTGGTACATCTAAACCTGTGCAGATACCCCTCCCCAAATGGATTCCTGAACCAGAATTTTTGACCACAGAATGAAAAGTTTTTAGGTCCTAAAGAACAGAACACTCCAATTTTAGCTTCTAATCACAATTCATAAACTGTAAAACAAATTTCTTTTTAAAGTTCTACAGGAACAAGAAGTGACCTTGACTAAGATTTTCCTAAGGGATACTCTCAAGTGAATGGATAATAAGACCACACTGATCTTCATTTGGCCACAAAGAACATTCAGTCCACTTTCAGGTAATTTTTAAGTAAAAATCTCAGCATTATTATAACGAGTGTGTTTTGGGTTTTTTATTTTTTCCCCTTGGTTCCCTTTTACAAACATATTGGTCCACAGTCTCTATACTGGAAGCACACACCAGAGAAAGGGAAGATGCACAAGAGCAGGATAAGAAAGTGGCAGCTATGTGATCGTGTATCTCTTCCCGCCACGTTTTAGAACATACTCCATAAAGCCTTCCACTGTGCTTATCCACAGAGTCCTCTTTCCTTGAATTTGTACCTTGAAGGTTAAATCTCACTCCCCCCACCAGCAGAACTGGAAGAATTAAAGCAACAGAAAGAAAAGGAAGGCAACAGAAAACTCCCTCTAGACAAGACTCAAGCCATATCAAGCATGATGTTACGTGAACCTCTCCTCTCCCCCATTCCTCCTTAATGCACCATATAGAGAGGGCTCTCACATTGTAGCCATGTCATATATATTTTCTCTTCACTCAAAGCATCCTGAATAAAGAGAGATCTATTTGTCTCCATGGTGTTTTCACCATTAACAGTATCAGAGCTGCAGGAACACAATGGGAGATGTGTTTTCCGTTAACCTCTTGACTCAGAGATGTCCTGATGCTAAACGTTATTGCATTTTGCATTAGCACGGAACAGTGGGAGTTCTGTGACTGATGTAAAAAGGTTGAGAAGGGCCACAGAAGCTCTCGTGTGCTCCACACTGCTGTTGGCGGTAGAGCACGAAGCACATAATTTTTGTTTAGAAAGAGCACAAACAGGAACCAGGGAAGGCGGTGGTGAATTTCACATGTCTGACACAGCCCCCCTCCTGCTCACCATTGAGCTAATCTCTACTGTAAAATGATATTCAGCGCTTTTAACCCTGTTCACAGACATTAACTAGGTAGAAATTAATTTACTTTTCTTTATTACCGTAATGATCCACAAACCATGGAAGGAACAAGGGAATTAATATTCACTGTTTTCTTAGGCTGTTTTATCCGTTGCCTTAATGTGGCTTTCCGTGTTAGCGGATTGTTGTGGTAACCATTATTGCAAATTGCTCCTTACCATCCTGCTCATGTCCCTTTGACAGTATAGACCTAGAATTGGAAATACTCTGTTTTCACGTTATAAGACAGGAGGCTACGGAGGCTAAAAAGTAAGATTCTAGTCACTGCCACCTACAATTCCTGAATGACAGTCTCAGAATTGCTGAATATTCTATACTAAAGGTCACTCAGAAATTGTCCAGGTCTAGTCCGTGGGTTCACATAATCGGGCACTAATGTTCAGATGGCCTAAATGATTTGAGTAGGGCAGAACCAGGTATGGCACCTGCACTCACGCCCCTGGTGAATTCTCTTTACAGGCTCTACTTAAGGATGTGTCTGCTGAATGATCAGTGTAACATGAAGATGATCTTTGGGACCATACTCAATGTCACAAGGTCCTTATTTCTAAAATGCAACTTTCATAGCGCTGCATCTTAGGGTTCTGTATTAGTGAAAGAAAGTAAAATATTTGTAAAAGGTAAGCTGTGTGATTGCAATTAAAGGAGAATTTTGCCGTACTTACCTAAAGACGGGGAGCTGTCTCCAAATGTTTTCCCCTCAGCCTACGTGTCTGGACATCTTGGAATTTAGAAACATCTGATTATGTAAAGCTTTGCTACCCGAGAGTGTGCTCCACACACCAAAAGCATCAGCCTCACTTAAGAGTTGGTAGGAATGCCACATTTCAGGCCCCATTCAGCCCTACTAAATCAGAATCTGCATTTTAATAAGATCCCTGGGGGATTCCTGTTCATTAAAGTTTGATAAACACTATTTAAAGGAAGCAGTCAATAGAACTTGGAAGGACAAGTGTTAGGGAAACAAGCTATTAAAGACCATCAAAGATTGGTCTCAGAATAGAAAAACAAGTGTTTCAGTGGGGTTAGAATTTGGAGGGCAAGAGATGAAGGGAAAATAGTACAGTGGGACAAGAATAGAAATGAGGTGGGGTATTATTCTATTTGAAATCCAAATGTGCACTAAGTATTTAGAAAATACATATTGATTGAATTAATAAAAACTTGGCTTACTTATTCCTCCCTGGGTCTTCTAGAAAGGCTCGGGGAAGACAACAAGCCAAAGCCAGCTTTGAGAAGGCTAGTGTTTGTCCTGACAAGAATGACTGTGGAAATGCATAATCACCCAGTACCAGAAGGGGGTTGACTGGGTTATCACATACTAGTTAAATGCCTCTACTAATGAACCAAGTCAAAAAGAATCTGATGAGTGCAAATAAAGAAGTACAGGGGACATGTCTTCAAGAAAGTTTATTAACTTGCTATTCTTCTTCTATACTCTTGCTATGCCAGAGTCTCCATAAACTGTGTCAGCAAAACATTCCTTGATTGATGAAGAAGGTCAAGTTGCCAGCAACACATTTATGTTTTGAAACTTATGTGTGTGCTAGAAAATAGCTGGTTTAAATCACTGGATTCTGAAAAGTTAAAATAACACTTACATCACCCATTTATAGCTATTATAATTTCTTGAGGATATTTTAAAAATGTAGCATGCTGCAACTCTTTTTTTTTTTTTTTTTTTTTTCTTTTTAAATCCTAAGATTAATTCTCAGAAGACAAACTACGGTAATTTGTATTAATCGTGTACTTGGGATTTCTGGGCCTAAGAATGATTGTCAGATATAAAATTCAGTGAAGAGTTTCCCTGAGGAAACAGAACCCATACTCACCAAAGATGAAGATAAGGAATGAATTGTTTTGAAGAATGCTTTACCCATCCATTGCTGATGAAACTGACACTAAGTTGTATCTAAAGTGGCCTCCATAATTTATTTTCCTTGCAGTTCCCAAACTCTGCGTCCAACCACGAGCTACTGGCCAAAAAACACAAGGGTATGACCTCCTAGACACCACAGCCACTCTGAAAGCAAAGATGGCATGATTTAAACTCTGGTAGATACAACCTTATTACCGAGTCAGTAGAAATTCAACCATATGACAGTTAGTCTGCCTTCAGAAACAGGACCCCAAACACTACTTTGACCTTGGAAACCACGGCTGTGTGAAATCACTCAAGTTTATGCCACTGAAAAGGAGAGGACATTACTGTCCTGCACAGGGAGGTAATTTGATTAAAAAAAAATCTTTATAAATGTATAAGCAATACTAAGTAGGTCCTTATATGTCAAGTGGCTACAGATGTTCAATACACAAACTCTTATCCAACACAGACACAGGTAATAGCTGTGTTTCCTGTCAAACTCATAATAAATGTGACAAAGTAATGACTGTCTTCTAGGGCAAGGCCACAGGCTCTTCTAAAGGGTGGATGTATTAGCTAAGAAATGAAGACCATACAGGAGCCTGAGGGTCTTGCTCCTGTTTCTGCCGTAGACCTTCAGGGTGCAAGAATCAAATAAAACATGAATTCTAAAAAAACTGTACCCAATCTTACCTTTAATAGGCTTTCTTAGGAAAAGAAAAGGCCCGGAGGAACCATGATCATTCTCGGCATGTTGCTTTGTGCAAGACCCAAGGAAAGCTAGGAGGCTGTACAGTTATCTCCCTTGATGTAATTCTGAACTATACAACCTACTACCTCAACCTGGGAGCATGCAGTCACAATGGCTGGAAAGCTACCATTTCTTAAGCAATGAAATTACAAGTTAGTCTTATAATTGTTCCTCATGCTGTCACTTATTTGGGCCATTCATAAGAGACAGCACATCAAAGGGTCCGACAGTAAAGAAAATAACACGAGAACCTTGGCATGAGATTACTGTGCAGACTGGAAAGAAGGAAAAACTTGGGATCGGTCTTCTAGAAATTATTTGTCTATGAAAATTATGGTAAGGTTATATAATGGCTGTCGTTCTGATCAATCTAATGTCCTCTGGTACCTGTTAACAGAACAATGAAAGCAGACCAATATTTAAACTCGAGAAGCTGAAGAAAGAATTAGGAAGACAAATGTTTCCCTTGTGAACCTGGAAAACTGGAATCTCTAAAGGGTTGGTGAACAAGAGGAAATAGTTTAAGCCAAAACATGGTGAAAAGGTATAGGAAACAGGATTATGAACAAATTAGAGATAAACAAATAATATAGAAGTTACGGTGAACATTCACTCAACAGTATCCATCATGTACATCACGTAATTCACATATTTATAAAGCGCCCATTTTCCAGAGGTGACTGCTTCAGCACTTTTTTCACAAAGTCTATCCCTGTTTATTTAGCAATGTATAGAAATGTGACTCTCTATTTTTTTCATTTTAAGGGATTAAATTTCGCTGTTTGTACTTTTCATTTTTAAACTGGGTCTTTATCTTCAGGGCCGGTTCAATGCTGGAGTGACAGACAAACTCATAAGCTTGGTGGCTTCCCATCCCTGTGTGTTCCCATGTTTGGTCAGGTTTGTATTTTCCCATGAGGACTGCTCTGTGGCCATCTCTCCTCATTGCTCAAGTGGACTCTGGTTTTGCCTGGTTAAAGGCTGTTCCTCAGAGGGGCTGGGCCTAACCGTATAAGATGGAGGGGTGTCTGAGTGCACAGGGAATCAAAGAGTGATAATTCTATCATGCTGATTGCGTTCAAAAGACAGATGCAAATGCTGAAGAGCTGGTGTTTCTTCATGTTACTCAACTAACTTGGCGAAGGATCATTTTTCCAATTTTTCCAACCCTATTCCCTCACGCAGCAATCGGGGAGTAAGGCTGCTTTTTTGAGGAGGCTGCCTCTCTTCAATCAATGCTACCTGGTTTGGGGGAAAGACTGGGACGTTACTTTTACCAAGCAAACTCCCTCATCCTTCAAGCCTCAATTCAAAGACTTCTTTCTCTGATTATCTCGTAATTTCATACACACATTTCTAATCTAGCCCTAACACCACCGCATTGTCACTTATCTGTCTCCTTCACTAGACCCTGAGCTATGTGAAGATGGGGCTGCACTACTCACCTTTGCAAATCTGGTACCACCTGCATGTCTACTACCTGGCACATAGTAGAGACTTAAGAACATGTTCATGAAAACAAACATGTATGAACGAAAGAATAAAGTGGGAGTATAAATGAACCTAAAGTTAAAGGCCAGGCAATTTTTATTTTTATGTCAGGTCCCCTGTTCTTCCATTTACACTGTAACTTCAATCGTAGGAAGGTGGATTTGCTATCAAGATTCCAGAGGGGGGAAAATTGTAGAATGACTGAATTCAACCTGACAAGTATGCCTTAAGTCCTGGATCTCATATGGAAATTCAAGAAGTAACTCCAAGTCCCCTGCCTTTTAGATACTCACTTATGCATATGATTTAATATCCACTGGGGCACTAAAAGAAAATATAATTCATTTCCTTGCACTGACCTTTTGCCTGATTCTATAAACACAGTCAGGATAAAACTCTTATAAATGGGAAACAAGGCAGTGGAGGGGCAGGTGAGAGAAAGCAAAAGAAGATACAACAAAGAGAGGTTAAGTTTCAGTGTGCTAGAACACTAGTATATGAGTATAAACATATAGCTTACAGAGCTTTTAAATATCTGGAAATGGAAACATTCATCTTTCTCCATGTACCTTCTTCTTCTAGGGGTCAAAGATAAAAAGATGTTGCTCTTAGAATACTAATGGTTTTCAACACCCTGCTCTTTTAGTTGTGTGAATTTCCTTGTTTATTTACACTGATTTTAGCCCATTATCATGTATTAGTGCAATTATGGCTCATTACATAATTAGTGTAAATATTTGTAGGCATGTAATAACAACATGCAATTATGATATGGAGTGATGTCATAAAAGGTCTTATTGAAAAGGGAAAGTAAAAAAATAAAATAAATAGCATTTATAGGAGAACAGTAGTTACATACCTTTAGGTATAGAGAATCTATTTTACTCTTTAACTTTAAAAAACATATTTTAAAGGTATTCTGAATACAGACAGACAGACCCTCAGACTATTGAACATTGAGGTTTTTAAGTGCTACCAGCAGCAATCTTTCCAAATGAAGGGAGGGTGAATCTTGAACAATGCCATGAGTGTCTGAGATTACAGAAAAGCAGGGACTCCCCACTAGTAAACATATTCTTTATTGATTTGGTGTTTGGAAGTTGGACAAACGTTATGATTAAAACATGATTCATTAAAGTCTGTGTTGGTATGGCCAACAAGCAATTCTGCAAAGGGACTCCTGACCAGATAATCAGTTTTTTGAAGTCAGAGTAATGTCTTCACCCTCTAGCAAAGTACTGAACACACAGTAAGCATTCATAAAGGTTTGCTGAATGAACGAGTGGATGCATCCTATAATTTGTCTGGCCATATGGCTCCAGCGAAATAAAAAAGTGGCTTTATTCCAACTCATATTTTATTGAGTAACATGTTAGGTGTTAATAAGTCTGCAGATTTGGAGAGTCATTCCTATTGACTTCTCTGTAAAATTTCAGCACTATTACAGGCCTAAGAAACTTTAAAAATCTCAATTAGAGCGGCTAGGTGACATCTGATGAAGTTAAATAACATAGTCAGCAAAGATCTAGAGTACCTAACAAATGTTGGGGAATGACTGGTAAGCACACTGAAAAGTACGAAATCATATTAACTTAAAACTCAAAGTTAATTTTGTCCTATACGTATCAGTTTCTTCCCATGAAGAGAAATCCATTTATCAATTTTGAAACACAAACAAGAAACCCTTTCAAAATTAAACACCAGTTCCCCCTACTCTCTCCAAACTCTGGTGATAAAGGGTGAACTGCTTTATCAAACACGATTCTTGGAATAATAATTATTTTTTTCTGTTAAAGAAAAACAAATCTGAATTATAACCTCATGTTACAGCTTCATAAATATATTTTTAATAATTTGAGAATTTTAATAAAACTAGTTTGTTTTATACCCATTCTCTCTACACCCCCAAGCAACAATGACTACTGAATATTTATTTTAGAGCCTTTCTGAGGAAAACCTGAAGTTATTTAACTTTCTGCAGCTTCCTGTAACATATCTGGTCCACTCTGAGGGAGTCCCAAGGGAATAATTAATAGCTACAGAACCACTCATTCATGAACATGGAAGAAGGGAAAAATACTGAATTTCATCATCCTGTAAAATATTTAATATCCTGTTTCTTGTGACCAGTGTCCAGGGGCTTTGGGCTTTCCACTAGAATATTTTCTAGCCAGTTGAATCAAATAATCATGTCCTAGGCCTTTTAGAAACTTTGAAAAGATGGACTGCTCTGCATAATCTTTTTTCTTAGGGTAATGACTGGGTTTAAAAAAACCTTTAAAAGAAACGATCTGGGGCTCCCCTGGTGGCGCAGTGGTTGAGAGTCCGCCTACTGATGCAGGGGACACGGGTTCGTGCCCCAGTCCGGGAAGATCCCACATGCTGCGGAGCGGCTGGGCCCGTGAGCCATGTCAGCTGAGCCTGCGCGTCCGGAGCCTGTGCTCCGCAATGGGAGAGGCCACAACAGTGAGAGGCCCGCGTACCACACACACCAAAAAAGTCACCTACTGGTCACCCTGCAGTCTTAATGTTGTCCCTGTGTAGGGAATTCAGGCTGCTCAGCATCCCCTAGATTCATGAGCTCTGTTGGTCCCACTGGTAGCACATTTAATAGCAGGTTAAAGGGATGATGAGTAGATACACGATTTTGCCTTCGTCAAACGTAAGTGTTTATCCAGGGAAGGTACAGGTTTAATTTGCTAGCAGCTTATCCATTCCAAGTCGACCACTTCAAAGAGGTGTATAAAACCAACCGAGTAGATTGTTTGCTTAATGGGCAGATATAGGCCTTGGGCAAAGAATTATACATGATACACACCAATGGGGACAGACTTTTTCTTCTGGATGTAATGTTCCATCATTCCAGAACGAAGCAACAAGTTCTCAGTAAGCTGGAAGTCAAGATCTACAGACCACCCTCCTCAATGCTTTGCAGAGCAAACGCATACACACAACATCCTCAGGGTGTAGCATTTGCAGAGCTTGGTATTCTCCAAGACGTCTTTAAACAATGTCACCTGTATCTGGGCCTTCCTAATTCCGACATACAAAATTTCATTTTTACATGCTTGATAGAAGAAAGAGCTCTAGCTACCTGTGAACAGTGCGGCTCTTGTGAGGAGACAGCATTTAGTGAAAAAAATGTATCCATCTGAATTTCAAACCTTTTGCTGATGTTAATAACTACTTCATATTGACTCTTTTTTGTTAGAAGAGGCTTCACCAAAAAAAAAAAAAAAAAAAAAAGCCTTAAGGGAACTCCTGGCACTATGTTTGACCAAAAGGGAATGCAAAAGTTTCAGAGTCATCCAAATCTGATCAACTTTTCACCCTGGGTTCTGTTTACAGACTCTTCAGCTCACATTGTTGGAATGAGACAAATATAGCCAATTTTGCTTTGATCTGGAGTCAGTTTGGCTTTCCAATCCTGGCACAATGGTGACATTTAAGAGGCAAGGGGATAAAATTATTTTCATTCCAGCCTTTTAAGCATGGTGAAGAGTTATAAAACAGCTCTGGACAAATATGAAGCTGGACCTAAACGAGCCATTTCTTTTTTATAAAAGTTCTTTTTCTTACATTGCTGGGTATGTCCAGAAGTATAAATAGTTAAGCACATCCATTCCCCTCATTACTTTTATTTTTAAAGGCAAGGACTGATTTGATGGCACTTGGAGAACAATGGGAAAGGAAGACTTACTACAAGGTACTGATACAACCCAAACCAGGGTGAACTGGGTCTTGTAAACAAGTCTCTGTCACTTTCCAAAAAAGATCACGGGATAACTTTGAAAACAATGTCAGGCTCACAGAAAACAAAACAAACCCTCGTGTATATATCTATTTACTCACCACTCAATAGTAAGTTGTCTGAGTCACCCCCATTCCTGCTGCCTCACCTGTGAGCCCAGGCTCTTTGTCTGACAGCTGAGAGCAGTTAGAAGAAAGAAGGGAATTGAGGGCGAGCCTATAAATTAATCATTGAAGAGCCTCATCCATTTCAGGACTAAAGATCTCCTTCCTCCGCACCAGCCCCTCTTTCCGTGTCTACCCCTCTTAGAGGAAACTAAGGGGAAGAGAAGGAGAATCAAGGAATTGGAAGGGACTTTGATGGCAGACAGGCAAAGCCCGCGGCCTGTGAGATTGCCCACAGACACATACCTATAGACACAAGCTTGTGTGGGCTATCATCACAAGTTCGGATCTACGGGTTTGTGGCAACAGGCCTTAGTATCTCTCTCGTGTGGGTGTCTGACATGTCTGAAAATGAAACGTTAACACCATTAGTCCAACCGAAGGTTCTGCCACTCTATCATTTCACGCCAGAAACGGGAAGACTTCATCCCACTCTTAAAAGGGCAAAAGTTAAGCAGCATCTTCTAGGTTCTCCCCCACATACTTCCCTGTTTTCACTTATTCCACAGACACAATGGGCTTCAGGTAAACCTCATCATTTTACTGTTTAATATTACAGAAGACTCATTTATTCAGGCCTTAACACACACACGGAGCATAGTGATGGCAAATGAGCAGAATAAAGAAAAGTCTTTCAGTTGTAGGGAGAGAAAGAGAGAAACACTGGAGAACCCAAGTGCAAGTTCATTCTTTTAAATACCTGTAATTACATGAAAAAAAGATGGTGAATTTTTCCTTTTTTATTTGCGTTCTGGCAAACAGCTGTAATAAACTAGCAAGCACCGCCTATGGGCTTGTTAGTATTTCCTGAAAATTATTCTAGAGATTTCCAGTTATATTAAATTGGAAGATTCATCGTGAGGAAAAGTTTGTATTTCACCCTCACTCCGCCCCTGTTATTGGTCCAAACACCAACAATGAGCAAGTCTGGGCATATTTTATAAAATCTGAACCAGAAAAAGAAATTGTATAGTTGCTCCCCTCAAAACTGTCCCAGGTTGTGGGAATGACTCTATTTCTAAGGATTTCTCATAAAAGGATTTTGTTTGTCAGCGTAACATCCTTTCTTCATAATCAGTGTTCTACAAGTAAAGGAGTAGCCAAGACAATGTACTTTCATTAATGGCTCCTTTTGTGAATTTTATTGAGGACAGAGTCTGAAGCGTGAGTACTTCAAAGACAAATGATGGAAAGCAAAATCATCCATCTCCCTAGATGTGGGGAAAAACATATGCCTCCATCTCTTTGTAGGATCTAAAAAGAGACCTTTTCAACTTTTGTTAGCAATGACCGTAGATGCTGGTTCTCAAAAAAAAAAAAAAAAAAAAAAAAAAAAGATCTTTGCCGTGACAGAGGAACATTCATTCCTACCTCAAGAATCTGGGAGGCTCTCCTAATAACAAAAAAACACAGCTGAATTTGAGAATTATTCAGAGAAAAGAGCAGGCCCCGACGTATACAACTTAAAAGGTGGAAGCGAGAGAACAGGAAACCAACAGTGGGACAAACAGGGAAGAGGAGGCAATGGTTCATAGACACTTCATTGTCTGCCTGTTTAATCACGATGGAGCCACAAGCATCACTGCTCAGAGTTCACTGGTGCTGTGAAGGTTGCCAAGACCGAGAATTTCGTTGCAGCTCCGTGGCTGGACTTTTAGATTCAAAGAAACAACAATCCCAAGTGGAAGCAAGGAGGATCCAAACCAGTTACCTCAAAATGGTTTGGACTTTCTGTTATTTTAAAATGTTCATTTCCTTTATAGAACAAAAGGTTTTAAAATAAACTCCAAGCCTCTTATTTTTCTTTGATCTCCCTGACAAGGTCATAGGGCCAGAGGTATTTGAGGATGGGCACTTTGCACACTGTTAAGGATGGCTGGAATGTGTGTGACATAGGAGCTCTTATTAATGTATAAAGGAATAGGCTCAGGCTCCCAAAGTGACCAGAACTGTTGTTATCATTTATTAAAAAGACAGGATGCAATATTCGTTAGCAACGGATGAAGATCTGTCAGAGCGTTACACTGAATCATTCAAGAAGCATCACCTTTGTAAATCTGCACCCTCCAAGTCCATAAAAAGGAGCTCAATGCCGTGTTTCAATTGGGGGCTTCTCTGTGTCTTTTTGTGTGTGTGTGTGTGTGGAAAATACAGGACAGAGAAAAGTTATTCATTCTGAAGGGTTTGTAGTGTTAATTTCCAAACAATCCAGAGTTTTAATTTTAGAAAATAAAAGAGAAATCAGAAGATGCCCAGGTGGCAGAGAAAAGAGAAAGTTAGATACCGACCTAGTAGAAGAATGGTTTATTTGGGAATAGACATTTTCCCCAAATATCAATTGAATACCTCCTTCAAGAACCATCTTTGTGTTGAGTAGAATAATAAGGGTTCTTTTCAGAGTAAAGTTTGTCCTGCTTTCTTAAGCAAGATTCTGTGGGGCTACCTTAGATAGTAACACTAATAATTAACTTGGAAAATGTAGGCAAATACCTATAAACAATGGCAAAAGTAGGGTAAGGTAATTTATCAAGCAAATATATCATTTGTGTTATTAAACATATTTACGTAGCACAAAGTCCTCCAATAACACTGAAAGAAAGCTACTTATATCACGATAGCTGAGCTCAAATCCTAGTCACTGGACCTGTGTAAGCATAGTTGTATAAAATATGTCTACATACTGTATGTAGTACTAATCTAGGACTAAAGTTAAAACATCAACTATTATGCCATTATTATGTTATAAAGCACCAGTTATTATGCAGCTTCTATAAGCCATATCTTCCAGGAATTCAGAGCACATGTTAGGCTTTTTAGAGATAATCCTCTAATACTTATATTTCTAAGTACAATCACTAAAGATAGCCACAGAGTTTAAGAACGGCGCCTGATGGTGTCAAATGAGGTTTGCCTAAATCGCTGTCAAAAGAAATAAGCACTGTTAAGCAATAACTTTCAAAATATTTTTCTGAGCTCCACAGAATTGAATAATCTGCTCGTTGGCTACAAATATTATAAAACTGGCTGCTATTGTCAAAAAATCAAGCTTAAAGTAGTTATTCTTCAAAATTAAATGATTCAAGCATGCCCTAAGAACTTGTAATACTTGAGGAAATGGAAGGTTTGGGGAAATTATAGGAAAATAGAATTACCTGAAAAAAGGAACTTCTTGTGAATCCTGTTTTTTTAAACCTGTTGCCATCTTGCTAGGCCAGCGTCTTCAAACCATTTGCCTGCGTCTGGAAAATAAAATTATTTTAAACGGATCAAGATTTTTTGCTTGGTTTGTGGTTGGTTTCTTTTCGTCACCCAACTCTTTTATAAAGCTGAACTAGAAT
This sequence comes from Monodon monoceros, assembly GCF_005190385.1. Lineage (NCBI taxonomy): Eukaryota > Metazoa > Chordata > Mammalia > Artiodactyla > Monodontidae > Monodon > Monodon monoceros. The sequence continues at coordinate 10,493,756 of NW_021703784.1, read as the reverse complement.
TCATGCCAAAATGAAAGTAAAAAGGAACACACACAAAAAAACTGAAATAAAAGAAAAACACTGGGCAGCATTATGGTTTCTTCATTTCCAGAACTACACATGATAGAAAGGTTCTGCAAATAAGTCACTTTCACATTTTTCCTGGAATTTCCCTGGCTACCGATGACTCTTGAGAACGATTTTACCAGAAAAGTGATCAAATAGGAATGCGACGTCTCGGAATCCTCCCAAATTCCAATGTTTTATATCAAACCGCTCATTCGCTAAACATGATTAAGAGATAGGCTATCAATAATTAAGCAGGGTTAAGGTATAATCAAGTTGGGCAATCATTACCTGGCATGATGTAGCATCACTGAGACACTTTTAATTTTTTGATTCAGAAATGATTCGGGAGTCATTATTTCTCTCTGCTGATGGGGCCGCTAAAATAGAAGTAAAATATCTGATTGTGGTGGATTCAGGAGTCTGTCCCCCTCCACCCCAGCGGGCTTCTTGGCTTCCATTCCAGCGGTCTTTCATTGGCCAGGTTTTAGATGCAGGGTTTGCTTTTCCTTCATTGTTCCTTTACTAGTGGAAGGAAAACTCACTGTGCAGCTGCTCGCAAAAGGGAAAATGTACTTGAGTTTTGCCTGGCTGTGGACTTGAACACCAAATCCACCGTGATGTCAGCAGAACGACACCGACAGACAGATCCCCTGCCCTTCCACCCTCCTTCTCTTTAAAAGAGGTATCCCTTGTACAGAATCTCAGCACACCTCCTTTGTCCTGGGGGGAAAGAGCAATTCAACTGAACAACCTGTTATGAAAGAAAGAGAAAGAAAGAGAGAAGGAGAGGGAGGGAGGAGAAAGAGACAAAGAGACAGAGAGAGAAAAAGGAGAGAGAATTAAACAGAAAGTGAGAGATGGAGAGAGAGGAAGGAAAGAAGGAAGGGAGGGAGGGAGGGAGGGAAGGAAGGAGGGAGGACAGGAGGAAGGAAGAAAGAGAAGGAGGAAGGGCAGGCAGAAGGGCGGGGGGGCGGCAGAGAGAGAGGGAGAGAGAGAGAGACAGAGACAGAGACAGAGACACAGAGACAGAGAGAGAGAGAAAGGAAGAAAGGAGGAAAGAGACAGAGGGAGAACTCAAATCTATCCCTGGCATTAACCCGACATCGCGAAGCAGGAGAAACAGCTAGTATTGGTCTCGCTATGGCTTTCCAGTTCTCCTGATGTCTTTTCTCTCACCCTCTGCAGCCCCTGCTCTTTGTAGAAAGATCCAATCACCTCAACAAAAGAGGCACATCCAGCAAGTGCTCCTCCAAGAGTAATTCACGGGTGCCACGCATCACAGCACATTTTCTCCACCTGCGACCTGGCCCCCAGGACACCAGCCTCCAGGGTGCGAGTGTCCCTCAAGCACCCTGTGCAGACAGACAGAGGCTTCCGGCACCAGAGCCAGCTAGCTTAGGTAGAAGGAATTCTTCTCTCCCCAGGAAAAACTGACCAGAAGGGAGCACGGGAGGGAGGAGACTGGCAAAGCAACGCCATGGTTTTCACGTTCCTTTCGGGCAGAGGGAAAATTAGGAACCTATATTTATAACCTTCCTACTACATACTCCCTGTATTAAAAAAATAAATAAATATTTTACGTCAAATGAAAAATGGAAGTGTGGCTAGGTCGGCTAAAGAACAAAGACATGAAAAATGGCGTGATAGAATAAAATAGATTGGATGAAAACAAAAGATGCCCTCAGATAATTTGAGTAGTGTGCTTTTTTGGGGAGGGGGTAATTTAAAAACGGTCTTAAACCCACCAAGTGTTCACTTACAACAGATGTATAACAGGGACCGACTATTTAAGAGTGAGAAGTTGGAGGCAAATTTGCTTTTGACACACCCGAGGAAACAAAAGAGAGAGGGGCTGCCAGTAACAAGTTGTTTCGTGTGCAACTGGCTAAGGAGGTCGCTTTCACTTTTGAAAGCGTTAAGTTTGCTCAGGATGACAATTTTTCTTGCTTTTTAAAATACAAGCAAGGGTGCCAGCCTGCAAATTCCTTTCTAGCTATATTGTTAATAAAGCCAAAAAGGCTTTTACGAGAATTAAAATTTTAAAAAACACAGAAGACCCTGATTCTGGTATGGAAATACGAGACACATGTTTTTAAAAAATCGGATGTCTGTCATTTCTTGAATATAAACGAATTACATGCGGCACAAAGCTTTCTACATGCCAGGCAACTTTAACACTTTTATGTTCAAAGCTATGTTTTGCTCTTGTTCTACCACAATTGGATCAGAAAGCTACAAATGAAGTGAGGGTACAGGGTGGCTAGGGGGAATATTGAGGATTAAATCACTTGGATCCTGCAGGAAAGGAGATATGCAATAGGTAAAGAGTCTGTATTTCCTTGGAACCTTGGCTGTGTAACAAGGGGATTCTTGTTCTGGGAAAAGTACAAAAAAGCCTGGAGCCTCCACAATGATACTTACAAAAAGAAGCACCCATCAAACACAAGAAGCTAAGTTCAGCTGAAACAGAGACCTTTTGCCTTACTCCAGGGTAGAGGTTCACCCAGGGAGAGCCTGCCAACCCTCTCTCTGCGTTTCACTCCAGGAGAGCTTAGTTTGTCTCATCCAGGGCTCTCCACATCTACTGATTTCCACATTTCCCCCTTCCTCTGGAACAACAAAAATCAACCAAATGGAATATGATTTTATAAAGTCTCCGTCAAGTTGAAGTTTGGAAAGAAAAAACAGGTATGAATCTATATTACCTACTACTTCTTGCTCTCAACTTTTCCCAAAATCGATCTGGTTTTGCCTTCCAGCCCTCTACACACCCTCAACACACTCTTTCTCTCTCCTCCAAGCCTCTCTCTCTCTCTCCCACCCTCCCTCCTTCTTCTGCTTCTCTCTCTTTCACACACACACACACACACGCACACGCGCGCGCGCACACACACACACACACACACACACACACACACTGCCGCCTGGCCCAATCTGGTGCCTACTTAACACCAACAGAATGACAAGCAACATCTGTTTGTAAAGAAGCCAGAATCAAACCTTAACTGTTTTTTGGCTAGGTTTCTTTTTTTCCTTTTTCCCCTGACTAAAAGGGGAGGGGGCAAGAAGAAGAAATATTAAGATTTATATTCAACATCGGCTCCAACGAGGCAGCAACTGTACTTCCCTAGAGTTATTTCCAGGTACAGCAATTGTAGGGAAAACCAGTGCAGTATTTACGGCTGTCTCCCCTGAAGCAAGCCCAGTCACATAAAATCCAACGTATCAGATTCCTAAGAGTCAGGTTTTTTTCTAAAAGCTTTATATTCATCTTCTAATTAGAATTACAGGACCGCGCGTGTGTGTGTGTGTGTGTGTGTGTGCGTGTGCGTGTGCGTGTGTGTGTGTGTGTCAGGAGGTGATGAAAGACAGAAAGGGAAACGAGCAAGACAGAAAAATAAAAGACACAGTTGAGAGGAAAGGAGCTATGCTGTTTCTCCCTTATTTTACAACACGCTGGCGTGTAAACAGGCACCTTTCCGCAGATGCCACACACGAAAGCAGGCACCAGCAGCGGGAGGCTGTGGCAGAAACCTGCACAGCTGTGGCCATCAGAAACAGGTCCCATCATCCCCCACGGGGATGGGAATTTCTGGAAAGCCACCAACTGTCCACAGAGTCACAATGCAAAGGATCAGAGCTACCTAGATGGGGGAGGGGAGGGGTGGGCAGGCGCTGGTAAGGGGGAGAAAGGCTCCCTCACCAACTCAAGGATTCCGCCCTCAGGGAAGAGAAAGAGGGGACTCAGAAACTCCACTCCCCTTTCACTCTGCGTTTGGAAGAAACCCACACACATTAAGGGAAAAATAAATTCAGACAAGTTGCTAAGGAGACTTGTGTAAACTCCAAGCACAGACATATTTCTTGGCCTTTCCCCCTGTGCTTCATCTTGTATTCTGATCACGCTGCTCTGCGGCAACGTTGCACCAACCTTCTGCATTAAGCCTGGCCTTCACCGTGCAGACTGGCAAAGCATGCTGGTTGTATATATTATCCTTCAAACTTCACAAGTGAAAAGGGTGCGCGCGCGCGTGTGTATGTCTAGTTGGAGGGAGAGAGTGGGTGGGGAAACTTAATTTGGAATTTTAAAAACATAGGTGTTGAACAAAGAAGAATATTTAGACGGTGTGTTTTGGGGGCAGTGGGGAAAGGGGCAGGTAAAGCACTGGAAATTTCCCTTTGCCTGTGGGTTCCATCCTTTCGCCACTCTGCTGGCCTTTTCCCCCCTCCCATATCTCCGGTTAAAATCCTGTATCCCTGGGCAGAGGTAAGCAGCGCCTGCATCACTGCAGACGCCCAGGAGGGGCCCAGGCTTCTGCAGAAAAGAGTGTGCCGCACAGAGTGGGACCCTGGCTCCCTGCTTCCCTGCTCAGGAGGGTGTCCCAGAGAGATCAGCTTTTTGAAAACTAACTGCAACGATTCATAAAACCTCTGAACCAAACCTGTTTAGATTCTAAACCAGCTAGCATTTCAGAGGACAGACCCCGGCCCGATATCCATGCTCTGGAGCAGAGACCTTCTCCCATAGTGACACATCTTCGGCAGCGGCCAATATATGTCAACATTTGATTTAGGGGAAAATTAACATTTTCTTTCAGGACAGAGATGTTTGTACTGTAGAAGCCAATATTTTCCTTTCTCAGCCTCGTGTATTAGAATTTCTAAAATCTTCTCTAGGACACAGAAGGGGGAGATAATAAATAGCCAAAATCATTGCTCAGGGTGCTGGGACAAGTCAGTCAAGTCTGTGGGTGTGTGTGTGTGTGCATGCGTGTGTCCCTGCCTCACTGTCATGAGCAGATTAGGAAGACACACACCAGAGAGCTGGAAGGGGACAGCTACGGGTCCCTTCCCAAATCAGAGAAATTCACAGCATCTGCCCACCAGCTACAGCCGAAGAGCCCCAGTGAGGGGCAACCAACCAGGCCCGCTGCTGTTTTCAATCACAGTTCTCAGGGGTGCCCATGGGATAAGGAATTGCTAAGGAGATGGGAGAAGTTCCTGCATTTGGTGCGCAGAGCTGAGTGTGTGCCTTCGCGCTCCAAGAAGGCTATGCAGCTTCCATCTCTTCCCTTTGCCAACCTGTATTTGGCTTTCACACTTCAAAGCTACAGCAAGCCGTGCTGCCTCCGTTGAAATAAGGCAGCCAGGCAACCCTGAAGCTAGCAAGATGGAGGGCTTGCTCCTGCCACTCGCAGAGAAAGACAGAGCCCTGCAACGAGCCCTGCTGGCCCATCCTTTACAAACGACTCCATGCAAGTGAGCCCTAGATTTTAGGGAAGGGGAGATCGTTGGCGTCCTTTCTGACCTTTTCCCTACGAGGCATATCCTCAGATGTTCTGTGCCACAGAGGCATCATGACTCAATCAACATGAAAAATGAACGTGCAGGGAAAAGAGCAGGGTGGGCCTCTCCCAGCGGGCAACTGGGCAATTGCCCTGTGACCCGCCTGGCCTGGGGGCAGGGCAGTGACACCTGCATTTTTTTCATTTGTCCAGGAAGCTGCAGTAGCCCAAACCCCAGGAAACCCTGCCTTGTCGCCTGTTGGCTATTTGTCCTGCCTGCTGGAAACAAGAGGACTGTCTTGCCCTAATGGGAAGACATATTTGCTAGGACGCTGCATGATCCTAGAGCATCAAAGACAGGAAGAACTAATTTACAAGATCAACGGAACACCTAGTCCTGCAGTGAAGGATTCTCTTCTGTCTAGATTGCCAAAGAAGTGCTTTCCTTTATAAGTTGGCTTACTGCTTTCTCAAATGCCCCAAAGAACAGAAAACATGTTAGATACCTCTTATTACAGCACCACCTGCCCTCCCTCCAACCCTGCCAGTCCTTTGTGGAAAAAGGAAAGATACCAGTAAACAAATGATCAACACAGCCAGGCTAGTCTGGAAGAAAGACTGCATCAGATGCGTACAAAGTCAATTCAGATAAAAATATGGGTTTTCACATCATATTGGAAAATCTTTAAGGAGTCTGTCCTTTGAGAGGCAGAAAGAAAAACAGCCATATTAACAGTGGCTGGCAAACTAAAATGCCGCCCAGAGACACCTCTCAAAGTATAAAGTAATGCAGCTTCTAATTTAACATGGCTATACGTACATATCTGTACGCGTGTATATAAACACACACACACCTATATACAAATATATGTATACACACACACACACACACACTTGTCATCCAAATCTCTCACCTCTAGCCTTGAGGTCAAAGACCACATCTTTTTCACGTTTTGTAAACTGACCTTCCCTAGTCCACCCTGAAATTCAGTCTTACACTCTGCACACAGGGTAAGGAACAGAATGTTTGGCCTCTCCATCTTACATGAGCTAATGCTTCAGATTGCAAAATACTCTACACATCAGTAAGTCTAGTTGATATTATTACTCCATGTTGTGGTAGAGAGCTGACAGAGAGGAAAGTTAAGCGTCTTTCCAAAGCTCATATATTATTGTAATGACAGCATCAGAATTAAGACTCTCCTCCCTGCCCCGAAACTGGTGAGAGGGTCCTAGGTCAGGCTGAAGGAATTTCATGGTGCCCCTTCTCTCACTCTGCTTTACTTGTTAGTCAGGCATTTGTATCACATATAATCCCCCAATACAGGAGACCTAGGCCACATGTACTCTAGCAGCTGCCATCTTGGTAAACCCCAAAGAATAAACCACCAAACACTCATATAGGAGGTTGATGTCAGAGGTCAACTAAGTTTGAGAAAGGTCTCTAGCAGTGTGTTCTAGTCAAGCCAATCCAACTGTGTGGTCCTAGAGCTCTGATCGGGAGTGACAGACAACAGGTCACCTGAGTCTACAAAATGCTTTTAGCATATCTACACCCAGACTAAAGTCTATCCATTTCCCTGTGTAATTGTTAGTGCTTGCTGAATTTTTATTTGTTTTCACACACGGGGCAGGAACGAGGAGAGGATGAGTTCAAGATTTGAAGAGAGGGCATCAAATGTACAGTGTCCTATGAAAAATGTTGACATATTTTCTATATATTCCCAAGGCGGGTGGTTATTAAAGGATAACTGAAAAACTCCTAGTGTCCCTCAGGGGGACTCAAGGTGGTTAAGCTGCTCTTCTTGGGTAGGATTAATATCCATAATATAATGACACCTCTGTGTTTTCTTCTCACATAAATAATTTATTTCTGACATTTAATATGGACCAGACATCACCTCATGGATGGCTCATAAAAGCACGATCATATTTCCCATTTCTTTTGGTGTGATATTTTTGGGGTGGCAGACAAGAATGGGTGGGGTGAGTGGAAAGTCGAGTCTTGAATCCCGTCTAAATGATTGGTAAACAGAAAAGGCTGGCAAAAGCCACAGATCTAGTCCAAAATCCCTTCTTGAAACATTTTAATGATGCCATGAAAAACTCAAGATGACACCTTTTTCTATCTTTATTTTTTAAGAATGAAACCCCTTGTGCCAATTCTGACTGACTGGTAGAAGGTGTCTGGAGTACAAACCGAGAAGGATGCTAAAATCCTGCCTGATCGCAGTAGGAAAGAGTTTCCCAAGCGTTAGTAAGTTATCACTGCCCTGGGAGAAGGAGGATGATGACGAAACATATACTAAGTATTTGCCACTCCTGACTGACCCCCAAATCCTCTTGCATTGTCTTCCTTGTGACAATGGGAAGAGCTAGCTATTCAGCAGGCTCTATGTGATAAAGTTTTTAATTCCTGTAAAGTATAATTGTTATTATTATATTATTTCTGGACATTCTAGCTAATAAAAAAGGAATTCAGGTTGAATTTTTATCTCATATGTAATAGGTCTTACATATTTTATTCACACAATCTTTAGAGTACTCTCTAAGTTACTAGAATAAGGTAGAAAAAATGGCAAAACAATTCCCATCCTCTTCCCTCAATCACTGAGAGATGCAAACCTCCTGACAGGTAAGTCTCTGTTGAAGGCAAGGAAAATCATGACAAAGAGCAATTTCTGTGCAGCCCGGGATGCCAAATCCATTTATCCTAATTTAGTTCTCCGCAGAATCTATGTGCGATGGTGCATTTTATAACAAAGACCTCTCTCTGGGCAATGCAGCTGGTCCAGACTGGCATTACCATTTCTCCTGGGAAGCTTGGAAGGTTCCTGGCGCTAGGTGAGGGCAAACAGGGGCAAGGAGAAGACAACGTTGAGATATGGATGTTTTCCCTCCTACCTCATTGACTTGGCCAAGCTCCCTGCTGCTACGAGGTTAGACATCTGTGACGAAACAGGACCTGAAATCAGGAGACTTGCCCTTTCTTCAGGGCACTCAGCCACAGAGTCCACCAGACATCCTTAGGCCCTGAGGAAGCTCCATCATTGTAAACGAGGTCTCACTGTATTTCATAGGTTCGCTAATGGACGTCTATCCCTTCAAGAAGGTGAAACTTTTGTCTGTGGTCCAAGTAATTAAAGGAAAAGTCCCTTTCCAGAAGCAGAAGCCTAAGGGGACCACATCAAAGACTTCCTCACTCCTACCGATCTTTCTCTGCCAAACTCCACACTGTGGGCTATGGAATCCACCTTCCCAAGAGGCAGGGTGGGAATCTCCCAAAGGGAATTAGGTATTGATTCCAACCCGTAGGGGCGCCAACTTTATTTTCACATTTCTGAGGTGTGAGAGAGGACGTTTTCCTAGCCTCAGCCCCAAGAACTCAGCCTCACAGCCTGTAAAGGTGCAAATCTTCCAACCAGGGAAGAGAGGTCAGCGATCCTTCTGACTGAGCAACATGGACAGGGCTCACAGGTCCTCCCAAAGTCAGACCTTTACCTAGCCCATCCCTCCGTCACCACAGAGGACCACAGATGGACTCGCCAGTTCTTCCCCGCCTCAATACATTTGGCAAACGGACACGAAGGGTCGGGGCTGCCAGATGTTTTTCAGTGACCTGTGCACAGGCAGTGAAGGATTAAGACCAAGTCGCTGATGACTTTTCCTTGTGGACCTGGAGCCCCAGCAGAGGTGGTGACCACAGGAATCAGGAGACTCTACCTTTCAGATCGGAATTTTCAAGACCGAGAGGCTTGACCTCCAGAGGGAAGGCCCGGTTGGAGCTCAGAAATAAGATACAATAAAAACTCTGTCTGGACCAGGTTTACATAGGATCCCCTGGGTACTGGAAAATTACGAGAAATTCCATCCAGGAGTTCAGCTGAGCATCACAACGTCGGTTTCTGCACATCTGTAAGTCCTATTAGTGCTTATGAGATCCACTTGCCTGTGGCTTGATTTGGAACTGCAGTTACGCCGAAGGGGCCATGAGGATATGAGCGCTGACATATGGCTTCCTCCATCCCCCGCTCTTTGCGGGGAATGAGAGTAAGGGGACCATGAGCTCCAGGGCACCCCCTGTCCTAAACGATCCCCACTATCCCTGGGCGGGAGTGTAGGTGTGCGTCTCCCAGCACCTGCTTAGTTCCCATGAGTTTGCGGGTAGAGATGTTCATATGTTGCTGCTGAAACCCAGAGCTGGATTTTCTCCTGAGCTTGTTCACGGCTCCCCCTAGGCCCCTGGCAGACAAAGGCACCACCAAATCCTCACTAAGAGAACATAAGAGCCCTGAGTAAGAGAAACGCGGGCACCCTAACTGCCTTTCTTACAACATATGGCCTATTGGCCTCACTAACACTAATACGATGAAATTGCTATTTAAACATCTTAGCCAAGGGCTCCAACATGGCCTGGCTGCACTCTGCGTGTTCTTTTTCTCCGTTAGATCTCTGCCTTTACTAGAGTCCCACTTCCCTGCACACACGTACCTCACCAATGGGCCGTGCCAGATGGGCTCTTAAATCACAGTGATCAGCTGGGAAATTAAATGTTAGAAAATCCAGCGAGTCTCCTGAATTTTCACACTTGAGAGCTCCGGCGACGCCCTATGCGAGACCCAGGCTCCCTTTTAAAGGAGGGTCAACGTGACGGACCCAGGGTGGGCTTTAGGCTTTGTGGGCATTTCTGGTTTTTTCTCAGAGAACTGCAGTTCAGTTTCATCTGGGTTCTGATGGCTGCTACTAATACTTCCTATTTATAGAACACACACCTTGGAGGAGCTCAAAACGTTTACAGAAATTAACCAAGCTTTGCAACATCCCTGACAAGTAGGCAGGGACTAGACAGTACTTCCTTCATTTCAGAGGAAGAAACCGAGTTATTAAGAGGGCACGTTTCTTTGACCCGCCTTGCAGACAGGACCCCATGGCCCACTCATTTCCAGGGCTCTGACGAGGCTGCCAAATGAGGTGGGTGTTTATTTATACCATGCTCACTAGTTTGTTGTTCTAGTATTTTCTCACACACACACACACACACACACACACACACACACACACACACACACACACACACCATCATGCTGTAAGGTCCCAGTGTGCGAATATCACGTCTTTTTTGCTGTGAATCTCCCCACAAGCGTGTATTATAGGTTTCCTTTAGTAGGTGATAACGTGTGACTGATTATTTTGCAATAAACCTATATCTCCTTCTAGGCTGGCTTTCTCCCTCTGCCCAGAAGACTCCTAAATTCTGCTCAAACATCATTTCCCTGAAGACCCCGAGGTCCTATCAGCAGCTGGGTTTTAGGAGTCCAACAGTACCCACCTCGTCCAGCACTTACCCCATTCTACTGCAATTACTAAAAGGTGTAATAGTGAAAAGGAAGTAACTCTGTGGTCTTTGAGACAGACAAGCCTCAGTTTGAATCCTAATTCTGCCATTGTGAGACCTTGGACAAGGTAACCAACTTTCTTCTATCTCCTCCTCTGTAAAATGGGGATAAAAAGACTTACTTTGGAATCCATCATGGCACTATTTGCAATAGGAGACAAGAGAAGCAATTTAATATCCGCCTATATGGGGATGGTTACATACATCAATATTGGAAAATACTCTGTAGCCATTATAAAGACTAGCATATATAAAGAACAGAGAGAAATACTTCAAATATGTATTAAGGGTGAAGAACAAGTTTCAGAGAATATGCATGATTCTATATATACAAACAACTCCCAGATCATGTTGTTATTCTGTACAGGCTTACCTAAACGTAAGGAATGAGATAAGCTCTATGAAGGATGGATAACTAATGGGCTCACAGGACTTCCCTGGTGGTCCAGTGGTTAAGACTCCTCGCTTCCAATGCAGGGGACGTCAGTTTGATCCCTGGTTGGGGAACTAAGATCTTACATGCCACGTGGCCCGGTCAAAAAATAAAATAAAATAACGGGCTCAGGAAATGGTAGCTACAACTCCTGCTGTGGATGGATTCCTTGGAGGTGGAGTTGTGTTTTAATCTTTGTATCTCTAGCACCTGGCACATCAGAGGGGCTGATGGAGTGAGTGAAAGAAAACTACTCAATGAGTGATGCTTTCAGGAATTAATTGTTGAGTTCGGAAAGAAGAGCCCTAATGTGAATCACCAAGAGTCTTATGTCTTGTTTGGAATGGTTTTTTTTGCTTGTTTTTTTTTTTGCGGTACGCGGGCCTCTCACTGTTGTGGCCTCTCCCGTTGCGGAGCACAGGCTCTGGACGCGCAGGCTCAGCGGCCATGGCTCACGGGCCCAGCCGCTCCGCGGCATGTGGGATCTTCCCGGACCGGGGCACGAACCCGCGTCCCCTGCATCGGCAGGCGGACTCTCAAGCACTGCATCACCAGGGAAGCCCTGGAATGTTTTTTAATGTGGGGAGGCAGCCTAGTCCTTTGGGAAGAAACTGGACTGAGAGTCATGAGGCCTAGATTCCAGAGCAGTGTTCCTTAAAAGTGTGGTCTCAGGACCACCAGCCACCAAATCACCCAGGAGGCTTATTAATCATACAGATTCCTGTATGAGAATCTGAATCAGATTCTCTGGGACTGTGATTCAAGAATCTGTATTGTAACAATCTCCTTTTTATCTATAGATTAAAAAGTCTGAGAATCACTGCTTTAGATGCTGTTCTACCTTCCTGTTTGACTCTGGGCAAACCACTAACCTTTCCAGAATTCAGTTCCTTCTGTACAATGCAGAGGTTGGATGGCAAATGCTCCTTTAACTTGTAAAATTCTATGACCGTGATTAATCCAGTTCCCTGCCTTTAGGCAGTCCTGTACCTGAGCCATATAAGATGGACTGTTCAGACCTGGTATGAGCTGCCTTTGGGTCCCTGGGCTACCATTTGGATACTTCTCAAATTCAGAAGCTACTTGTTATTTGTTCTTGTGCCTTATATTCTTTAATTACTAAAACCAACTGGTAAGGACATTCTCTGAGCATTGGTTCTTAATGATTAAAATATACAATTTTTGAATTTTAATATATTTGTGTTATAATTGTAATATATTAACATAATGTAATTACTATAAGAAATAATATAACAAACACACACAAGAAAGGGAAGGTGGAATGAAGACCCTGGAACAGATACTGATAACAACTGTTAGGAAATATTACTGACAAAAGCCAGTAGAATGTCTCTCTGGCCTTGGGTATGAGTGGAATAAGAGGAATGTGTCCAGTCATTTTCATGAAAATTAAAAGCCAAGAGCAGAGACAGCTGAGTTGAAGAGGGGCCCTCTAGCATGTGCTATGTGTGGCAGGCCAAGAAACGGCAGGTGATAGCATCCTCTAAGAAATCCCAAAGGTTTTTAGAAGACAAAATCCAACACCAAATTAATCCCTCCTTCAGTCTTCAGAGAGAGAAGAGCTTCTTAGACTCACCAAGAAATGGCTCTAAGTCATAATAAGAATATTCGGAAAGAGATTTCTACCTAAGGCAAGTGTTGGAAGTCACTGAATCTGGATTTAAGTGTTCTCTGTCCTCTTTATTAGGGGTATTGTCTCGGGTGACTGCCTTAGTCACTCAGAGCGCCAACTGCCTTACCCATAAAATGGGGTTAATAAGAAGACCCATTCCACAAGGTTATTGGGAGAACTGAATGAAATAATGCATGTGAAGTCTCTAGCCTTGTGCCCAAGGCATATTAAGCATTAGGTCAACGTTTAAAAGAAACCACCCTTCTTCCTGTGATAGTACAGAGGGTAACTGTCCTTTGAGCCTCTCTTGCCTTCCTCACGGGAGCCTGATAGAGTGTTAATTCAGGATTATTCAAGGGGGCATGCTTTTGGAAATTCTCAAATTGTTTTCATTTTAGAGTTTCTATGTTATTCAGCTCTGCTCCATATTCCCTTTAATGATTACAACCAAATCACACACATGCATGATGAATCCTTTTAACAAAAAATAGTCTAAAGACCCTTCCAGAGGCTTCTTGAAATATACCTTATAAAAGGAAAGTCAAAATTATCGATGCCAGCACAGGGTCAATGAGTAGGGGCTGATGGATTCCTAGGGCCTAGGACGCTGCCTGGCACAATGGTAAGTACCAAATAAATATGCACCTGAATGAAATAATGTCATTTGCTGTAACACAGATGGACCTAGAGATTGTCATACTGAGTGAAGTAAGTCAGACAGGGAAAGAGAAATATCGTATGATACCGCTTATATGCAGAATCTAAAAAGAAATGATACAAAAGAACTTATTTACAAAACAGAAACAGACTCACAGACTCAGAGAATGAACTTACGGTTACCAGGGAGGGCAGGGTGGGGAGAAGGGATAGTTAGGGAGTTTGGGATTGACATGTACACACTGCTATATTTAAAATGGAGAACCAATGAGGACCTACTGTACAACACAGGGAACTCTGCTCAATATTCTGTAACAAGCTAAGCGGGAAAAGAATTTGAAGAAGAATAGATACACGTACATATATAACTGAATCACTTTGCTGTACACCTGAAACTATCACAACATTGCTAATCGACTCTATTCCAACATGAAATAGAAAGTTAAAAAAACAAACAACAAAACCCCCAAATATGCACTAAATGAACACAAGATCTAATGATCATAGTCATTGTGAAAGTAGAAACAGACTTAAAACGTTGTTTAAATGGTTGATAGTTTATCGATAGTAGAGATGGCTAAATCTGAAAATTCTTTGGAAATCTTAGGTCAGAGTTAAGTCACCTGGAAATAAGCTAGCCTCCAATAACTTAGACTGCTGGAGTTATTTAGACATTTCTCATATTTCTATTTTTTTTAATTCACATTCTGTCCCCTCAAAAGTGTCAAGCTCTTTCTCGAAAAAAAATTTCTAAGGGAGAAAGCTAACATTCCTGAGTTTAAAGCCCCCATCTTTGGAATTCTTTGGACCTAAAAGAAGGGGACTGACCAGGAGCTCTCAGATTTGGTCTCTTTCTTCCCATCCCCATCCCTTCTTTCTTCTCTCTCACTCTCACTTCTGCTCACTCATCCTTACTTCCATTTTGTGTTTTGGCTTGCACCTTCCTAGAAGCAAGTTTCACGCTTTTCCTTTGCCTTGCCATGTGCCCAGCCCTGGCATAATGTCAAGCACATAGTAGTACAGAAAAAATATTTGTTATATAAATTATGTACTGTATAAGGTATCAAGGAGATTTTGTACCAGGGAGAAAAACTTATTACTTTACCTCTGCAGGACACCCCAGCCATTTCTCTTGTACCGCACCATTTCCTACTGCTGGGCATATATTATCCTATATATTTCACGTCTTTATTTGTTCACTACCCTATGAGCTGTGAGAGTCTCAAGGTCGGGATAATGTCTTCCTCCTCTGCATCCTCCCACAAACAGCCACTTCAAGGCTCCACTCCCCGCGGCTGGTGATTCATCAAGTATGGCTGCCTGACTCAGAACCAACATAATCAGTACAACCCACTCTGGACCTTCCAAGGAGGTAGGGACCATGTCTCACTCATGCTGACATACAGCCCAGTGCCTGACACAGCAAAGACTCTCAATAAATATTGACTGAGGAAGGCAGAAAGGCAGTAAGAATGAATGACACTGAAAAGAAAAAAATCCAAATGGTTCAGTGAAGCCAAACACGCAGCAAAATAAACTACTGTGCGTGTCTATTCATTCTATCTTGCATTCATTCAACAAACATTTATTGAATGCCTAGTTTATGCAAGCCATGTACTTGGCAGATGAATTATATATGAGTGGGAAAACAGGTCTGCGTGGAATATCCACTTTAGCAGGGAAGACAGATGGTTACAAGGCATTGCATGTACGCTGATGTTGCCAACGGGCAAGGAGAGAGTACAATTCCTCGTGCAGAGGTGCAGAGAGGCATGAAGGAGACAGGAGGTGATCAGGGAGAGACCAGGAAAGGAAACAGGAGACCAAAGAATCATAGACAAAAATTCATCTGCCCCTGAAGCAAGGAACTTCTTGTAAAGACAAATGTGCTCAGGACATTAGTCAGTCTTTAAACTGATGGTTTAGTGTGATGGCAAACGCTGGTACAGCAGACAGACATCTTCTGTACACAGTGATATTGACACGCATCCAGCCAAGAAACCCCAACATTCCCATTTGACTGATCACAAGTGTGGGCTGACCTCCTTGACCTTGGCACCAGTCCACAAGCTGTTTCGGGATTTTTTTTGTTTTTTTGTGGCACGCGGGCCTCTCACTGCTGTGGCCTCTCCCGTCACGGAGCACAGGCTCTGGACGCGCAGGCTCAGCGGCCATGGCTCACGGGCCCAGCCGCTCCGCGGCATGTGGGATCCTCCCGGACCGGGGCACGAACCCGCGTCCCCTGCATCGGCAGGCGGACTCTCAACCACTGCGCCACCAGGGAAGCCCTGTTTCGGGATGTTTTAACAAGTACTGGGAAGTGGTAAGCTTTTGTTTTTCCTGATTTTCACAGAGATACCTGTTGACTTACAGCTGGCATTCAGTGTACTATCCTGTACCAGGGATTCAAACTCAGTAGAGAAGAGTGGCAGGGAGTGAGGTTGAGGAGGAAGGAATGTGAGAGATTATCAAGACAGGAGCACAGGCACTTCACCAATGAATGAAGCTACTTGAAAAAGGAACCCCCAGGGCTTCCCTGGTGGCGCAGTGGTTGAGAGTCCGCCTGCCAATGCAGGGGACGCGGGTTCGTGCCCCGGTCTGGGAGGATCCCACGTGCCGCGGAGCGGCTGGGCCCGTGAGCCGTGGCCGCTGAGCCTGTGCGTCCGGAGCCTGTGCTCCGCAATGGGAGAGGCCACAGCAGTGAGAGGCCCGCGTACCGCCAAAAAAAAAAAAAAAAAAAAGAAAAAGGAACCCCCAAATGGGTTATATTATTGAGTTAAATTCAAACTCAAGCACGATGACTCCGAACACCAACATGGGCAAGAGGAAAACCAAAGTGCTCCAGTATTTGGTCACACACAACTCTTTGGTCTGGCACCACGATACACCCCTCTTCTACTTTTTCACCTCCCATGACAGTCTTGGTCTGCCCGACACCAGAAGCGCAGTCATAGACCCTGATCTCCACAACTGTGAAATGGAACCTTTGCTGTTGTCTGAGTAGGAAGATGGGAGAAGGCTTAAACTCACATAAACGGGTACACAAATGAGAGCCTCTCTGTGTGAGTCTGTGTAAAGAAGAAATTCAAGGAAGTAAAAACGTAAATCTTCGAACTGAATGCTCTATATCCCCAAGCATATCCTTGTATTCAGTTTCTCGGGATTTTCCATCTGTCCTGAGGAGCTCCATGGAGAAATGCAGAGGCTTGACAGCCAAGGGTTTCAAACCCAGTTTCACCACTTAGGTGGCAGCTCTGGATAAGTTACTTAACTTCCTCATACTTATTTTTCCTCATCTAAAACCTGCTGAGTTGGAGAGTGAGTAAAATTACCTGGCCCCTATAGATGCCCGATAAATGTTGAGTACTTTTTCTCAATCCCTAAAAGAAATGTAAGGTAAGGAAGGACCGATGCCATGTGTTTGCTTAGGTGCTTTTGTAAGACTAGGAGGATGAAAGAGCAGCATCGGTGGGGATGTGGGAAAACACACCTGAGATAGAGTTCTGAGTAATCAAAGGTGAACACAGAGCTTGGGGTAGCAATAAAGGAAAGAGGAAAGAAAGATGCAGTTCCTTTGGGGGATAATGTCTTTCTGTTTCATTACCTTTTACTCTCGTGACCTCCCTATTTCTACGGTTCTCCCACATGACCACTGCCTTCCGGATGCCAATGACGCAGATGCAATTACGCCTCACGAGGAAACTGGCTGCTAGAGGGAGCTCTTCCGGCCACACAGCTACCTTGCCCCTAACTTCTCAGGTAAGTCTCCCCACCTGTGACAAGAGGCTCCAGAGACTTCTTGCTAAATGTGCTGCTGCACTTACATGGTCTGAGCCCTAAGTCAGGCAGGCCAGCGCCATTCTGATTCTGCTTATTATTTCTCTTGTGAAAAATGTAAGGTTGAGAGAAACAGGGAAGGGGGCACGCCCACAAGACTGCTGTTGGCTTCTTAAGTATTGTTCTATCTGAACGGGTGGAATGGCGAAACTCCACTGCTAACACGCTGAACAGCAATGCACGCACACTCAACAGCCTTACACCCATCTTCTCTAAAATTTCTATCTGTCATAGAAAAGAGGTGTAGAAGATACTTCGTTTTAATGGTTTATCAGTCAGCTGAGCTTTAGAAATATATGTCCATAAAGATATTACATGGAGAACTACTATACTTTCCTTATTGGAATGATATAAATAAGTTATTTATATCATAATAAAAATATAATATGAATCCATCCATTCAACAAATATTTATTAAGTAACTTCTGTGGATTAGGCGATGAGCTAGACCAACAAAAATGCATATATACAGAAGGAATTTTTACATACCCTTGAATAGTATTTATCCATGGAGTTGAGATATAGATCTCATGGGTGCAGAGTGAAATTTACCATCCTGTTTTTCCTGTGCATCACATTTAGCTCGCATGACAGTTTCATAAACACAGCTTTTTTACTGAGTGCATTCTCTCTTCAAAAATTCTTTTTGGCCAATCTCAAAGAACTGTCATCTCTAGTATAAAAAAAAATGGGGTTCCCCATTTAGGATGATTTTACACTTGCTACAGAAATATAAATTTTAAAAAGAGAGACTGAGATTGGATACTGTTGGGCTCGAATCCCACAATGAAAAGCAGCATATGATACCAGGATGATACATGTCCTCAAATAGAGCCACATCCTCTTCCGTAGTTTCCAAGGTGAGTCATGCTTGTGGGGGTCTTTAGAGAAGAAGTACGGGGGAATAAGGATGGACGAGAGAATGACTAGGAAAAGAACTAATGTTCTCATGCATACGTCCCTTGTTTTTAGTTTGTTAAGATTTTCTTTTTCATTCATTCAGCAAATATTGACCAGTACTCACTATGTGCTGGAAGATGAAGTAAGTTAT
The DNA here is from genome assembly GCF_005190385.1 of Monodon monoceros. Taxonomy (NCBI): domain Eukaryota; kingdom Metazoa; phylum Chordata; class Mammalia; order Artiodactyla; family Monodontidae; genus Monodon; species Monodon monoceros. The sequence continues at coordinate 10,475,417 of NW_021703784.1, read as the reverse complement.
TGCTCATAAAGGTAAGAAAAAACTGTCCCTAGCTAAAATATACATTATATATCCCCTTTTGAAGAATCGTTAAAATTAGTAAACTGTGATTTTTCTGAAGAAAGGAACACTTGTAAAATGGGATTCCAGGAGTTTAATGCCAGTTAGTACCACTCTTTTTCCCATAAGAGGTGTGCTAGAGGACGGGAATGTGACATTTCTTAAGAGTGGCGGGTAAACCGTGTTGATGCTTATGAAGAACATGAAATGGCAGCTGACGACTCAGTGATTAGATAGAGACAGGATACAGGTTTAAACTGCAGCAAGGTAGAAGACACATGACATTGGGCATCACCCCACATGCTCTAGAGACGTGAGTTCCACGCGACTCCTACCACTGCTAGCTACAGTTGATTGAACAGTAAACAAGTGCCAGGTACACCACAAGATTTATAGATATTCTCATTTAATTCCCACAATAGCATAACAAAGTAGGTGATATCTTCCCCGTTTTATCTGTTGTCTAAACGAGGATGTGAGGCATACAGAAGTGGCATGTCTAAGCTCGCACAGTCAGGAAATGTAGAGCCAGGGTCTAAGCCAGAATCAAGGCTATGTGACTCCAGAGCTTGCCTGATGTGGCCACCCTCTGATCAAGTTCCATCTAAAATTCAAAGTGGGAAATCTACTTGAAAAGGACAAAGGATGCTCCAGAACATTTCCTTCAGCTACAATATTGACTCTTACTACTTGTTGGATCTCAGACTTCTATGATAATTTTATGAAAAGCTGGTCTCCCTAAAAAGAGACATGTATGTTTACAATTTGTGTGTGTGTGTGTGCATTTTGGGGGGATTTCCAGAGTCCTCAAAACAAAGGCTAAGAACCTGTGCCCTGAAAGTTGCAGGACCCGACGGGGATGTAGTGGGTAAAAATACCTCTTTGGCCAAACCAACCAGGTTGATGCAAATTCTGGAGTATACGCAATTCCTTACAAACGATGAGTTCACGCCTAACAACGGTTAATCACAACAGACAAAGACCTCAAATTACAAAGCTATTCACAAAGAACACAGATTACCTGATTCTTGTTGGACTTTTGAGTAGGAGTGAGTCAGCAGGAGTGTCTAAGGGGGCAGGAAAGAACGTTGCTAGAATGAATATCAACCCTATAGTTGGGCTGAGCCCCTTGGTCATGACCTTGAGGCTCAAGGAATTGGCTCAGACAGTTCTGAACTGAGTAGCCATTTCACAGGCAGCCCACAGCCCAGCAGGACACCACTCTCTAACTCTGCCATCATGACACTGCCGTCTGCAGCAAGCGAGCTGAGATGTCTCAAGACCAAATTTATCACACCCAAGATGCCATCCTTACGTAAGAATCACCTGTCGCTGGTGCATAAATTTTAGCACCTAGCTGAGCCAAGGGTAATCAAGATTTAAAAGAAAGGGGCCTGAATAAATATCAAGCAGATTTCCTCTCTGTGGGGCTGAGTTTTGAAAAATCTTTGTGCCCTCATATGCCCCTCAAAGGAGACTGTCATTTTTCTGCTTTCGGTCTGCCTCACTACTGTTGGGGAAAGGATGCTCACTACTGTTGGGGAAAGGATGCTCCCTAAGAGCCACAGGCAATCTATTTTCTTGGAGGTTCTGCTCAAGCTATGACCTCGGTTTGTTCCAACTTATGTCTGTCCTCACAAGTTTCAGCTTGCTCTCAAGCTAAATTAAGCATAAAGCAAAGCCTTGACTCGCACTACTGAAGCTTGAGGGTAATCATTACAAGCCCGGAGCTATGCATCACTGTTTCCAAGGCTGCAGGCCTAAGAAGAAATGCAGGAATGGCCTTTCAATTTATATTCCACTTCGGGTAATCGAGAAGATTCCTTTAGCTTGAGACCTTGGAGGCGAGGTTCAAGTGTGTTGTCTGAGAGCAAACAAGATGCCATTGAAAGTGACAGAAGGCGGTGGAGTTGTTTAAGGAGCAGCGGCATTGGGATAATAATGGATGGGAGGGCAAGGAAGAGGGAGGAGGGAGTCTCCTGGACTAAAAAGGGGCCAAGAAAAGTCCCTACAGCTGTTTGGTGAAATTTGGAAAAATTAAATTCAGGTTAACAAATATCTGGGAAGGTCTGAATCTGACCTGGGGGCACATTGTTCCCTCCTCTGGGTTTCCATTTGTAAAATGTAGGAATAGGATGAAGGCTTCTTCCTGCACGAGCATGTCGTGATGGAAGGTAGAAGAAAAGGCCTTTGAAGCCAACAGAATTACTCCTCTGTCCAGGGAATTATAAACAACAATAACTCCATCAGCCTTCAGCTCTGCTTTTGAATGAGTTCTTTGCTTCTGTCTGAGAGGCAAAGTAGTTCATTCCTTGGGAAAAATTTGAACGTGGAATGGTAGACCATGCCCTTTTCACTCCGGTTTCTTATGTTATTTTGAATTATTATTAGTACATAGAACACTCAATATAAGTTAACAAGATTTTACTGAGCATCTGTCACGTACCCAAGGCTGCAGTAGGTCCTCTGGGGTACATAAAGAAAAACTCTGTGACACGTTCAGGGTCTTCAAGTATCTTAATATCTTTTTAGAGGTTTACATGTTCCATTTTAAAAGCCAAGCAGAAAACAAGCTGTTATATTTTAGAAGTCTAACTTTTAAGATAAATATTACTTTTCTCTATTAATGTAAGCAACTGAGTTTGACTGAACTTGTTTTTATGCTTCTACTAATATATATCACTGTGTTTACTAATACATATTATTGTATTATTTATATTGTTATTCATGTCTACAAAAAGCCTCACTTACAGACTTTACACTGGCTTGAATTCTGGTTGGATGCCTCTAGGTAAAACACAAATAAAAGTCCATCAAAAAAACTCTGAATTTCCAAACAAATGCATACTTGTACATTTTGAAGTTCCACTCAAGTGCATTCTCTATATGATATGAAAGAAAACTAAATGAATCATCTTGGGGAAACTACTCTAATTCCTGAGTGTGTACTTCAGTTAATATTTCTGCACATCTTGGGACTTCCCTGGTGGTCCAGTGGTAAAGAATCCACCTTCCAATGCAGGGGACATGGGTTTGATCCCTGGTCATGGAACTAAGATCCCACATGCTGCGGGGCAACTAAGCCTGCGTGCCACAACTACTGAGCTCGCGCGCCTCAACTAGAGCCCATGTGCCACAGGCTAAAGAGCCCATGCTCTCTGGAGCCTGTGCACCACAACTAGAGAAGAGAAAAGCCCGCATGCCACAACTAGAGAGAAGCCCGCACACCACAACAAAGAGCCCGCGCAACAAAAGATCCCACGTGCCTCAGCAAAGATCCCACTTGCCGCAACTAAGACCCAATGCAGCCAAAAAAAAAAAAAAATTTTTTTTTTTTGCACATCTTTTAAACACTGATGCTGCTGCCTCAAGTTACTTCCCAGTAATAGACTATTATCCTTTGGTGTGTACTTCTTTTGCAAATACCAAATAGATGGTCAGTTACATTATCTTCCCCAGACTATCTTGTTTTCCTTTGAAGCTTTCGAAGACAAATCACTAATCCATTTATTGTAAATGGTAATCCTTTCAAAAATATGCCTTGGGTGCAAAACTGAACTTTCCAGGCAGTAAAGATGTTTCAAAGGAGATTTTTCCAATGCAAATTATCTTTGTAGTGATGTGAAAGTAATTGTCCTGTTTTATATGAATACGCCTTTGTATACTTTCAATTACATGTATTTAAACATTTAAGAATGATGTAAAACATGATGTATACATTAGTGGAATTTGCCAGTCACATCATATATTTCTAAGCAGTTTATAAAATATGTACCAAGAATTAAAGTATGATATTCTTTTTTTTTGCGGTACGCGGGCCTCTCGCTGTTGTGGCCTCTTCCCATTGCGGAGCACAGGCTCCGGACGCGCAGGCTCAGCGGCCATGGCTCACGGGCCCAGCCGCTCCGCGGCATGTGGGATCTTCCCGGACCGGGGCACGAACCCGTGTCCCCTGCATCGGCAGGCGGACTCTCAACCACTGCGCCACCGGGGAAGCCCAAAAGTATGATATTCTTTCTTAAGAAACGATATACTATATTATCATGTTTTTCTTCCAATAACCCACAGCACTATTCTGGGAACTTAGGTGTTCAGATCTGGGTTGCCTATACTGTTCAGCCCGTGAAATTTCAAAGCACATTCATATCCACTGCCCTTATGGTGACCCCAGTAAGATGAGAGGCAGATATTCAGGGTGACCCACCATCCCGGTCTCCCCAGGATTGAGGAGGTTCTGGGGATGCGGCACTTGCCGTGGGAAAGTCCCAGCAAATGGGGGACAGGTTGATCATCCTGTGGGTATTACAATTCCTCTTTGTAGTTGGGGAAACTGAGGCACAGAGAAGCAAAGTGCTCTGCCCAGTATACCCAGCAAACCTGAGGCAGACGTGGGACTCAGTCTTCTGTCTTCCAACAAGAGAACATTTGCAACTAGGCAGATCCCTGCTATTTCCTCTATACCTTACTTCTGCCTGGAACTGTAAGAAAACCAATGTCATCTTTTGTCTTTTTTGTGTGCTACCATTTCAAAAGTACTAGGATGAAATACAGTGGGTACTAGTGAATAGGACTCTTTGTCAAAATCCCGTATTATTTGGGAGGAACAGCATTGCAGCTTTGTGCTTTAAAGAGAATGACAGAGAGACTGAGAAGTTATGATGATCACAGCTCTTAAGAGCAGAGGAAGTACTAGTATAAGGTCTGTCTACCCCACCAACCACCTCTTACGACTGCCAACTATCTCCGGTCTTGACTGAGCCATTTGTGTAATTTCATGAAACAAATCAACTTAAATGAATCTCAGAAAAAATGACCCAGAGAGCCACCTTTTGAATCACAGCATGGTAACAGCTAACATTTCCTCAGGGCTTACTCTGTGCTAGGTGCAATGCTTAGAGCTTTACATGAATTCGGTCAATTCAGCCTCACAATAATTCCAAGAAGGAGCAAGTAATATTCCCACTTTACAGATAAGAAAAATGAGGCTGAGAAAGGTCAAGTAATTCATCCAGTGTCACACAGCTGATAAAGGTTGGAACTTGGATTTAAACCCAGGCAGCGTGACCCTGGAACCAGTGCTTTTAGCCATCCACTGCATCACTTTTCATAAAAGCAGTTCAACAGCACAGTTCCCAACGTCCGATCACTCAGACAGCTTTTTGTTAGGGCAGACCTAAAGCTAGTGGACCACATATTCCTCAGATGCATAGTGGGTGTGTTGGTCTAAAAGCATGAGGCTTTCTGGTCATGGGTATTAAAGGATCTGAAGGAAGAGATTTTAATCTATTGATTAATTCCAGAGTGAGATAAATCGTCCTGCCAAGCTCCTGCTATTTATTCAGGACCTCTATTTCTCTTTTTGGAAAATGTAAATAATATGTCCTGGGCTTCTATGAGAAATGACTAGGTAAAATAATGGGCAAGCACTATGCAAACTGTAAAGTGCTGTACACAATTATCCCATATGTTAAGGAGTTTCCAAAATAGCAATTTCTTCCAATGCCCTTGCAAAAGCAAATGAGACACAGCTGCTAGAACACTCTGTAAAGAGAGAGAAATCCAGCTCTTTAAAACTTTCAAGGGGGAAAACACACACCATAAAATTACCCCGAAGATGAATTTTACAAGAAGCACGGAAGTGTCATCAAGTTTTTCCGTGGTTAATTCTAAAAGAGTGCTAGCGTCGCAAAGATCAAACAAGCAGTTCTTCCACAAAAACCTGGGGAAATATGCTGTTTAATGACACTTGCATAATAGTTAGAAATATAAATTATACTCACATGAGAAGCAGAACTGAAGAAGCTAAGTTTACTGGCTCTTCTGAGTCTTTTCCAAAGACAAGTCTGTTGGGGAAAAAAGAGGAGAGGCTTGGTCTAAACCAAACAAAAGGAAGACATAAAAAAAAAAAAAAAAAAGGAAAGTTAGAAGGATGAGGTGTTCCTGGAATGCTATGAAGCACTGAGAGTGACTCAGCACTTGCCAAAGGGCAGCAACAATTAAACGAGTTTGTTGAAAGAACTCTAATAAAATCGGCATTCCCTGTAATCTCAGAACAAGATGGCACCACTAAAGAAAATGTTCAACAACACATTTGGGGACTATGAGTTGATGGAAGTTGCTTGGGGGTAGGGGGGACTCAGGGATGAGTCATAGACTCCTCAAATGAAGTGGACTAAAGCTGGAGGAAGCTGGGTTGGGTCTCTGCCCTCTCATTGTTTTTCTCCTCTCAAGGGATTGCAGCCCTTCTGCAATCAGCCAAAAGGAACAAGTGAGTTGGCCACTGGGCAATGAGAAATTGTCAAACAAGTGAAATGAAGGTTCATTCGTAGTATAAAGCCTATACACTGTATAAACAAGTCCTGAGACAGGGAGGAAGGAAGACTTTCCCAGGATCCTCTGTGCCCATGAGAATCATTCCTGCTGAATCCTGTCTCCAGGTAGAAGGGCACCTAGGTTATCCAAGATGGAGCCTACACAGATTTTTAAGTTCTTTGGGGAAAAAGAAAATCATGATTCCTCTTAGTAACTAATTTCTGTCTTTATCTACCCTTTTAGCCATTAAGTTCTGTGCTAAAACTAGCTTCAATTTCTCTAAACTGGTCTTTGTGGACATGGATGAATGATTTTGGTTTTGCCCACCGAAAAGTATGCATCCTTCATATATTTGCACGTAGTTATTCTCATACTAAACTCATGATGGAAACCCAGGAAATTCTCCTGTCCCTTCTCAGATGAGAACTTCCCATCACCCCACCTCAGGTTATAGAAAGGAAAACAATTTGTTTTTGATGTCCTGGCATCATTTTTCCTATTTCAGGTGGCTATAGACTGAGTGGAGAGTTTACACCTTCCTATCTTAAGAAAAAACAAAAAAACTGAGAAGGTTAAGAGCTGGTGATTTGACATTTCCACATTAACTTTTTTTCAAAATGCTGGTGTTTTCTTTTTTTGTTTTGGATTAAACTCAGGTGTAAAATATTATATCGCACATATTCGTTATTGAGGGAATTGACTGAATTTACGTAATATTCACGAACAGAATTTTGTAAGTTGTTCTGCCAGCCAAACTATTCCTGCTTCCTGCACAAATGGAGCTGCTCAGTGTTAATCAACTGATTACCATGAATGAAGAATTCTCCAGAAAGTTGTTAAAACCAAGATACCACCATTTGGTTCCCCTTGAAAAAAGGAAATTATTGTTCTACTGGATTTTCTTTTGTTCTGAATAGAAAAGTTTTTAAGTTGGGTTGGATATTCTTTTTTTTTTTTAATGCTTTTTTTTAACATCTTTATTTGAGTATAGTTGCTTTACAGTGTTGTGTTAGTTTCTGCTGTATAACAAAGTGAATCAGCTATATGTATACATACATTCCCATATCTCCTCCCTCTTGCGTCTCCCTCCCACCCCTCTAGGTGGTCACAAAGCACCGAGCTGATCTCCCTGTGCTAGGCAACTGCTTCCCACTAGCTATCTACTTTACATTTGGTAGAGTGTACATGTCCATGCCACTCTCTCATTTCGTCCCAGCTTACCCTTCCCCCTCCCCGTGTCCTCAAGTCCATTCTCTACGTCTGGGTCTTTATTCCTGTCCTGCCCCCAGGTTCTTCAGAACCATTTTTTTTTTTTTTTTTTTTAGATTCCATATATATGTGTTAGCATACGGTATTTGTTTTTCTCTTTCTGACTTACTTCACTCTGTATGACAGACTGTGGGACTAGATATCAATTACTGGGTTGGATATTGTTTTTGGGTTTTTTGTTCTTTCCATTTCAGCATTCCTCTAGGAAGAGAGAGCAAATGTTCTCTTTCTCATCAACCAGAGTGTTACTAGTTTGAGTACGAAATGCAACCAGGTTCCAAGGAAACTATGTTGTAGTTTTCGGGAATGGGAAGAGTTTTTTCCCTCAGGGGACAGAAGATGAGATTTTCCTTTTGTCTTCAACCTTTTCATACCAAAGTGTGAACCATTTCTACATACGTGTTTGGAAGCATGAACTGAATGCCATGAAAGATAGCAAAGTAAGCTGACTCCTTGATTCTGACCAAGCCAGCAACAGGCATTTGGATTTGAGTTGGATTTAGATGAGCTATTCAATAACCTGTATAGTAAGACTGGGAGCTTAGGAATCAAATCACATTGTGATCTTGTTAAGGATATCGCTCTTTTGTGAGCAGCTCAGTTGATGGGGTCAGTCTTTTAATTTACTTAAAATTTTGCAGAGAGTTTTCCTGTTGTAGCACTTGAACGTTTCTCCCCAATTCAAATTCCTTCATCCATACAATTGGGTTAATACAACTTACTGTGCAGGTCTTTCGTAAGGACCACATAAAATGTATACATTAGATGCTTACTATAGGCCCTGGCACATAAAAGCTGAATGATCGTTTCTTGTTCACTTGGCCCCTATACGGTTCTACTGCTAAAGGTTGGTTCTCAATAAAGCAATGTTGGGCTGTAATAACTTTCTGCCACCCTCCCCCTGACACCCCCCAAAAGAAGAAAAACCACAGCTAACTAAGAACAGTCCCCTAATTTTGACAAATTTTGACAATTTTGTTGTGTCTTTCCAATGGAACCCCATCACCTTATACCTACTATAATAATTTACTGGACACTTACATGAGCCATCTACTGTAACAAGAACTTTATATGGGCAATATCATTTCACTTTCCCCACAACCCTATGAGTTCAATACTATGGTTATTTTCTTCTGCTTCAAACTCACTTGTTCCCCAATATGAAGAACCCCAATGAGTATTTTCTAACCATCCATCTTACATAAGTATTTTTTATTATCACTGCAAAGCATTACGGAATGTCTTCTGAATTATGTTTTTCAAATTTTGTTCAAGCAAAGCACTAAGATACAAAGCATTGATACTGTACACACTAAGATACAGTTTCAATCCTCCAGAAAGTGACATATTTTTTTACCCCAGAGAGGAAACTATTTAAAGGGCCCATTATCTCTCTTTTTTTTTAATCATATAGGTGCTTCCTATCTCTGATTAAGTTTATGACCTCATCATAAATAAGAATGGCTATAACTCCTATTAATATCTGCTTAAGAACTGCAGCCAATAGCTACAAAATGTCAAATTGACCCCACTACCAAGACGGTAGTGATCACCCATACTGTTGAAATGGAGAGCAAGAGATCACTGTAGAAGAGTTCTCATGGAGACGTTCTACCCACATTCACCATCTGAAAAAATGTCATACGTAGACATTCATGCACATTGAATTGGCAAATAAAAATTTCAAATAAATGTGAAGGCCAGGAGAGCAACAAAGACTGCCTATGCTTGATACAGAGACATTCGTCAGGAAGAGTCCCTACTTGAAAAGATATTACATCTCTGTTCAAAAACCTCAGTCAATTCAGTTCATTTAGAAAAGCTCCTAAAATGAAACATTTATTGCATACTTTTCATATTGTGTTTGGCTTTGTTTTATTTTCTGAATAAATATTTGAAGAGGCATATATGTGGGCTGTATTTTCTTTTGAATCATTTTTGATATTTTACGAGATAATGCTGGCTCTTTCCTCATGGAAAAAACTGAAACAATCAAAAGGGATTTTACACATGGTCTCGACAACTACGCCTATTGCCCCACCAGCATTACTCCCCCCCAAACATGCCTGTTACTATAGATAAAAATCCCTGATTTCTGGGATGCCGAATATTCCACCTGGATTCTAGATACTATCACTATTTGCAGGCCCAATGAAATTGCTTAAGGAATCCTTCCTGTCTTTCCTAAAACACTAATCTGTCTCTCTCTACTGGATCACTTCCATCATCGCACAACCATATCATTATTTCTCCCAACCCCAAACAAGCACAAACACCACCACTTCCACCAACACACCCTTAGCGGGACCCCACTTTCCTCACCTGTTTCCCTCCCATTTCTGTGCTTTCGTTGGCAGGAACTTCAAGAGTTGCCTTTCCTCACCATTTCCAAGTCTTCTTCTATCACCCTCTCACACTATTTAGGGCAGACCTTAACCATCGCCATGCCACCAAATATGTTCTTGTCAAGGTTACTGATGTTCTCTAGTTGTGAAATTCAATAGTAAATTTTCAGTTTTCATCTTACTTGACCCAGGAGCAGCACCTGACACTATTTTTCACTCCCCTCTAACCGGTACATTTCCTTCTCTTGGTTTTTAGGACACCAAACCCTCCCAGTTTTTCTCCTTGGATGGTCACTCCTCCTCAATCTCTCCTTGGTGGTGTCTCTTTTCCTTCTTGACCTCTCAGTGCTACAGAATCCCAGGGTTGAGTCCTTTTCTTCTCCTCTGCTTTATCTACACCCACTCCCTTGATCGTCCATTCAGCCTCAAAACTTTCAATACTGACAAGCTGATGACTCCACGTTTAGCCCAAACATACTCCGCATACTCTCATAAGCCCCATACGTGCATGACCAGCAACCAACTCTACATCTCCCATCAGGTGTCTAATAGTCATTTCAAACTCAGTATATCCAAAATCAAAATCCCAACATTCTCCACAAACTTGCTCTTCCTACAGCCTTTTACATCTCAACTGATAGCAATTTCATCTTTGCAGCTTCTCAGGCCAACACCTGGATTCCTGTAACATTCTACATCCAGTCTCTCATGAAATCCTGTTGCACTTTACTTTCAAAATATAGAGAATTTAACTGCTTTTCACCACCTGTACTTGATCAGTCAACACATGGCCCAAGCCACATCATCTCTTGCTTGGGTTACTGGCATAACCTTGTAACTAGCCTCTTAGCTCCTATCCTTGCCCTACTCAGTATTCTCTAAACACAACATTCGAACAGGTCCTTCTTAAAGAGTCAGCATTGTGCAATGACTCCTTTTTCACTCAGATTAAAGCCAACGTATTTTTCAGTGACCTACCAAACATTACATGATCATGACCTCGCCTTGATATTACCTCTCCTATCTATCACTACTTCCCCTTCACGCACTTTGCTTCAGCCCCACGGTCCTCTTTGCTGTTCCTTAAATATGCCAGCCATGCTCCTGCCCTTTGGCCTTCATACAGGCTGTTCTCTCTGCCTGTGACACTCTTCCCTAGATAACTACACGCTTACAGTCCTACCTATCTTAGGTCTCTGCTCAAATGGCACCCTATTTGAAATTGCAAATGCACACACGACCCTTTCCTGCCAGCCCCTGAAGTCCTAAACCTTATTATCCTGCTTGATTTTCCTCCTTTCCATAGCATCTACTACCAGGAACATATTGCTTTATGTATTAAGTTTACTGTCTGTCTCTGCTAGAATGTAGGCTCTGCAAGGGCAGGAATTTCAGTAGATCTTGGTCATGCCTTTTCCTGAACATCTTGAATAGTACTTGGCATATGAAATCACTCAATGGGTGTTAAATTGAATTGAATGAAATAGGCTTCCAGTAAAACCAAAAAACACACACAAAAAATACACCCAAAAAAACCCCTGAATTGATAACATCGTGCCTATAGGAAATAAGGGCTTGACTTAAAATAGCTTGATAGAGAATTATTGTCTAGGATCTAAGTCTACCCTAAAGCAAGAAGAGAAGATACCTGAATACATACCTGAATACATGGTCTATTTTCTGGGAAAGAGAGTATGGAACCAAAAATGACAACCTGGGGGAAAATGGAGACACATCTTCCTTCTTTTGCATTTAAAGATTCAGGTAACATATTTTCAGATGACTCAAGAAGAAGTTTGGAAAAGACCACGATAGTGTGAAGGAGCTAGAAGTTTAACTTAAAAAAAAAATCTGGCTTTCTTTTTCCCGTGTTCATCACAGTTCTATATAGACACTCTGACCCATGGATGTCCACCTGTGGTTTGTGCCACTGATGGCTTTTCAAAGTCCCATTTTAGTAAAGTAGTTTGAAAAAGAGGAGCAGTTCATGGAATATTTGTTTTTATCAGCCTTGGCAATCATAAGGGAGATCAGGTAACTGCTCTCAGTGTGTGGTCCTTGGACCTGAAGCATTAGCAACACCAGGAAGCTTGCTAGAATTGCACATTCTTGGGACCCATCCTACTCCAAGTCTACCTCATCAGAAACTCTGATGATAGTATTGAACTATCTGTGAATTAACAAGTCCTCCAGGTGATTCCAATGCCTACTTTGCGTTAGGCATTCGGTTTAAGAAACACTGAGGAAACAAAATGAGAGAAATCATCATTATTGTTCATCTTCAAGTTTACAATGACTTATTTTTTTAACAAGGCAACATTAGAATACAGATTGCCTTCACTGATAAATGCAATACGCTCGTAGGTCATCCAGCGCCCGACACTAACAGTTATGAAATACTCTTTCTGGGCATTCTGCTTCAGATGAACGAGAAAGTAGAAGACTCTCATATATTCCAGGAGCCTAATTTAATGATTTCACAATGCTCTGAGCTACTTGGCTCTTGGCTCTTCCTGTTAAGATTTATGAACCCAGATTGCAGCAAACCATTTTTCAAATTAGCTTCAAGTTGACAATTCCATTTCAACAATAAAGACTATAGCAATGGAATGTGAATTGAGGGAAAAAATAGATATTGAGGGTTGTAGGAATTTGTCAAAAATGACATTCTAATTACAAATATTAATCCACAAGTAGGTCACCAAGAGTCACTTTGCTTTGACTATTTGCTTGATAGAGGATTATGACACAAAGACCATCAGTTTGTAAAGTACTTATTTAAAGAACGGAACTCCGCCTGGTCTGTGAAATCCAAAACCAATATTCTGTAAAGCCCAACTTCCTGTAATTCTCACACTCTCATTAGTTCTTTAAGAGTAGATACATATCCCATTTTACAGATGGCACAACAAAGCTCAGTGACCTATTCAAGGGCACATTGTTATGTACAAAGTCAAGACTGAGTCTCAGATGTCTGGGATTTGCTAATAGATGCCAATTCAATATAAGAAATATGTATTAAGCACCTGCTCTGTACTACCAGACCATGGATTAGGGGAAGGGAGTGTAAGAATTTCTGACACAGTCCCTGACTTTAAAGAGCTCAATTCAAGATACCCTGTCCCTCTAATCATTTAATACCCACCTTTGTCAGTTCTAGCAAAGTAAATGAAATAAATGGTAAAGCTGGTTGATTTCAGCACTAAAGAAATCTTGGACCAGCAAGGACTGCGTGGTGAGGTGTCCTAAGACCTTTACACTGATCATGCACCGTTTAATCAAGGCACCATGTACATCTTGATGAAGAGTTTAAAAGTGCCCTGTCATGTCCTACTAATAGTTCATGCCCATAACAAAATATGGAGATACTATGTGAAAAAAAAAAAAGTGATAAGCTTGCAGGAAGGCAGTGGAATTGGAGCTCAGGGTCAGAGGAGACGGAAAGCTATCTATTGAACAAATCACATTTTACAATGAAAAAAATAACATGACGTTCAAATGTATTTCCAAACAAAGACATGTTAGAACTGGTATGCGCTCCTTCCATCATTCTCTCCATTATCTGTATTTTTCAAAACACCAGCAGCTCTGGCTTTAGAAAATGTTCAAGTTAAGTCAAGAAACTTATGTGACTGAGAATTGGAGACTTAAGGTCCGGTCTCCATTTTATCCCTTACTGGGTTTAAAACTAAAAGGAAGATTTTTTTTGTTGTGAAAGTAAGAGAACCTCAGACAAATTTTTAAGGAAGTTAAAGTTTTCCAATAAAGTATTAGAAGCTATAGAAACACGAAGCCATATTTATGCATTCGCTCAACCTTTATTTAAGCACGTGTATGCTGAGTGCATTAGGTCCTGGGGGTACCCAAGTGGATATAACAAAGTGCTGGTGTTTTTTACTCTATTATTAGACTATCTGGGGAACACCCTCAGAATAGTAACCCGAAATTACCGTAAAGTAGGGAAAAAATTGGACTTAAGCCAGTTTTTAAAATGAGTTGAGACTGCTTAAGTACTAAAATAAAAAGACTAAGGGGTAAGCTTTAATAACTTTTTAAAAAGTTTACAAACTCATTTTAAGATGGACTTAGGTCAGACAATATGAAAGCTAAAAAAGAGTGAAGATTTAGCCTCAAATTATAGCAAAAAAAAAAAAAGAAAGGGGGAGGGTTGGGGAAGAGAAGAGATTGGGAAGAAAGAACTTTTTCTAGAACACTGGAGCTAGAGACTGAATTCCTCTGCTGGTCTGCTGAAGATATTTTGGACGTGATTAGCTAATTCTCTCTCTCAATGGGTTTAAAGATGTGACTAAACGTGGGGTGCTGGAATAGCCATTTGTTGGAGTTCGACTTCTAAAGCTCTGTGAATGGTAACTAGGTGGATTAAAAGGCTGTTTTCTTCTCTCTCCCTTATTTGGCTGATATGTCTTCTTCCAGATTTGGAAACTCATAGACATCGCTATGAAATGTATCACAGACCATGAGTCACTATGAAAAGGACAAGTGTGTAAATTGCCTTACCAGTGAAAAATCCTCTGCCTGTCCTCCCCTTTTTTTCTGGGACAGAACTTCAGTTTTTTTCTCTCTGATTCATATCCTGGGGAAATCAAATCACAAAATGGCTATGTTTAATAAAAAATATCTCCAACCCACCTCACTTTAAGAATGTAACCTCTTTTTAATCCAGATGTTCATGATCTCCCCCGCATAAAAGCCTTTTTCTTCAGAAGACTTTGGTGCCATTTAAGACAGGTAAAAGAGTCAGAGAACCTCTCATACACAAAAGTTATGCTGAAGTCCCATTAGCCAATGGGTCTAAAAAGTGTGTCTGCTGGTGGCAACTATTTTAAAGATGACAATTAGCAGGAGAAAGGACTGAAGTTTATTTGAGCCCACCAGTGCCAGGTATGCTAGGGGCTCTTCTACAGTAATGGTTGACATTAATTGAATTCTTACTAGGTATGAGGTACCGTTCTAAGTTTTACAGGCATTTTTTTATTTAACTCAAACTACTCCATGAGATAAATACTATGATGGACCCCAGCTCTAGGAGGAGGGAAATGAAGCTCAGAGAGGCTCACTAACTTGCTCAGGGTCATGTAGCAAGCAAGATGCAGAGATGAGATTCAAACTCAGATCTGTCTGACACCAGAACTTAAACTATTAACTACTATCCTCAATAGTACTTTAAAAAAGGTAGACAGACTCTCTCCATTATGTATAGGAAATGGAAGCTCAGGGAAGTAACCTGATCAAGAGCACACATTAATGTTTCTTTGGCCTGGCATTTGAACTCAGGTCAGGTGGACTCCAACATTTATGTTCTAGGCACAGAGATATTAAGCCCCAAAAGAGGAGCTGCTATCCTCATTCACATTCAACTCCATGGAAATTATTCTTAAATCAATTCAAATAAATGAATGTCTACTCTGTACAGAGCACTATATATGAACGAGACTCCGAAGATTATGTGAAAGATGTAAATATACTGTACCTACCTCTAATAAGCTTTAAGTTCTAGTTGGCAGAGAAAATACATATATGAATGGATTGAGGTCAGTTGCAAAGCATTGTGTCACCACAGGTAATATGACATCCTGTGAAATGAATAAATTCTGAAGCAATGCAGGGGAAACCAGTGACTGGAGAAGAAAGTTCATCAATGAACGCTGAGAAGAGGAATAAAATAAAGTATATGATGAATGGAGTTGATTCCATTTCCACTATCTTCCTGACTATTTTGTCAGTAGGAAGAAAACATACTTTGGAGAACCTATGGAAAGAGAACACAACCTTAGCACTTATTAGAAAGGTTTCATTAAAGGTATGGCTTATGATCACAGAGCAATGAAAAGACTGAAGGACAGGAAAGGATTTTTCTGTGATTACAGCTACAACTACTAGTTATTACTCTTTCCCTTGGCGAATAGGTTTCCACAGGGTTCCATCAAATACAAACCATAATAGTTATAAATCAAACCCAGACTTATTCTCTACAAAAGGGCAGAGGGGAGGGAAGGGCATCGATTTCAACATTTTCAAGGGATTTTCCATGAGATCTATCCAGTCTAATGAAAAAGAAGAAAACCTTTTTTTCTGAATTAATCTTGAAAATAGAGCTTTACTGGATGAATGAACTAGAACGCCAATGCTTATTTCAGTTCCCCTGCCTGCACACCTCCAACTTAATAAAGAATGGGCTGTTGAAAAGAATCCTGGGAATGGTAGACAAGTATTCCCTATTTACAAGGTCGTATCTAAGCTATGTTCAACTTTTCTTCAATCTAAGACGTAGACTTCAGCCTTTAATAGGAAGATTTACTGAAGCTCCTCTGAAAATAGCATTTTCCAAACTGTACTGAAGAAGAAAAAGAGGCACTCTAGATGCTAATGAATATTACTAAACAAAACAGTTCTAGAGTCGAATAACTTTGGGAAAGCTGAGTTCAATTTTTTGCAGCCTTAGACATGTGCATGTACATGTTGTATCTCTACTGGGGACATATTCAGAATTTCTCAAACTTGTTTGACCTTAGAAATACCCTGTCATTTTGTGGAACTTGTACTACTATCTCATAGGTCTAGTATTCCAAAAAGGAGCCATGTTCTCTTTCCTTACATAACTTTTAGAAAGATGAGGTAAATTGAATAATGGGTGGAGAAAGAAAACTACCAACTGGCCATGGCTTTGACCCCATGCCTGGGAGTGATAAGCCTTTACTTCCATGGACTCTGGGTTCATCACTGAATGACTGACAAATCTCTAATGCCTCGTTCCATGATTTTCAGGGCTACCCTCACAGCAACATGAAAAAGCAGTAGGGTCATTCTCTCCTGTAATGGGCAGCTCCAGGTTGGCCTCGGTGGTGTCCGTGGGAGACAAGGCAGGGGTTCCTTCCCAGATGATGGCCAAGAGCTCTGGAAAACTGGAGGAGTACATGGAGCGAAAGATTATTTATACAGTGTGCCTAAACCACTGGGACAACTAAAATTTAGTATTTCATCCTAGTCTCTGAGATATACTCAAGGACTCAAAGTTCAGACTCCTTTAGCAGGTCATTCTGTATCTGCTGGCTGTACTTCCCTGCCCTCTCCCACACCTGAGCAGAACCTAAGACAAATTCACACAGAATATAATGGGATCACACTTCTTCAGATCCTCTGTGTGAGGGTGACTCTTTACAATACTATCATTATTTATGATTGTTCAAAGAGGAGGAAACAGAGGCACTGAAGGGAAAGTTTCACCTCTTAGAGTAGTATAGCTAGAGGGAAATCCTTAGGCGAACCTTCTGTCTACAGAAATACAGTTCACTTGGGGGAGAGAACACCTTATAATCACTACATCCAAACGATTTAATTCCTACCCTGTGACATGGCCAGCTGAGTCAAACTGCACTGTCCTCAGAGTCAGAGATACAGGAAAAGTCAGTCAACTCGTTAACGTGTGATGCATTTTGCAATAGCATTAACCACAATGCTTAGCCAGTGAGCAAAATTAACATAACTCTCAATGCGAACACTGTATCTTTCCATGTAACGGTATTTATACACTTTTTCATATTTCCAAATATTGTTGTCAGTTAAGAACTCTCTGTTGCAACAATAAACGGATTTGAAGAATAACTTAAGTTTGTATAGTGCTTTACAGTTTATGAAGTACTTTCATTTACATGTCTTATTTTATCCTCAGTATAACTCTGAGAGGTGGAACTTAGTGTCTTCATTTTATGATGTAGAAATTAGAGACTGAGAGATTATCACCAAACTAATAGCTGGCAGAGTGAGATTGAAACCCAGCCTCTCTGATTTCAGCACCGTCAACTCCCCACGAAGTGAAGCACTACCCACGTGCTCCAAAGGATGTCCCTTATAAGTTCATGGTAATCTCAATTTTTTCTGTATTCCTTGTGCAAAGTACTAGTAAAACTAGTACTTTATTGAAAACTGTCTTGTTTACCAATTATTTAATGAATTAATAACCAATTATTATTTAATTTTATCTGCCTTATCTATCCCACTCAAACATAAGCCTTGGGTTACACTGTACTTTCAGAGACCCCTGAAGAATGTCCCCTCCCTCTAGACCCTATACAACCAGGTTCAATCCTATGCAACAGAATCCAGCACAGACCAGGGGTGGCCCCTTCCTACCTTCGGAAACTCTCTCTGGACTTCTCAACCCCTGTCCTCGCTGAGGGAGGAGACTCTCCTGTGTGCCGTGTGCTCCTAGAGCACCAGTGCGGTTGTCTGTGGAGGACTCACACCACCACACTGTACTGCAAGTGTCTGTTTATCATGTCCCCACTTGACCTTGGGCATCTTGAGAACAGCAATCTTCGGTTCCTTCACTTTGAATCCCCAGAATCTAGTACACAGTAGATTGTCAATAATTAATAAATAAGTAATCTAATAAATACATAAAGTAACACAAAACCAATTAAGGCAGTTATCGCCTTTGAGGAGTTCCCAGTCTCACGAGGGAGAAAGACCGATCAAGAGACCACAACAAGCAACATTCCGGGGTGAAGATGGGTTCAGGGTGCTCTGGGAGTGTGGACAGGTAGGGATTGTGCTGTTCGGCCCTCAGAGACAGTGAAGTTGGGCAGAAGCTTCAAGAAGAGTAGAAGGTCCCCAGCCAATGGGCGTGGAGCTGAGAGAAAAGGGTGGGAGTGGGCAGCAAAGAGCGACAGCAGGCTTTAGAGGGGTTCTACTTCTCTGGGGGAGCTGCCCCTCTCTCCAGCCAACCTCATGGTTCTAACAGCAGCTACAAGTCATGCATGGTATCTTGTTCCCCTGGCCCAGAGGACTTCCCAGAGGTTTTGAAAAGTTCTTCAGGCTCACCCAGGAGGCACATCTGAGAGAATAAAGCTGACTGGGAGAGAGAAGCCGAGGACAAAGTTGGAGGAAGGGTGTCGTGGAAGTGCTCAGGTCCCTGGCTCTGGTGATGTCTGGAGTATGGTGGACCCCTGCCTTTGCCGAAGTTTGGTTTTCTACCTCAACTTAGTCAAGCTGGTTTTCTATCACTTGCAAACACAAGAATCTGGATCCACACTAAGGCCTTACTAATACCTCCCACAACATGCAGAGATAGGTGCCAAGTAGCTACTCGATATTTTATTCCTCAAATGGACCTTCTCCCATCATCGAGTTCAATCTTTATTTAAAGATGGGGACACAGGCTTGAGCACTTTTCCCCAAGTTACCCATACGACTCACAACAGAAGCTGAACTCTCTTCCCAGAACAGTGCTGTATCCACACAGACTGCTGCCCTTGTTGCCATTTGCTGGGTAATTAGCCTCAAGGTAAGAAGTGATAAGGGGGTTCACATTTGGTGAAAAAATCACAATGGGCAAAGAATTCATCGTACGACTGTAAAGTGATGATCTTATTGTTTTCTACTTAATTCTATAACGAGCCCCTGGCATGCACCTGGTAGGTGGGTGTTTTGAGACAAGGCACACTCCTTGACCTCAAGTAATGCACCAAGTAGAATGAGAAGCTGTACAGCTTACCAGAGCTCACAGACCCTCCAATGAGCCATCTGGGAGAATATGTACTTATTACTTTTGCAAGTGCTGACAAGTCTCCTCTGAACCGGTTACGAGCCAAACAAAAATGTCACCTCATAATTTCACAATGGCATTTAAATTCATTTTTAATCAAAAATGGTATCATTCAGCTGGACCAACTGGATACGGCACTTGGTTTTTAGAAAATGCAAAACAGCCTCCAAAGACAACCATTTCCTCCTACTAAGTATATCCAAAAGAATATGCTATGGGTTCTGAGGTCTACTGTAAAATAGGAGGTTCAAAGATGTTTTGCCCGAGGCTAGGCAGCATCACTGCCCTGAAGGGAACTATACTATTCAGGATGGGTAAATTTTTACGTATTGTTAAAATAATGACTTCTAGAATTTATATTAAATTTCCAGACAGGCATATATCTGCCTAGAGGCAGGTGTCAATATCACCTTAGGTCACCTTGAGTCCCGTCCAGCTCTGTGATTCTGCAGTTGCTTATACTGGATTTCTCCAAGTCTGTGATGGGCTGAAGAGCTATTCCTGTCCTACTTCTTTTCCTTATATAGGTCAGATCCCATTCCAGTGAGTACCATAACAATAACCACCTCATGGCCAGGTTATTTTAGACAACCTGATAAAACGAGGATCAAGCATGACCTCCAAGACAGAGTTGGCTGTGACAGAATTTGACCTGAATATTTAAGCAAGGAGGCAGCCAGTGTCTTAAATTTTTATCTCCATGGCACTAGGCCACTGCAGGACAGTCGGACAAAGGTACGGAAAAATCATCAGTGAGTCCAAACCACAGTACTCAGATTCCTGAATCAGTGACCCCAGTAGCCTGCTAGGCACTGCAGAATCAGAATGTCTGGGGACCCAATGCTGTGTGTCTCCATGTAAGAAGAGTCTCCATTTTCTGTCAACTCCAGCCAAAGAACAGCATGGAGACTTGTGCATCCAATTTCAGGTCTATAAATAAGCCCTCTTGTCATATTGGATACCCCCAAACCTGCAGTTCCTTTCTCCATTCTTTCCCAGTAGGGCTGGCTTCATGTTTCTTTTTGCATTTGTTGCTCTTTCTTAGAGTGAAGTGTTAGCTGCCACTCTCTGTAATCTTCCTCTACAAGAACGTAAATTCCCTGAGTATAGCAACTTGTTTGTTTGGCTCCCAGCTCTATTTAATACCCAAGTTGTCCTGCTGGAGAGCAAGCGCCATAAAAGTATGAAATCTCTTGTCTAGAACCGTGCCTGGCATATAGTAAGTGCTCGATAATTATTTGCTGAATGAGCGAATGAATACATGATGAACAGTCATTGTGCAGGACCCAACTCCAATCCCACTCCTCCATTCCCAGAGCAGTTACAGGTCTTTCCTCTGACCCTTTAGTACTGTTTGCATCTCTCTATTATAACATTTGTGGGATACTCTACTTCTGTTATATCTGTTTTCCCAGGTAAACTGGAAAATACTTCATGGCAGGAACTATGTTTTTATAGCTCCATGTCCTTGTGCCTAAAACAGTAAGAGTTCACTCGATGTTTATTGCTTCAGTGATCATAAGAATGAATAAAAATGTTTCTCTTGTTACAATGAACGCTGAGGATTTATGATTTAACATCATACCTCACATTCTGCCTGGACTCCAGAGCTTTCCAAACTGAAGAAGCCGTGAGTCACTGGGCTTGGAGGGGAGGGGTGTTTGTTTGTGGAGGACTTGTTTCCCGACCTCGATGAATCACATGTATAATCACCCCAACTGCATCCTGTCTGGGGAAGTAACCAAAACCCCTATTTCTGGCCCCAATGGCTTTTTGGTTTTATGAGTAAATGCCACTGACATGTCATTAAATAAATGCCCTCAGAAAGCCCCCAGCCAGTGCCATAACCTATGACAGTCAGGTTGTAGAGGAGCATTCTTGCGAACACAGCACAAGACAAAGGAGTTAACGTTATTCTCCTTGCCTGGACCACTGCTCTAGCTTCTAACTGCGACCTTGCATCCAAGTTCTTTTCAAACATCTGTTACACTCTTTTCCAATAAATCACAGGTATGATCATGTAATTCTCCTGCAGAAAAATATGCGATGGTTCTCATCATCAACTGAAAACAGACCAAACTTTTTAATCTACAACTCCCTCTAGATTCTGGCTCTGACCTTCTCCACCTGCCATACCTTCCTGCATGCCTATATAACCATACGCTCCCAATAAGATGAACGATTTTCTGATCCCATACAAATCCTATACTTTGCTCTGTGACTTTGTTCCCTGTTTCCTCTTAGAATGCCCACCTCCTACTGTTTCCAAATGTCTAAAATCTACATACTCTTTGAGTCTCACCAAATGCCACTTCCTCCACAGTATCATCAGTGATGTTCCAACAAGGAAGAAATATGTCTCTTTGAGCATGCGCAGATTTTTTAATCTGTGCTCCCTTTCCATTAATTACTTCTAATTGCATTATAGACACGTACACGCATGCTCATTTCTCCGATAGATCAGTTCCTGAAGAATATCTGAATCTTAGTCAATGTGATACTCCTTCAACTCCTAGTGGTGCGTGCCAGAGTGCACACTCCAAATAAACATTGTTAGAGGAAAACATGAATTAGATCAATTCTTTAAATCCTTATCTTTGGCTCAGAATCTTCAGGAAAGGTCTGACTTATAATTTTTTATTCTCAACTCTCTCATTTTATCCCTTACCTCCTTTCCAAGAAAATATAAGATTCAGAAAGTCTTTGGTCTCTGCAAAGAACTTGCTTTATATCCATAGATCTCAAAGGCAAGGTATTCATCCCAGCCTTCCTTCCTCCTATATCCAGTTCCTGTGGCCCACCTTGCTAGTAGATACAACAAGCTCAAGTGAGAAAATATAATTTTGACATAAACCCAGTAAAAGGAAAACACACTTGAGAGGTACTGCCATTTCAAAAAGCAAACTTAAAAAAGATAGCATAGGGCTTCCCTGGTGGCGCAGTGGTTGAGAGTCTGCCTGCCGATGCAGGGGATGCGGGTTCGTACCCCGGTCCAGAAAGATCCCACATGCCGCGGAGCGGCTGGGCCCGTGAGCCACGGCCGCTGAGCCTGCGCATCCGGAGCCTGTGCTCCGCAACGGGAGAGGCCACAACAGTGAGAGGACCGCGTACCGCAAAAAATAAAAAATATAGCATACTCCACAAAGACTTTGCTGTTACTGGCTATTTCAGAATATCTGTGCCCCAGTGACAATTTCAGGGTGGACACATTCCTTCAGTGCGGATAAGCGAGAGTTGAAGCAATAAAGCTTAGCAAAGCACCCTCCTCTCCTTTTTGTTTATTCGTACCATTCTGGTTATGAGAATAGGGAGGTAGAAGCAGAACAAGGTTAAAATCACCCATGTCAAGGTCAGATACAGAGGGAACAGAACGTCAAGAGTTTTGCTTCCTCAACTGTCTTTTAGCAACGAGCACTTCTGCGCAGATGAAAGAGATGGACGGCCATCACTTCCCCATGAGAGCCACCTCCACAGGCCGCTTCCGTCCAGGCTGCCATCAGGGCGGGGCCCCTCCCTCTCTAGAGGCTAAGTCCTACCCACACCACTTACTGGCTGAATGACCACGGAAAAGTCTGCAATATCTCTGTCCTTTAAATTGCAAAAGAACGTGGTCAGACTTTATAAACTGTAAAGCGCTGCTTAAATATTAGTTGTTTGCGTAAATTCAAAGACAACTGGTTTTGTTTTTGTTTTCATTACCCTACACCTGCAGTCAGCAAACTTTTTTCTGTAAAGGGCCAAATAAGAAATACTTTAGGCTTTGTGGACTGGATGGGGTCTACTGCAACTACTTAACTCTGCCTTTATAGCAGGAGAGCAACCACTGA
This sequence comes from Monodon monoceros, assembly GCF_005190385.1. Taxonomy (NCBI): domain Eukaryota; kingdom Metazoa; phylum Chordata; class Mammalia; order Artiodactyla; family Monodontidae; genus Monodon; species Monodon monoceros. Next base: position 10,452,060 of record NW_021703784.1, on the reverse strand, counting down.
CAATATGCAAATGACAGGATATGCTTGGTTCCGATAAAACTTTATTTATAGAAACAGGTGGCAGACTGGATTTGGCCAATGGGCCATATTTGCAAATCCCTGCCCTACATCTTTGGAGGAAATGAAACCCCAGAGGCAGACAGAAGGGCTTACTAAAATCTTTCCCATTGCTAATGATTTTGTCACTTCTTGTGAGCAACTGTCCTGAGGCTTACAGACATCTCTTTCAGGTACTTTTTGAAATCAGAGTTTTAGTTTTGTGTATTACCATCACCACCTTCATCAACATCCTTTTGGACCTGAGAAGTATTACTGAGACAGGCATAAAAGAACCTTAGTTTTCTACACCTACCACTTGACCACACTCTCTTCTGGGAAAGACAGCTCTGATTATTGTTGAAGAAAATATCAATCATACTTGCGGTGAAAGGTCACTATATTTTTTAACAAATTGGTCCTTTGAGCAAGATGAATTTTAATGGATTGGTTTATTAGCCTAAAGGTTGAACCAGACTGAGAGTAACTGAATGATTTGCTCATAATTAGTATTATTTATAATTATTTTACTTGGGAAAAAAGTATCACCTTAAATGTCAGGATGTTTTTTAATTGCTTCAATGAGATTCAAAATAATTGACTTTGCAAGTGTATTTAAAAAAAAAACTCATTTAAAATTATCTAAAGCTGCTGAGAGTCTGTCTGCAAGAGGTAAGATATTGATATTCATTACTAGGAACAGGGCAGAAATTGATCCATGATTTTTTCTTAACCGCACGAATTGTGTATTGTGGTCACTTCTGGACTCAAAAAGAGCTGGAATGCTGATAGGGTGATGTGTCTTTCCTCTTGCCCATTAAATCTGTTCTCTAAGTAAGTATGCTGTGTGAATGTCAGCATATGTCTTTTACTCAAATATATATTTGCATATATTTTATATTAAAAAGGGAGTAAGTACGTGCTTGAAAATAGAAGGGATACACACGTGCTTGGAGGTTGTAGAAAAACACAGTCTATGTACATATTGTGCATGTATCCACGTGATTTGGATGGGATGCCGACTTCTTGAAGGTGAGTAGGTGTATCATTTAGCATCTCTGTAAATATTTATCGGTCAATTGGTGGAGAAGAAAAGGAGAGTACATTAACATCTGGGAAAGATAGCTTTTAAAATAATGCAAGTTGTAAAATACGGATAAATCACTAGTAAAAAAACCTGCAGCAGAATAACAATGATGATACCTTGTAATTATGTAACACTGTAGAGTTACAAACTTTTGCTGTGCCCAGATATAATCTCAGGAGTGCCTCACATCTACATCTGGATGCAGCAAGGAAGGGTAGTAAGGACTTCACCTGACAGAAGGGGGAGAGATGGCTCAGTGAAGTCCAAGGATTTGCTCCCAGTCTACACTGCCTTCCCCGTATTCCACACTCATCTGGAACCCGCAGAAAGGGTGAATGTGTCCACAGGTATCAAAGCCAACCTCAGCAGCCTTCACAGGTCGCCTCAACCAGCCTGACTCAGAATGCAGACCCAAGTTTCCCACATGAGGAGTTTTAGTGAGTTAAGTAACAAACGGACTGGAAAGAACATCCCAGGCAGGGAATACGGTGACGGGATTAAAAACACAGCCTCTTATTCGCTTCTTCCAAGCATATTCAGTCTGAGCATGTGCCTGAGACACGGTGTGACACTGACTCGGGTGGCACAGAGTCCAGGACACAGCCAAACCGCTCTTCCAGGGAGCAAAGCAGACACCATCAATCACTACCTGCATGTTTGAGACATAGAAAAATGTAGCCGAGGCTGGGAACGAGAACATTCGAAGATGGCTAAAAGGGAAAGAACACGAAGTTTCCCACTTATCTGCCAAAGACACGCATCTATACAGATATACACACACACACACACTCACAGGTTCCTCCAAAGCTCCGTAAGAAAATACCCTGCTGAGAGTAGTAAGGGTATATTAACTAATTTTTATTAATGCCATCTTTTATTTGGCTAGCAATCATAATCTATTAAGAGCATTTATTCACATTATCTTACTTATTCAACCCTCAGAAAAATCCTATAAGGCTCATCAGTAACATATTATTATCTCCCTTTTATAGACAAAGAAAACAGAGACAAGAGGTTTCCTTGCTTAAGCTAATCTCACTAAATGGCAGAATGAGAACTTGACTCCTAGTCATTCCTGAGAGCAACTGTGGGAAACTGCAAGGAAGGAGGGAAAAGCCTGAGACATTGGTTCAGAGTGGGAAGAACCTGAACACACTGCCGTCAGACCAGAATTCTTCCTCGTTTAGGTCAAAAGGCCGGCGTAGGTGTGGCCCTGTGACACACAACCATAACGGCGAGAGCGACTTCCAGGCACACTTACTCACTTTGAATTTTCTTGTGCAACTGAGCGTTTGCTCTCAAACTCCTGGCCTCCAATGTCCTGTGAAGTTTCTGGGCAGCTGAGTTGGAACCAACTTCAAACAAGTTTAAGTCTCTGATTCAGCCCCCAAACCCTCCCTCTCCGGCTCTGTGGTCAGTCTTTTGCATCACGACCTGCGAGCGAGCAGTTTTTCTTTTGCACTCCTTTGGGGCTCCTCCCTCACTCTCCCTCAATCTCCCAGGTCCTGTCTGCACTTCTCCCCCTCCGTCTCTCCTGTCCATCCACTTTTCCCACCATCAGGGGCTCTGTGCCCCGTGTGCCCCTCCATCGTCCTCTCCCGGGTACCTACCTGGGCTCGGCAGCCACAGGCACCTTCCGGCTGCCCCTCGGCTTTCTTGGTTCTCTGTCTGATGCTGTCTGAAGCCGCCTGCCTCCATCCAGGGCCTGGGATCCATGAAAGTCTTCAAGCTCTTTGTTACTTTTCCACCTTAGTTGATGATGCTAGGTAAATAACAACAAACCAGAAAAGATGGCATATCAGCTGTGGTTCTCACCCGAAGCTTCCAGAAGTGTCAGCTCAGGCCCCAACATTGCAACAAAGGAATCTAACAGTTGGGTACGCGAAAATCAGTTAGAGGACAGGAGGAGAAAACTTCAGCGCTTCCCAAATTCTGCTGCCCTCCGGGGGCTCCCCCTTGTGGAAGATGCAGGGCATGGCAAGGCGGTACCCAGGCGGGTCGGGGCCTCCGGGAGGAGGGGGAGAGGAGCTCACACACCCCAGGGGTGCGCACCCCCAGGGCTGTGGAGTCCCGCTCCAGCCATGAATAACAGCCCCTGTGTGAGCCCCTCTGTAATTAATCAGGGAACCGCTTTGGGGAGAGACAAGAGTTCCCCATGCCTGGGGGTCTCTGGTCCAGGTGAGTATGGCATGAGTCATGAGCTTGCACAGTTTACACTCTGTATGGACGTGGTGACTGGCAACCACTTGCCCCTTCTTCACGTCCAATTCCCTCACCAGCACAAATGTATCATAAAGTCGGACATCCACACAGGGCTATACCGGTGAGACAGGCGTGGTCTCTGCCATCTGAGGACAGGGAGATGGTCCAGGCTCTTGGACTCTGGCCAGTGTGGGCACCCATCCTTTTGGAGTCCTGGCAACTTCCTGCTCCCCACTTGATGGAAACAGACTGTATGTTCACATAGTATCTTTCTGCGGAGAGATTCCGCCTCATTCATTCCCACCTACCCTGGCAGTTAAGTAGAGTAGGAAATCAAATATAGCACTCTTTCTGCAAACAGAATGGGAGGCTCATGCAACCTAGAAAGGTGTCCAATGCTCTAGAAAAGCCATCAGTGGAGCTAAGGGCCCAGGTTTCCCGACTTCCTCGTGCCTCCTGTGTCTAGACTGTGTTCTGCCTCTGGAGAGCAGGGGAGGTGGGGCTCCCGGACCTTCCTCAGTGCAGGGCGATGAGCGGCACCCTGAAGGAGTATTCATCGACACGGTGGCTGTGAAGACCACGTGCTGGGTGTGACACAGACATCTGGACCCAGAGCGAGCCTGCCGGAGAGACTGTGTCATTATGTCAAAAGCTGGGGAAACAACCAGTGGGCCTACTGGGATGCTCTTTATTTGCCAGAACCTAGTAAGGAAGCTGCAGAATGACAACAGTGCCCCGGCCAGAGTTCACATGCCACCACGTGTGTGGTGACACATTATCTCATTTCACCCTTATACCATTTCTGAGATGGAGTCGGGTTAACCCCATTTTATAGATGAAGAAACTGAGTTCAGAGTGGTTAACTGCCCATAAGATAAGTGGCCATGATAGGGATCAAACCTAAATCTATTTCAGCCTAGAGCTCTTCTCACCATATCACATTGCCTCTGTGACTCTTCTAGCTGTCCTGGCCAGGTGACTCGGGCCACGGCATATTAATTTCAGCAAAGCCAAATCTCAAGCCAGTTCCCGCTGATCTCTATTTAAACTCCATTACCTCCCTGATGTTGGTAGCAGCTCTGTACTGAACCACACAGAAAGACTGAGCTGGGAGTAAAAATATAAAACTCCACTTACTAAAAACCATCGCTTCTTCATTGGCTCTTTCTCCATAAGCAACCTCGACACTACAGAACCAAAGATAAAACGAACACAGAAATACCCTGGGCAAAAGTAGCTGAAATAATGTGATGAAGGAGACGTGTCAAGTCATGATATGGACTCACTAAATATTTCTATACTATACCTATACTGGGCTCTGGGCTGAATGTGAAAGAGGCAACCCACCCTGAAGACACTTACATGTTGTTATAAACTGAAATCAAGTTAAAAACAGCAACAAGGATTTGGAGAATTCAAGGAAAGCTGCAAAAACAAAAAAAAGAGATTCCTTTCATGTAATTGGATCTCAACCTGAGGACCTTCAGTGGCTGACTGCTGTGAAGGACGGAATAAAAATCCAGGAATACTTCTCAAAGAGAAGGAGCAGTGGGAAGCAGCCACATAGCACAGGGAGATCAGCTCGGTGCTTTGTGACCACCTGGAGGGGTGGGATAGGGAGGGTGGGAGGGAGGGAGACGCAAGAGGGAAGAGATATGGGAACATATGTATATATATAACTGATTCATTTTGTTGTAAAGCAGAAACTAACACACCATTGTAAAGCAATTATACTCCAATAAAGATGTTAAAAAATAAAATTTAAAAAAAAAGAGAAGGAGCACGCGAAGGACACATGCTCATGGGTGGAAGAATAGGAAAATGAGTGGAGTGGGAGGGAGAGTCTTGTTTCCCTTTGGGCTGGTCGGTGCATCCCATTCTGCGCCACCCCAGGCAAAATGGAGGATGCTTATAATAGAGCAACCATAGGAAAGAAGGGATCAGAATTCATCTCAGGAGGAATCTGGAAAAGTGGAAACGTTTAGGCAGGTGAAGATACGACTCCGTACAGGAAATGACTGCTATCTTCAAATATCCAAAGGGCTCTCAGGTAGAAAGGGACGGGGTTTGCTCTAGCTTTCAGGGAATACGATGGAACCAATGGGGAGAAACTCCAAAGAGGGTGCTTTTTGACTCACAGAAGAAAAATACTCTGCTAGCTCAATCCAAAACTAGAAGGATCACTTCCTGTCTGGAGAAGGTCAGGAGGGCTCTGCCATTGGAAGTTCTTTGGTCAAAGGACGGGCCCAGGCAGGAAGACCTTCTGGACTGAAATAACCCTTGGGGATCCCTTTAGCTCTAAGCGTGTTGGGGTCTCTGAACAACCTGAGTTCCAAGCGGAGAAAGTGGACAAGAGAAATGCAGGAAATCCTCACACAGAGCATATAACTCCTACTTAGGGATCACATGTCCTAATATATTCAATGACCACCTAAATGCCAAATGTGCTTACGCCTTTTCCTCTGTTTCTCTTGAACAGAATTATTTATTTTACTGTCTCAGGAATTCCAATATTTAAGTATCTCCTAGGTGAGGCAAACGCCCTTTAGAATAGTGGAAAACACAAAGGAGAAGGCCACACTCCCACCCTCTCGTCAGTTTAAGGAGAATCTGAGGTTTTAAAAGAGATGTTTAGAAGCCAACTGGTCAAAGACCCCCACCCCTCATGTCTGAATTCCTTCCTTATCTTCCCTGTTTGAGTGTTGCCTGATCTCTGTTTGAATGCTGCCTCCAAAGCTAATTTCATTGTTGGCCATTCCAATGGGGAAATTAGCAAAAATATACACATGTAAAATGCATCAGCAAGACATGGAAACAAAGGCAAAGAAAAATGGTACCTTTAATATGCACTGTATCAGAGTATAAAGACAGAGCCTAATATTAATAAGGATTATAAAAAGTCAGATTATAGTAAATTTTTAAAACGCCACCTCCAAAGCAAATAAACTTATTTACAAAATAGAAACAGACCCACAGACAGAAAATAAACTTCTGGTTACCAAAGGGGAAGTGGGGGAGGGATAAATTAAGAGTTTGGGACTAACATATACACACATTACTATATACAAAATAGATAACCAACAAGGACCTGCTATATAGCACAGGGAACTCAATATTTTGTAATAACCTATAAGGGAAAAGAATCTGAACAAGAATAAATAGATAGAAAGATAGATAGATACGTATAAATGAATCACTGTGCTGTACACCTGAAGCTAACACATTGTAAATCAACTGTACTTCAATGAAAAAGTGAAAAAATAAAGTAAAATAAAATAAAATAAAATAAAATACCACCTCCAGTGTGAGTGGCCACTACTTAATGACACATGGTACTGGTAAAAAGCATAGGTGACACTGTTGCTCGTCAGGCTATCTTTTGCGTATACGTGCAAGCCTTCCAGTGCCGGGTGGGAAGATAGAATAGGGGCAGGAGAAATTAAAATGGTGAAGGTTGCTAATAAGGAGGAAAGCAAGGTATGGGGCTTTGAGGGATGCTGGTACGTGGTATGTATTTCACTTGCTTGTATGATGGGGATTGGGGCAGAGTTATAAAAATGAGTGCAGAGCTGGTGGGCATGGCAGACAAGAAAAACGGGGCATTAAAGAATTGACCTCTGATTGAGTAGAGAGGATGGAGGGCTTAAGTGGAGGAGGGAAAAGACATAGAGTTTAGGGTGGAGGAAAAGGGAGAAACACGAGATCAGTGAGGGAATTGAGAGGTAGGGAGAAGTGAGGAGAGAGCCTCAAGCGAGGTCCAAGATACTTGGGATGTTTCCAAAACCATCGTGGGGTCTCAAGAGATGGTGAGAGGTGGGGATAAGGGTAAATGTTTAGGGGGATGCAAGAGACAAAGCCCGGAAAGATCTCCGGAGTGGAAAGAAGCAGAGAGGAAGCTAGATTCATCATAAGACTTAGTCTCTTCCTGGCTGCAAAAGACTGTTAATCCATCAGAAAAATGTGAATCCGTCAAGGGTTGACTGAGCACCTCCTATATGCTCAGACATGTGATAGAAATAGAAATCAAAGTGTTAGTAAAAAGTCATGCTAAAGAATGTCCCGTAGTAAGCTTAATTACTATCAGTCAATTAACAATCGTTGATTTAGGAACTACTATAGCTGGGGACCACAGTCAGCACGAGCTACACAGTTGGGATCACCAGGCCTATCGACATGGAGGTCACAAATAGTGGGGTGGGGGGGGGTAGAGCCAAATGTAAAACTGCTATGAAGAATTATAGGGTGCTTCAGAGAAAGATGACGTGCAAAAATAGGGTTCGTGATTTTCACATTTTTAACAAAAAAGAGATGTGGGAAGCCAAGAGAAGCAGGAGTCAGGCCACGGCAAGTTTCTTCCCGGCCTGAGACTGGCAGAGAGCGTTGCCCGACAACTTCTCAGGGTCCAGAGCAAGGGGGCAGATGCCAAGCCCAGCAGAGGACTGCTGGGGACTGGCGCAGAGCCAGACTGGGTAAGAAACTGACTCCACTCCTCAAGGACATCAGGAGCTCATGATGGAAGGAGGAAGCCTTCTGCCTGAGCTCCTTCCCCTCTGGACCCCACTCACCCTGCCTGGCGTGACCTCTTCAGCTCATTTGGCCTCCGCCCATGGCCAAGTGAGAAAACCATCTCTAAGGAGCCTCTCCAATTTCCTGAATTTTCTGTCTGCCTTGCTTTCCTACTTGGGTTCACAGATGAGCCCATGACCCTCAACGACTGTTTTGGGGAAGCTTTTGCATTTTCCTTGGCAAAGGTGCAGCTCGCTGAATTCTTTTAGGCCAGGCCAATAACAACAAGCCCTAAAATCGCTGAGCCAAGTGGTTTCTTTGGGGATCTGCTTACATTCCCTCCCTGAAAAGAGCAGGGGGCCCACTTCGTGCAGTCTCTGCACACAGAAAATGCATGCTCCACTTTTAAGGTGGCGGAGGCATGGGAGGCTTTGACCCAAGAGAGGATGAGGCACAACTGATTTTTGCTTTGGTTTTATATTGCTCGATTGGGTTTCATTCCATTTTAGATGATGGATAAGACGGCTCGGAGTCAGCTCCCTTGAAGACTGTCTTGAGAAAGGGCTAGGGAAGCTTTTAGTGCGAGCCCCATGGGATCCCAAGTTGGCAGAAGAATTTATGTGTGTCAATACCCTCTCTCATTCCTGAACTTCCACTCAGTTCAGGGTTCAATACTGTAATTACATTCTTGTAAGTTGTGGCTTTGGGAAGAAGATGGAGTCAGTCTATAGACGGCTTGATTTTTTTTTTTTTAATAATCATGGAGGGATGTTTGGGTAGAAATAATCCAATTCCATAAAGGATTACTCCAAAGTTTTGTGGGGTTTTTCTGATTTGGAAACTGTTATATGATGATTTTTCAATCAGTTTACCTCCCCCGTTTATTTTCTATCATGCGAATGTGAGAACGTGGTCATGTTTCCAGATGTCCCTAGCTGAGGGGAAAACCTTGAGAACTATCTTCATGGGAGCCTGTCAAGCAGTGGCCGTCAAACAGCCACTATGGAATTAACAATTATCTGTGAACAATTCACAAGGCATGTCATCCATGTGCAGATCACTGAGAACTGACTGCCTCTGAGAAGTGCCTGCAAGATTAGCCAAACGGCCTTGCAAAAACAACAACAACAAGAAAATGACCACAGAAGTACTTCCTCATTTCTTGGCATCAGTGCATGGCTAAGGCGGCAGAGTTGCAGGTTCATGCTCCGAGTCTGAGGGTATTCTTCAGGTGGGGGAAACAGGGTCTCTTGAAAAGTAAAATTTGAACACATTCTCACACGGCAAGATGACCCACATGTATCCAGAAACACCTAGAGCAGTCATTCAGTACTGAGCTTTCCTACTCAGATGGAAACTAAAGGGTTCTGGGGTCAAACCTGCCATTTTTAGAAGACGTAAATCAGGGCAATCTCATTTGCAGATGGGTAAATACATTCTAGGGACCTAAGCCGGCTTCAGTGACTTTATCAAAAAGCCTGGCATTAGAGCAAGAGGGTTGATACTGAGAACCCTCCTAGGAAGGGGCTCATCCAACAGCCCACTGCACCGTCTGACCCAGAAGCTCTCCAGCAGTTTCCAGCCACTGTGGGGACCTGGCAATCAGAAGTAACCCCATCTTGGGCTTCCCTGGTGGTGCAGTGGTTAAGAATCCACCTGCCAATGCAGGAGACACGGGTTCGAGCCCTGGTCCGGGAAGATCCCACATGCTGAGGAGTAACTAAGCCCGGGTATCACAACTACCGAGTCTGTGCTCTAGAGCCCGCGAGCCACAACTACTGAAGCCCGTGCGCCACAACTACTGAGCCTGCGCTCTAGAGCCCGTGAGCCACAATTACTGAGCCCACGCACCACAACTATTGAAGCCCGCACACCTAGAGCCCATGCTCTGCAACAAGAGAAGCCACCGCAATGAAAAGCCCGTGCACCGCAACGAAGAGTAGCCCCCGCTCACCGCAACTAGAGAAAGCCAACGCGCAGCAACGAAGACCCAACGCAGCCAAAAAATTAAAATTAAAAATAAAAAGAAGTAACCCCATCTCCATGCTTTGGAGGAAAATTTACAAACTGAGGTTTGCCTGACCTAACAACAGGGATGCTTAGTTTTCCTATATCAACTGATGAAGAGAAGATACTGGCATTTCCAACCAAGAAAAAAAAAGGATAGCTTAGGCTAAAAGCAGCCTCAATGTGGGAAACCAAGTGAGGTTGTGAGAAGAGTCAAATTTCTTGCACTTTATTAAGAATTCAGCTGGACCCTCCAGAGATGCTCATCTTCAGGGGATTTCATAGGTCCTTGGCCAGAGACCAACCTGGATCATAAGAGGAAACCCCCTGGGCCTTTCTTTTAAAGAAAGAGCTTTTAGTCATCTGGGCTTTGCTTACTGAAAGAATATTCTTTCTTGTCCTGGAGTCAGGGTAAAAGCATGTGCTGCCAGGTTATCTGAGAGGCCCACAGGGAGATGCCAGTGAGACAAGCCCAGTGGTCCCCTACGGAACTCTTTCATCTTGAAGGCCAATAAGATGCCATCTTCACTACACTTCCCAGGGCCTGCTGTCTTCAGACGGCACGACAGCAATGAACACAGAACTCAATTGCCACTCCTTTCCCATTTCACTCTTAATGCCAAGGAAATGTGGTATCAGAGCCTTGGAATTATGAATTGGAAAATGGTGACAAGAAGAGTGAGGGTGCAAAGTAATTTAGGACACTGAATGTCACCCAATAATATGAAAATAGGTCATGCAGGATATCGCCATGGAGCTTTTTCTTTTTAATAGATATATTTTTTTAATTGGGGTATAGTTGCTTTACAATGTTGTGTTAGTTTCTGTTGTACAACGAAGTGAATTAGCTATATGTATATGTATATTCCCTCCCTCTGAGACCTCCCTCCCACCCACCCCCCATCCCATCCAGCTAGGTCATCACAGAGCACCGAGCTGAGCTCCCTGCACGAAACAGCAGTCCCCACCAGCTATCTGTTTCACACATGGCAGTGCACATACGTCAGTCCCAATCTCCCAATTCACCACCACCCCGTGACCACACGTCCGTTCCCTACGTCTGCATCTCTATTCCTGCCCCGCAAATAGGTTCATCTGTACCATTTTTCTAGGTTCCACATATGTGTGTTATTATACGATATTTGTTTTTCTGTTTCTGACCTACTTCACTCTGCATGACTTTCTGTTAAATTTTTCCCTCTCAATTCTTCGGGGAATTCTCCCTGCTTCTGTGTGCAGAGAGCCCCACTAACTCACAGTAACCCGAGGGTTAGAGGTCATCACCGTTAAGAGCGGGGCCACAGCGGTGGCAATGGGATCATATGATCCCACTCGCTCTATGTCAAGGCCGTAGTCTACCCATAATGATAGGTTATAGGGGTAAGTTTACACAGTGAATAGGCCACTGCTGCTCCCTCCTTGATTCTCAGCAAGAAAAGTGCAGAAAGTTCAGTTACTCCCACTGGCCACTGGACAAATGCCCAATTGCTCTCTGGGGAAATCTCACAGCGACTGTGTCATTGTGAATTCCTCCCTCTCATGCCCCTCCTTCACGGCCACTTAGTTGCCAAGCTCTGTCCATTCTTTCTCCACTGCATTTCTTGAATTAGTCCTCTTCTTTGATTCCTGCGGCAATCACCCTTGGTGAAGTTCTCATTTTTTTTTCTCCACTGGGCTTTTGCTCTATCTTCCCATTTCGTTTCCCGATACCACTGTAATCCATTTTACACATGACCCTCGGTTGAGTCTTCCTGATGCATGCCTCCCCGATCACGTCACTCTTCTGTTCAAACACTCGTGGTGATACTTTGCTGCCTGCTGTTCACAGTCCAAACGTGGTGATTCTGCATTGCTTATCGACCAAACTCCAATGAATAAATTGACAGCTTTATTCACAAAGAGGAAATTGTCCAGGGACTCACATGTTAGCCTATGAATAAAGGACTGAGACTCAGAAAGTTGCTCAAACTTCAGTAGCCCATGTACTGGAGGTGAATTTCACTTGTCCTGTCCCAGTGGGTTTCTCTCCTATACATCCCCCTTGTCCCAATCAAAAAGTCCTTTTCCTGTGTCCACCCTGACTTATCCCTCAGGCTCTCGAATTCTGCTATCTTTAACTATTACTTCTTTTTTTTTTTTTTGCGCTACTCAGGCCTCTCACTGTTGTGGCCTCTCCCGTTGCGGAGCACAGGTTCCGGACGCGCAGGCTCAGCGGCCACGGCTCAGGGGCCCAGCCGCTCTGCGGCACGTGGGATCCTCCCAGACCGGAGCACGAACCCGCGTCCCCTGCGTCGGCAGGCGGACTCTCAACCACTGCGCCACCAGGGAAGCCCTAACTATTACTTCTTTTAATAGTGAGTTCCACTCTCAGAAATGAGATTAACAAAATAAAAAAGGAACAAGTGACTCCTAAGAAAAACACCAAAGAATGACCGCAGCTTGAGTGGAGAAGGGGAGCCGATGGGTGTTTGTGACTCTTCTTTGTTCGATTCCCTGCATCTCAGGACCTTAATCGTCCACAGACTAGCCTCTTGACTTTAATGGGGATTTCTCTTCTGTGCTTATGCTTCAGTTACTCAAAACATGATCATCACAATTAGACGGTCATAATACCCCATGATGCTAGGAATGGTTTAATGGAGAAACATACTTGGGTAAAGATCCTTGGATATTAATCAGAGTAATGCATAGAGACTGTAGAAAGCAACTTGGAGAATAACACATAGAAAAATTACTCAGTCACTTTGACCATCTTTACAGCATTGCTGTTTCTGGGGCTGAATGCAAGAGCAGCTAGGAGTGGGGGAGAGGGGAAGACACACCACATCACACACAAATCTGAGGATTCCAATTCTGCAACGTTTCTTGTCACGTGTAAAAAGATGGACATAATCTCCCTCTACATAAGGCCTATAACAGTCATTCCCCTTTCCCCAGAAGTAACACAGACTACAACGATAACAGCCTAGAAAGGCGAAGAGCTAACTTTTCTTTTAAAAAGGAAAAAAAAAGGAGAAAATGAAGAAAAGAAACAAGCAAATACGAACAGACTCTGAAGGATATTTTGCCTGTCAGTGCACCGTGATGCACAGCTGGCAAGTTCTTCTTAAGATCTAACCTGCATCTCTCTTGCTGTTTTTGTTTGCTTGTTTGTTTGACCATAGACTGCTCTAGCCTCTTTGCCAACAGAGAAATACTCACAGCCCTACCCAGCTGGCCACTTGGCTCAGCTAACGGGGCTGTTCTCAAATCCATGGTTAAAATGTCTGTCCCTGAAAAGGGCCATTGAGCTTGGCTCCATAAGAAAGCTCTGGACCGCACCTCTCAAGCTAGACAGCCCTGCCATATGTGTGTGAATGTAGATGCCATCGTGACCACCGCTTCTATCTACTAAGAAAAAAGTCAAAGCAAGATTCGTGCCTGAACTTCAACCTCTGCCCAGAGAGCGCTGAAGCATCGGCTACTGGGACTTAACCTCTATCCTCTCGTTACAGCGGGACGCTAGGCCAGAGCAGGGGGTGACCGCGAAGATGAACCCTGGGCTCTAGCCCTCGGGCGGTGTTTGCCTCGCAAAACCTTTCTATTTCCTGGGGGTGAAGGTAGGGCTCTTTAGCAAAATTTTCAATATGGAGTTGTACCCCAACTTTTTCCTTCGACATCCATAGTTTGTTCTATCTTATAAAATGTCACTCTTGATTTTTTTAAAAAAGCACAAAGGGCTGACAGTATAAACAAGATGGGACTTCAGAACGCCAGAAGGCTCTCTGCATTTTGCCAGAACCAGGCTTTGCCTCCTTTTGGGTTTCCCGAGGCGGCCAGCACCCTAGAGCTGGTGATTTCTCAGGGGGCCAAGTGTAAAGGGGGCTTAGGACTTCCATGTCTGGTGAGAGACCCCCTGAAGGCTAGAAGGAGGAGGCAAGAGCAGAGACCCATCCAACCTGTGTTCAGAATTACCGGGGAAAGTTCCTTAATATTCCCCACCTTGGTTTCTTCACCTGTAAAATGGGGATAATAATGGGAGCATATCTCATAGGACTGTTGGGAAGATTTAATTCAAAGGAATAAAACCCTTAACACAATGCCTGGCACATAAGGAATGACCATTTTATTGCACCTCTTGGTATTAATATGAGTAGAGTCACCTCTGGGGGCAAAGTAGCAAAGAGAAAGAGTGGGAAAGAGAGCTCCGGGAAGTGACCAAGGCACTGCCATCCCCCTGGCCCTGGTGATGACCCCACTGTGCAGGGTGCAGAACATTCTTCCATTCACCCAGGCCCCAGCTCGCTCCCAGATATGGAACAAGCCGGCGGCACAATAAAGACCTGCCTTCCACAAGATGGGCACCGCGCCGAGCGGCGCCTGGATCCAGAGGAGATATCTCTGTGCAGCATTTCTATCAGGGCTCCTCCGAGCCAGCTCCTGGGGCGCACACAAAGACCCATTCAGGATGGCTGGAGCGCTGAGAGCAAGCAGATGAGCAGAGGGGCCCAGGAAGGGGGTGGAGAAGCAGCACAGTGCCTGGCACCGACCTGGCCAGGGCCGCCTCGGGCAAGTGGGCATGGAGGGCTCAGGCCTGCAGCCGGGGCTGCACGCTTTATCCTTCCTCGGATGCCTTTCTCCGGTGGTGGTCCAGGGCCTGGAGACACCAGCTGCCGTGGCTGGGGCTGAATGACCTCGCTGGAGGAGGCGGGGAACCCCCAACCCCACCACGCCAGCCCAATACGCCGGGTATCCAGTGGAAACGGGCCATTACTAACTGGCTTGCCATTTCAAAAGCACTTCTTTCTGGGAAAAATGCCTCTCAGAGGTTCCCACCCTGGGGAGGTACTAGCTGAGGCACTGAAGTGACAAACAAGAAGCTAAATTAATACACAGCAGCCACCCGTTACTCCCCAGGACCTAGGAAGTGGCTTCGTGTTCTTCAGCCTCAGTTTTCCCACCTGTACAATGGGGCCTGGTAAAATAATCTGTTGGAATTCAAAGAGAAGCTGTTGAGAGAGTTTCTAGGCAGCAGTGTGTTTATTCTCTCTGAGCCAGCAGGCAGGCCCAGCCCCAGCCTTCCTCTCTGTGGCCTCCTGGAACGCATGGAGAATGCCTGGTCTGGGGCTCCCATCAGCATGGCTCTGCGGGCAGCCCCCAAATATGTCAAGTCCGATGCATCAAGGCCATGCCAGCTCTGCAGTGCTCACAGTTTTGGAGCAGAGAGGCTGCTGAAAGGACCATGATCCATGAAGAAAAGAAGATTCCCTCCTTTACCTTTTTCCTCCTAAAATTACAGAAGGCTATCTTAATAATGTCTGACAGATTAAACGTGGAACAGAAAACTGAGCCCCTTCTTGTCACCAGGTTTCTAAGACATTTCCTACGGCACAATGTCATTTTGCAGATGACTCAACTCAGTAGGACTGAAGGGATTTTCTATCATCTAAAGATGTTTCTACATCAATTAATCCAGTTGTCCAGCTTTCCTGGAATGCACTGACTGCATTTATTCACTGAGATACCTCTCATCCAGTGGTAAAACTCGGTACACGTACCACCTCCTCCAGGAAGCCTTCTCTGACGACACAGCTCAAATCAGTACCCCTTCATCATGCTCCCACAACGCCCCAGGCACACCTCTCTCTCGTGGCACTTAGGAAACGACTTGAAATTGTCTGTTTATGTGTCTCAGTCTTCTCTGTGGTCGGGCACTGTATTTTATCAAGCTTCCAGCACAGTGTTGGCACGACGTAGGAGCTTAATAAATGTTTACTGAACTAAATGGATGTGTTGCTGGCATAAACCCCCACTTGTAATTTATAAGAGTATCCTGTAACCTTTGCTCTCAGGAAGTTCTATCTCGTAGCTAACCCAACTCTCCCCTGCACACATATGTTGCTACTTATTCTAACCTCAGCTGGTGACCATCCTCATTCTTATGAGGGCAGCAGAAGAAATCACTGCTATCGCTCATCATTTCTTTCTACCAAGTCAGACTTACTTTCTTTCAGGCTTAAATCAGGAACAAACAATCAGAATCTCAGATCTGACAGCTTTTACTTTTAATAGACAAATAGAAAAGGACTTTCAAGAAGGATTTTGGCCAGAGAGAATCTGTGCATTTCAACAGGCTTCTGGGAGGCACCTACTATGTGCCAGACGGTGTGTGAGAGAATAAATACATGCTGAAGTCCCGGCCATCAAGAGATCCCTAACCTAGAATAGGGAATAAACAGGGGTACTTAACCTATTAACAAGCAGCACTCCACTTTCTTTGTGGTGCCCTGATTAGAATCACCAAGTTTTGTGAGAATGTAAGAAAGTCCAGACTGCAAAAAAAACCAAAGTTTCCAGTTTCTGCGCAACTTGGGAGAAAACTAGTGGCCCCGTCAGGGAACACACTGGGGACACGTTGATGAGCCCATGAAAAGATCAGTGCCTTGCCTGGCTGTGTTGACATTGTGACAGAAATCTATTTGCATTTTCACTGCTGGGAGGAGGCTGGCCTCCGCTGACCACATATTCAGGAAGCTGGCATGAGCCCCTGATCACCAACCCCTACACTGGCAGCCTCCCTTCTTCTGGCCAAGGAGCTCCGGGTCTGCGTGACTTGAGGCAAGTCATCTGGGGACATTTGGGATTCTGATCGGGTGAGCCAGTGGAGGCAGCACAGATAAGACCAGGACAGAAACCTGGCAGCCTAAGTAACATCTGCTTGGGCTGAGGTTTTGGCATGGGCTCCTGCGGGGCGCCTGGGGCTGGAGCCTGGGAAGGCTGCGGTTGGAGCAGGTGACAGCAGGTGGCGCAGGAGAGCAGAAACCAACCCTTGGTGGGGCCCAAAGAAAGCATGGGATTAATTCTGCCCCAAAGAGAGGCGCTAGGGCTGAGAAAGGCAAAGGGGACCAGGCTCTCCACATGGTGCCAAAAACAGCAGACTGTCCCCATGGAACATACAGCCAGATACGGGCATTTCTCAGGTAATGTAGATGCCATCGTGACCACTGCTTCTATCTACTAAGAAAAAAGTCAAAGCAAGATTTGTGCCTGAACTTCAACCTCTGCCCAGAGAGCGCTGAAGAGTCGGCTAAGATAGGACGGAAGAGGTCTGGGTAAAATCCTTGCATGGTCAGCATCTTTAGGACATGTGCAAAGAAAAGGAAAAACAGCATACAATATTAACTTCAGGAGCAAGATAAACACTCCTAGAGCTGAAAGGCTCAAACCACTCTGAACCCTTAGACGGCTGATGGGTAAAGTATAATTCTCCAAATAACCTTCCCCCTAACAACAACAAAATGAAAACAAACGACGACAACAAAAGCACTTAATCTGGTTGGTAAAGTTCCGGAAAGCAACATTTTCAAACATACACACAAAAAGGGATTATATCTCCATCTTAAAGCTACTAGACAAAGCCACCTTCTCAATGTTCTTATCTCTGGGTAAGCTGCCTCCAAATCATACCATTATGGGAATAGGACGGCCAGAAAGTTCCCCTCCCACAGACACCCAAGGCTTCTCAGTTTCTGTGCCCCAAAGGGCAGAAAGCATGGTCCTACTTATTTATTTACACAGCACCGTAACTTGAAGAACGTTAATTGGGGAATTCTAAGCAGGGGGGTAAAAGTGCCACACACAGGATACAGGACAATCTGTCTCTTCTGAGAGAGAACATTCCAAAGCAGTAGACTGATGAGATGCGCAATGGAGAATTTACCTCATATACTGAAGCAGCTAGGTTGGCTTGGGGATAAATTTTAGGGAATGCAAGGAATTTTACTTATTTTTCCATTTCGTTTACTTTCACGTTGCTATTTCTCTTGTGGGGAAGCAATCCTAGATACCTAAGGTCTGACGTTTTATAAATCAATTCTCTGTGTTTACTTAAGTACATGTACATATATGCAGCATGTTGCATTGCTTGAGAAAAAACATTTGATGTATTTGTTCTCAATCTTCTGCAAAAAGCAGGGTCTGTCCAGCTCAGTTCGCTGCTGGGTTTACTGCTCAACTAGGACAGTAAAGGAGTCTGTTCTATAACCTACCACCTGTAACTTGGTGGGCCCACCTCACAGACGTCTCCATAGCAGAAAGTGTAAGAGCTCAGCGATTAGGCTCCATCAAAGGGCCAGGAGAGCGGAGAGGAAGGGAGGAGGAGTTCCTCTGGGTGGGACCAGAAAGGCTTCATGGACTCAGATACTGTAGTTGTTTCATCCTCCGTGCCATGGACTTGCTTCGTTCTGCCTGGAATGTCCTTCCTCATCTCCCACCATCTTCCTTTTGTGGGTAATTTTTCATCTTCTTCAAGAATCAGTAGTGATCCCGTCTGAAGCCCTCCCTGACCAGCACCTTGCCCTGTGTGTCCTTAGAAATCCTGTGCGAATCTCATTCCAAGTACATGACATTAAGAATGATGCTGCTCTCACCATCTTCCTGCTATAAAATTCGCTATTGTAGATTCCTGTTCTTCTGCTTCTTCGTGTTTTCCCACATCCCTCTCCCCCCAACTCTTTCTAAGTAGGGTTGCCAGATGAAAACAGAATGCCCAATTTAAACTGAATTTCAGGTAAACAACAAATAATTTTTAGTATAAATATATCCCTGATATTCCATGTGTTGTTGTATTTTTATTTGCTAAGCATGGTAGCCTCAGCCTGAGACCCCTGAGTTCACGCCTGTTCCCCCCTCCCCGTCCCCCTGCGGCGAGGGGTGGGAGATGCATTCAAAGCCGCAGATGCACTTTCTCAGCATTGACCTCTCTCCCCAGCCAGCCCCCCCTCCAGAAGAAAGGGGGTACCCCTTGCGCACCCCTCCAGAATACTGGACGAGTAATCTAAGGTCAAGTTCAGACCCATTTGGTGTTTTTTCTCCTGTACTGGGTGTATTTATTCAATAGAAATGAAGTTTAAGTGTTTTGTTCAATATGAAAACGCTCAGATGTTTTGAAATAGGAGGGTTATTGCTTGCTTTTCATTTAAATGTGGTTTCATGAACTGTATGAATTCTACGACACTTTGAAATCTGTTAAGTCCATGTTGAATTTCAAAGTATGGCCACAGCTGGATGTAGTGACATTTACCTTGTCAGTTCCTGCTGGCTCTTTCAACCCATTCTGTCCTGGAAGAAGCAAGGGAGATGCAGCTGGCAAGGTATGAACCTGCAGAAACACAGCCAACCCCAACAGACAGTGTCCAGCATTGTGAAATGTCTTCAAGCTCCACATGCCCTCCTTATTTCACTATTTTAGCAAATGGAACTTTAAAAGCGAAAATAGCAACATCTTGGATTTCTCTAACAAATCCTTTCCACCAAGATTAACATTCTTTCCACTTACACCCCAACTCCCAGCGTGAAAATTCGCAACAAGAATAATTTATGGCAATGTTGCCCTAACTTTTTTATATCATCACACACAGGAAGCTACAACAATTGCATAACTGGGATACCTTGGAAAAAATCTGGGAGATTCTATTTGAGACTTAGTAATAAAATTAATTAAATTTCATTACTTACTTTTTAAATTAGCAAATGCTACGGAAGATACTAAATACGGACTTTGTATAAACTCTCTCAGTAAAATAAATCATTTTCTATTTAGAAACATCTAATATCTGCTTTTAAAATGTAATGATTAGGGAATCCCCTGGCAGTCAAGTGGTCAGGACGCTGCATTTTCACTGCCGCGGCCTGGGTTCGATCCTTGGTTGGGGAACTGAGATCCCACAAGCCACACGGCACAGCCGGAAAAAAAAAAAAAAAGTAATGATTAAAATCACATATGCCGTCTATATTATTAGACAAAATACAAAATATTAGAGCAAATGAAATCAGGAAAAAAAATCTAACACTTTATAGGGCAGGCAAAGCAAAGAACATCGCTGATGAAAAAATCATCAAACTAACACCCGGACATTTTAACAGGATGATCCGGGGAAAGTGAATTGCATGTAGCTTCCCAGGACACTCTGGTGTGTGTGTGGGGGGGGGGGGGGGAGCGAGGGTGGGGGCATTCATAGAGTTTTAGATACCCAAATAGCCATTACGGACGTCAGCAAGTTTACAGATGAAGCCATACAATGAATGTTCAAATAGAACTAAAAATTTCTAAATAGTTATCAAAACTGCTTTTATATACTTTCCCACTATAAGAAACTTTCAACCATCCATATCTCGGATAAATGCCTCGTAAACTATCCCAGCCACCCCAAGCCTGTCACAGCGCCCCTGGGAAGCTCTGCCTTAGAAATGAGATCATTCTGGTCCATTTCCAGCCCACTGTTGGTGCTACAAGCATAGTGAAAATGAACAGGTACTGAAGAAGAGAAGTATTCTTATCTTTTAACCAAATCAGAATCTTCCCCAAATATTAAGGATTATGAAACACTGAGGTAAGTTCCCCACAGAAGACTCAGGGGTTGCCCTCCTTCCTTAGCCAGCCTTGGTGTGTGGAAAGGGCCAGTGAACCATCCCACTCCACCACATATCGGGAGCAACTGTGAAATGACAAGAGAGAAAAAAATGCAAAAAACTCGGTCCTAGTTGGGAGCTTACTGTGTGGACAGTGAGACCAACACATAAACAGAGATACAAGGGCATCTGTGGTCCACCTGAGTCTTGCCCATGATGAGGTTCAACAATTCTGAAGATTCAGTGATTCTTTCTTGCCCATCCTCAATTTATGGTATAACCAGACACATGCTTTTACAGAGCCTCTGGCTGCCTTCCCCCTCAACAATTCTCTGTGCTCCAAGAACTTG
The DNA here is from genome assembly GCF_005190385.1 of Monodon monoceros. Taxonomy (NCBI): domain Eukaryota; kingdom Metazoa; phylum Chordata; class Mammalia; order Artiodactyla; family Monodontidae; genus Monodon; species Monodon monoceros. Next base: position 10,431,483 of record NW_021703784.1, on the reverse strand, counting down.
CCTCCAGTTTGACTCTTGAGAGTGTTTTCCTCCTCCTGAAAAGTATGCTGCCTTTTCCCTTCTCACTCTCAACCAGCCCAGATGGTTTCAGAGCTTGGAAAGAAGGGCCCAGCATCACCAGTTACCACTGGGTGACTGTATCCCTACATGCCTGGAACGTAAAACCTAGACAACTGGGGAGCGGGGTGGAAAATGAACCTAACAGGTTTTAGGACAAAAGCGCTTTCTCTACTCATCCCACTGCCCAGGGTTCAGCAGGGTTTCACTGAGCAAACGATTCTGAAATTGTCAGCCAAGCCTGTGCCTCTCAAGAGCCTGTCTCTCTAGTTCCATCCCTGAAAGGATCACAGTTTTGAGCCATGTGGCTTTCATGATTCTTTCATGGATGGCACATCCATCAGGGAGTCCCATCTGAGCCCCCCAGCAAAGCAGAATTAACTAATGTGCATAAATTAGCACCAAATGTCTACTCTTTGGAGAAATGCCAAAACCATTCTTTCCTACAACAGATAACTGCCCATCCCCATGTCCTATCAGCCTCCTTCTCCAACAATGACCTGCACCTCCTTCAACTCATGTTCAGTTTTATAGTTTATCTAATGATTTCAAATGCATTTCCTCATTTGACCTTTGACGTTTGGGTGGCAGGTGACGGAGAAGTTTTATTTCCATTATATAAATGAGAAAAATAAAGCTCAGAGGAGTCACATGACAAGCCCAAATCACACAGCTAAAACCTGAAGGGCTGATTGTGGAACCAAGGTCTTCTGACTCAATCCGGTGTTCTTTCCAGGACACAGTTCACAGCCAGCGAGAGAGAAGGACAGAAACATCTGAGAAGGCCAGTATCGAAGTTGAAGGAGCTCCCATGTCCTTTCCTTGTTCTCTCAACCCCCAACCCACAGCTCACTCACTGGAAGTCCCTGATAAAGGTTCCATCAATGTCTGAGCCACCTTTGGCACATGGTTGATTCTGAGAAAAACTGCACAGGTACATGCACACACAGGCACACATTTACATATATGTATAAAATGTATTATCCTCCCAGTATTTAAAACGCTTTACCACACTCCACATTGTTCTTCTCCAAGCAGTAAGTGCCTGGAACATAGCGGAAGCTCAATTCTCTATTGGTTGAATGAATAAATTAATGCTCTCTCTCTCATTCCTTTTTACATCTCAGAATGGTCCTTCTATTTCAGCCGGTCTCATCTCCTAGCTGCCCCACCAACCACACCAAAGTACTGGAATAGGTTCCGTGTCAGGATGCTATACGTAACTAAGTGGATCCGAACCAGACACAAATAAAACCATAGTTCCTGCTCTGCTGAAGCACGATTTACAAACTGTAGCTTCAGAGATGACGGGGGTAAATGACTGTTCCAATCCTTTGGGACAGATAATCCTCTGAAACAGGTATTCAAATCTCATTTTATAGATGAACCGATACAAGCTCAAGGAAATTAAAAGATTAGCCAAAGATTACCAAACTAGCAAGTGACAGAGACAGAGTTTGAACTCACTTCTGACCACTGGGTTACCATGTGTATCTAGCGTCTGGCATGGTAACTGGCCTCCCAGTACTCCTTGAAGGTGTCTGGAACATGACACTTGGGGTCCTATATACTGGCTGTTTACTCAGCCTGCAAGGCTCTTCCCTAGAGCTACTGGGTGATGCCCAGCTCCCACACCTCCTCCAAGGCTTTGCTCATTTTCTACCTACTCACTGAGCTCTTCCCTCATCACCCTAAATTGCAATCCATCCTTTCCCTCAGCCCCATCACTCTAGGTCCCCCCCCCAACCTACTCTGTTTTTTGCCATAGGACATAGCACTTTGCAACATATCATAGAATTTAATTATTTATTCTGTTTATAGATATTTTCTAAGTAGGCTTTGCTATGGTGTGAGTTTGTCTTTTTAAATTCATTTATGGATCCTGAACACTAAGAATACTACCAGAGAGATAGCAGGTGTTCAATAAATATTTTCTAAATTGAAGGAATAGGGACTTCTCTGGTGGTTCAGTGGTTAAGAATCCACCTTCCAATGCAGGGGACGCAGGTTCGATCCCTGGTCGGGGAACTAAGATCCCACATGAAGCAGGGCAACTAAGTCCGTGTGCCACAACTACTGAGCCTGTGCACTGCAACTACTGAGCCCACGTGCTCTGGAGCCCGCGCACCACAACTAGAGAAGCCCGTGTGCCACAATGAAGATCCCACGTGCCGCAACTAAGGCCCGACACAGCCAAATTAAAAAATAATAATAAAATAATAAATTGAAGGAGTAAATGAATCGTAGGCACTCAGTTAATATTTGTTGAATGAACCAAGAGCTTATTATCTAAGCTACCCCATGGCCCCACTTATTAAATGCTCCCTATATGCTAGGCCCAGTGACATAAGTGATCTCATTTAATTAGCCCCCAAGTTCTTCAAGCTAGATAATCAAATTCCCTGCTATAAAGATATACACGCTCAGAGAAGTTAAATAATTAGCCAAAGATCACACCACTGGTAAGTGACAGGCAGCATTTGAACTCAGTTCTAACTCCAAAGCTGGGGGTTCCTTCCATCCCAATACAGCACTTCTCAATGTACTCACAAAGGTATGAGCCACCTAGAAATGCGTTGCGTCTATAAATGAAATATTGACCCATAAAAAGTAGGTAAATCTTAGTCATTCACAGTTAATACTGCCTCATTCAACTCAAGTTGGATGTGAGAGCTCCATCACCTGAGATGAAGCTTGTTGTCCCCTACTGTTTTGGAGCCCAGAAGCAAGGCCTGTTGCTCAACCCAGTCTGGTAATTTGCATTTTTAATCATTCAAGAATTTAATTAGTATCATGGCCTTAATCAGGTGCACTGAAAATACAGCTGACGTCATCAGAGCTTAATTAGTTTGAAGGAGAAAAAAGTTTTTACAGTCTGAATATGTCTCCACTGGTACAAAGGTGAAGGGTCTCAGGGCTTCATAGAAAAGGAAAGAAACCAACTTAAAATCTAGACGCTGTGATTAAAGACTTTTAAAACATATGACCTGGGAAAGGTTTTTGAAAGTGTACCACCACTATAATAAAAATACGAAGGTAACAAAGCACCAGTGTCAACCATTTTTACAGCTCTATTCAGGTGTCACTTGCACACCACAGAATCCACCCATTGTAGCTGTACAGTTGAATGATTATATGTAAATGTAGAGCGTTGGACAACTGTAACCGCAATCCAGTTTTCAAACATTTCAATCACCCCCCAAATTTCCCCCCAGCTGCAGCTTCTGCTCCTACCCCGCCAATCCTATGCATCCACCACTCTGCTTGTCTCTATAAAGTTGCTTTCTCTGGACATTTCATATAAATGGAATTACACAGTATAAATACCTCTGTGACTGTCTTCTTTCTCTTAGCGTATTTTTGAGGCTCATCTATGTTGTAGAATGCATTGGTATTCCATTTCTTTTTACTGTTGACTAGTATTCTACTGTATGATATATCACATTTTGTTTCTCCATTCACCAATTCATGAACATTTGGGTTGTTTCCACTTTGGGGGTATTATGGTTTTGCTGCTGTGAATATTCACATACAAAGTCTTTACGTGTACACGTCCTTTCGTTTGTCTTGGGTAAATTCTTAGGGGTGAAAAGAAGTCTCATACTCAATTTCCATTTCACATCCCCACCAGCAACACAGGAGAGCAACCACTGATTCATGAAATGCCTTACACAGTAGAATTGAAAATCTTCAACTCTTTATGTCCGATCTTTGAACTTCAGCCTTGAAAGAAAATGTGAAATGCTCAAATCACACTGTAGACAGAGAGGAGGAATGATGGGAAATTAACTGGAATCAATGAGGTTTAGAGAAGAGAAGGGATTTGTAGCAAGTAAGTCTTCTCAGGGATAGTATTTTCAGATTTCATTTGCTAGGCAATTAAATTAATCAATTAAATGAAATAACTCTCCAGAAAGATCAGTTACATTTGCCATAAAGATTGCTCATTTACCCCAATTTACCCTGTGGTTTATATAACAAAGACACTGGTTTCATTTATTTCATTCTCCCTATTTTTATCTCCACATCATGAAGGGAAGGAACACTCTGTGGGCTTTAGAATGTGTTAGTCAAACTGGATTGAGCCCACTCACATGTGGGAAACTCCAAGTTGTTTCATTTTGCTTGTGATCTTCAAAACTCTTGATAAGATATACATCATGAAAAGAAGGATGATGTGGCCAACTCTTAGGCTGCAAATTTAGTCTGGGAATAAATTTAGGTTCCATGTTGTACAATTCATGGGTTCATTCATTTATTCTGGAAAACATTAATATGTTCCTTGAGATACCAAGTGGAGAAAGACATGGGCTGTGCTTTCAAGGGAGTGACAGACTTGTTAACTAATACTGCAGTGGAGTGCTATAAGTGCTATCGTCAAAGCAAATACAGACGGGAGGGAGAATGCAGACACAAAAAGGGAAAAGGACAGAAAAGTCATCTCAGAAGAGGTAATTCTTGAGCAGTTGTGTTAAAGCAGGTATTTGTCAGAGAGCAAGGAGCGGAATAAGGGGGGGGGTGATGGGGGGTCATTCTAGCCAGATGCCAGAAGACGAGCAAGGGCCCGGACCCCGACACAGGCTGTATTCAGAGACCCGCCTTTAGCGTGGCTGCAGCATATAAGGGGTAGCCAGGGGATGAGGCAGGAGGCAAGGCTGGCAAGTGCCTTACTTGTCCTAGTAAACAGACGAAGTCATCCTATAGAAAATAGTGGCTGATTGTAGGATCTTATATAGGATCTGACACTGTAAGATTTGAATTTTATTTAGCTTACTATTACTAGTAAAGAAAACAACTAGGAGACCAATTAAGAGAGGACTGTAGTAGCCAAGCTAGACGCATGAACTAAGGCAGTAGCAGCAGAAGTAATAAGGAGGCCTGGGATAGGATGAATGTTGAAAGGGCAGGATCTAGAGCATGGGTTTGGTGTGGAGAGCAGTGATCCGAGGCCCATGATCAAACGCAAACTTCCTAGGTCCCACCCCCATGACTTACCATGCTGGACTCTGGCCTAGGAATCTTCATTTTCATAAGCACCCCAGGTGATTCTAATGCAGGGTGACTTGAGGGTACTTATCTCAAGAGTGTGAAGACTCATCACACAGAAGAACCTCGAGGAGAACCACCAAATCTAGAGCTACCACTGGAACCAGTGCAACGGGGGTGGGGTGGCTTCTGAGAACAGACTGGTAAATTGCACTTCAAAGAAAAACAACCTACAATTTGTCAACCTAGGCAACAGACTTTAATCAAAGCCTATTGGCCTGTGTACAAGATTCCAAAGAGGCTTACTCACGCTCACCTAAAACGAATTTCTATCTCACCACACAGATAAGAAACTTCACCTTTCTATGAGTTAGCTCCTGGTGCAAGAATTTTTATTCTGCCTTCAGAATCTCCGATCTGTCTTTCCACCTATGCTAGATCTCAGTATCAGGCATACCTCTGAGATACTGTGGGTTCAATTCCAGAGCAATGCAATAAAGCCAATATCACAATAAAGTAATTCACAAAAATGCTTTTGTTTCCCAGTACCTATAAAAGTTACGTTTATACCATCCTATAATCTGTTGTGTGCAATAACATTATGTCTAAAAAAAGCAATGTACATCCCTTAATTACACAATACTTTCTTGCTAAAAAATGCTAACCATCATCTGACAACGCAGGGTTGTAAAACCTTCCATTTGTGAAAAAAAAAAATCTATCTGTGAAGCGCACTAAAACAAGGTTTGCCTGTATTATCTCTTATATACCATGAACTCCAAAAGAGTAGGAGCTGGATTTGTCCAAAATCATTTTGTTCTGGTACACCTACGGAAAATAGGCACAAAATAAATGCTTTGTGTTGATGAAGCTGCAACTATGTTGATGCTTTATTTGCATACTGCTATAAGTGCTGAAGATACAATTTGCGTATTAGGCCAATTTGAGACAGTGGGGACTGTGCTACGTTTTGTTGTGCACAGTACCTTTAAATGCAGAAAACACCAGGGTAATAAATTAAACATTTTAATTAAGTGCTGTGGCACCCTATTCATACACTTCTCTGTTACATGGTTCAGATAACTGTGTCAAATAATGTCCTTATTAAACTTCTACATTCATGACAAGCCTAATCACACATGGCTAGTCTACCCCTGATCAATTTTTTATCGTGTCCCCCAACCAGAATGATAAATACTGACTCATAAGATAGCGTCCACGTACGGCACAATTGTTTCATGCCAGGTACCACACTCAGTGCTTTAGTGAAAGATTACATTGAATGTTACAATAACCTTAAGTAATGGATACTATTATTAGCCCCATTTTACAGATGAGAAAACCAAGGCTTAAAATAGTTAAGGAAAAAAGTTCAAAGCATGTGACAAGCAATCAAGGAGCAGGGATTTTAACTTAGGTCAGCTGAGCAGGCTCTAAAAATGAGCCCGTCTTGTTTCTCAAGTTTCCATTCCATCTAAGCAATGAAACAAGTGGATTTAATGTGATAGAAAATGAAAAAGAAAACCTAGAGTACAGAAAACCCCATGTTATGATAGTAATCTCAGGAATTACCAGCTGGGAATTTACCCCAAGTCTCTTCTAGGGGTATGATGGTCCATGTTTAATGTGTCACTCTCCAGGGAGGGAAAAGCCCTGGTTTGTAGCATTTGCAGATTTCCATGCTATACATGTTCTCACCACCCTGCCATTACAAAAGGTGGAGGTGGGGAGAGAACACGGATTGTGCCTGTTTCCTCCTAAAGGTCAGGGTTCTCATGGTCTCTGAACAAACCCCAGAGACCCTGGACCAGGGAGAAGATACTTGTCCTGTTTTGTGGGAGGACCCAGTGCAAGGGAGAGGGTGGAGAGCGACAGAGTGGGGGGGGGGGATGCAAGTACCACCAGGCTATTTGAATTAAAAAGTGATGACAGCTGAATATATTCCCCATCTCTGCGGCTAACAGCTTTCTGACCTAGACCTCACTCGCTAGACCCACTCCCGAAACCAGACGGCATTCGTCCCCATGGGGCTTCTGTTATTGGCTGGCCATCTCAACAGACGCAGGTCCAACCAAATCCATGTCTAATATGAGCATGCAAATGGGGAGATAAAAGGGAAAATGCGTGTGTGTGAATCACAACCCACAGAGGGAGAAGTGTCTCTATGCGGCTGCTTGGGAGGGAGGGCGCCAAAGGTCCCTGTCGTGGAGCTCCTTGGCAGTACAGGATTAATCCCGTCCAGCTGTCATTCATAGCTATCACTTTTATCAATTCATCTGACACATTAAAAATATTTGATTGGATGTCCTGTGATGAGGGCCGTGTGCGTGTGTTGGTTAAAGCATGAGCTTCGCAGTCAAACGTGCCTGCAGCATTTCATCTGCTTCCAATACTATTTAATCCTATTATTGTGTCCATTTTACAGCTAAGAAAACAGAGTCAAAGGACATAAATGATAGTTCCTGAACTAAAACCCAACCTTCCTGCAATGTTTTCTTGGATGATTCTAACCCGGGTAGACGGCCCATTCCTATTACACTCACTGACTCTGTACAAGTGGCATTAGCCTTGCCACATGGATGCCCTGTTATATCACTTGTTTGGCTTCTTTTCTGGCCTAAAACATAAATTGTCATGGGCAGAAACCATGGGCAGATCTCATGAAGCTAGGCTCCAGGGAGATACTCAATTTCCAAAATTGATTAATAACACTGTATCCGTAGGTCCACTGATGGAATGAAGCTCTGGGAATTCTAGAATTGGGAGGAAGAGTCAACAGTTTTGAATGCTTATTACACAGTAAGCCCTAAGCGAGGCGCCTTACATATACGGTTTTATTTAAAACGATATGGTTGATATTGTGACTTCCCTTGTACAAATTTTTGTAAAAGGCTCAGAGAAGTTAAGAAATTTGCTAACACCACATTATGGGGCTGGTGCAAAGCTGCAACTTAAATCTAGGCCAGTCTAACTCCAGAGCCCAGCTGTGCTGCTCTGGAGGTCATCACGTCCATCCCACTGCACCTGTGAGAGAAGACACCTAAACAAAACTCCAGTGGGCGGGGATCATACCTCCCTCGGAAAGTAATTCCAAATGTTCACTCGGTAACATCTTGCAGGTTCTGTTAAGCCTGATATTCAGAAACGAGCTCTTCATGTCTGTCTTAATTCTCCCTTGCTTCCATTTCAGGTCATTCCCCTGTGTTTGCCAGGCAAGAAGATGGAAAACAGCTGGCTACCATTTCCTAGACAATAATCCTTCTTGGACTGGAAAATTCCTATGACATGATCTCAACTTCCTTTGCTCTGGTACAAAACACAGCCACACACCGCTTCGAGTGAAGTCGGTCCTACCTCATAGGCTTTCCTACGCAGACGGAACTGTAACCGTCAGCAGGGAACACGAGTAAGAGCCACCAGCGGGACTGGATAATCCACGGACAGATGCTCCTGGATCGAAGATTCATGCTGAAAGCAGCTGTCAGAGCAAGGCGGCAAAGTCCTTGGAGGAAAGAAAGATGTTGGGAACCCGTGTGCAGCCCCCCAGTTACCCCCCGGTCACCCGGGGCCTCAAAATAAACTCAGAGCCAGGATATGAGGTGGGGGGGCGGGGACAGAAGGGAGACGAGGAGGCCACGGCAGCTACTAATCTGGGGAAACCAAGGGTTGGCAGGCAGCCCCCAAGGCCCTGGCACCTGGGGAATAAGGGCAGCTGCTCAGGAAACATTAAAACCCAGTGGAGACCAGAAGAGGGGAGCCTTTCAAATGACAGTGTTAAATGTTGGGAACCCAGTGGCTACGAAAGGCATTGCCAAGTGTCACGCTGAAAACAGGAAAGCTTTCCTGGGCCCTGGCTGTGAAGGCCAGGGAACAATGAAGGGGAAGCCTGTACGGAAAATAACAGCGACACAGAAGCCTGCGCTGGCTTGGGGAAACCCCTTGTACGGTTCTTCCAGAAAGCACAGGAAACAACAGGTGGGCAGTGGGCCTGGCCTCCACGCCACCTCCCTCCCCATCTGCATGTGGTGTCGGGAAGGGCAGTGGTGGGGTCGGCTCCCCGACAGGGGTCAGAACAGCCCATTTTGAGAACAAAGCCTGTGCCGTTTACCTGCAGATCAAAGTTGGCTCTTAATAAGATGTGCGTTGGAGGGGGCAGAGAGAGGAAGGTCGCCCCTTCATTCCATTAAAAAGGGATTATGAGCTGACAGACCAGGTGAGCAGTGTGATCTGTGAAAAGAAACTGGTCCTTTGGAAGCCAGGACCGTGGCTGAACAAAAGCCTTAAGAGACACAATCGGCAACCGTTCCCTGCAGCAGGGTGGTAAGGCATCAGGTCTGTGCAAGGGCGTGTGCAATCCTTCCTGCTGTTGCTAAGATGGTTTCCCCCCTCTCTGGCCTCTCACCCAATCAAAAGGTAGCAGCTGCTCATTGGCTGCCTGGCTTTATCGAATGACCATGACGAGCTGGCGTTGAGCCCACCTCATTGGTTCATTCCTTTGGCCCATTGTCAGGGGAGAGCAAATCAGACACCTAATCCATATTTTGTGAAGTGGCACTAGACTCCTGGCTAAATTTGCATTAACCTCCTCCCTGTCTGTGTCTTTGCACTCAGATAGCATCAGATTAACTTCAGAGGTAGAGGGAGAGGCAAAAGCAATCAAGCATTGCCATCCTTCAGCCACTCTGGATGTATTCCTGAGTCTAGGCAAAAATCTTGGAATGCCAGACATGCGACGGAGGAATTAGTTATAAACAAGATGTAAATCTCCTGAGCAGAAACATATGTTACTAGGCTGGATTAGTGTGTCTTTTCTTGATGCAAACTGAATATTATCTTCTTGCTTCCTTGCTTCCTTCCTTCCTTCCTGTAGTCATTCAACAAATATTTATTGAACACCTACCTGCTCTGAGTCAGGTTCAGTGGTGGCCCTGGATACAGCACTCTGCCAGGCAAGAAATGCTTCCTTTCTGGGTCACTCCATAGCAAAGCAGGGCACTAAACAGCCAGGGTTCATCACATGCCAAACAAACTGGCTCTAAAGGAAACTGGGCTCTAATAATCATCCACTGGAAGAGGACCAAAGTTCCGCGGTTTGATGTCTCTTAGTGGGAGATGCAGATCCTGAATCAAAAGTTGGTCTAATAACCAGGATTCCCCAGAATTCTACATAAATCTCAGATAAAGTGTAGGTACACAGTCATTCTGAGGAAGAGAAAAATGTGGGGTGTCAATAAATTTCCTCTCTCACAGAGAAAATAGAAGTAACCGTGAAAGAAATGCCACACGCCCTCCGCCACCACTTGGCAGCTAACGTACGTCTGTGGCCCTCTCCTCTGTGTGCCTTCCTGTCCTAAGGAACAAAGAGATTGTGTTTCAATCAAAACCAACCCTTTCGCTTATGCACTAGCCCCATCCTCACTCCCCAACTCAAGGAGGTCCTGTAATTCTCACCTTGCTCTCGGACATCACCACATTTTCCAATTTTCCCTCTTTTTTGGTCATTCTCATCATCATGGAAATATGCTGCAATACCCTCAACTTGAAAAATGAAGATAATAAAGAAAAAAAATTCTTTATGGATCCAAGGCAGATGTTCAGCTGGAACACACTGGCACTACCACCCTGATTATGAAAATACTGAAACACTTCTGGACCTGCTGATCAACACCCGCTACACTGAGCTTCCCAAGTACCCCCTCGCCTACTTTTCCAACCCAACCTCTCCCCTGGGACCTCCTGGACATTCCGTAGTCCAGCAACCAAAAGGTTTAAGTCTGGATCAGCAGGCCCACCAAGACTCTGCTCCAGACCCGCAGCCAGCATCCAATCTGATCCATCAGGGCCTGGGTCATATTTATTAATATCATGCCTGCTTAGACCCTACATTTTCTTTGAATCATTCTCCCCTCCTCCCCCATTACCTTCTTGCCCTTCATAGCAAAGATGTCTATTCTCACTGTCTCTATTTCTCTTCCTCTTTTATTCTGAACACATACCAATCAGGTCACCTTTCCAATCTTTCCGGCATCAGAGCTTTTGCCGAGGTTAGCACTGAACCTTCACTTTGCCAAATCCAAAAATCAGTTCTCAGTCTTCATCTTATTTAGCTTATTAGCAGCATTTGACACACAGTTGGCCACTTTGTCTCCTTAAATGCAACTTACTTTTTTACCGCCTTTCTCGTTTCTGATGCACCAATCTCTCTTCAAGTTCTCCTCCTTCCCGTCAATCTGCCTTTTTTTTCTGTTTTGCATTTTTTAATTAAAGTAGAGTTGGTTTACAATGTTGTGTTAGTTTCAGGTGTACAGCAAAATGATTCCATTTTATATATATATATTCTTTTACAGATTCTTTACCTTTATAGGTTATTACAAAATATTGAGTATAGTTCCCTGTGCTATACAGTAGGTCCCTGTTGGTTATCTTTTTTTTTTTTTTTTTTTTTTTGAGGTACGCGGGCCTCTCAGTGTTGTGGCCTCTCCCGTTGCGGAGCACAGGCTCCGGATGCGCAGGCTCAGCGGCCATGGCTCACGGGCCCAGCCGCTCCGCGGCATGTGGGATCTTCCCGGACCGGGGCACGAACCCGCGTCCCCTGCATCGGCAGGTGGACTCCCAACCACTGCGCCACCAGGGAAGCCCGGTTATCTATATTTTATATAGTATTGTGTATCTGTCAATCCCAACCTCCTAATTTATCCCTCCCCCCACTTCCCCTTTTGTAACCATAAGTTTGTTTTCTATGTCCCCATCAGTCTGCCTTTTGTTCTCCTTTGCTGGTTCCTTCTCACCTTCTTGACCTCTAAACAATGACGGGCTCTAGGGTTCAGTCTTGGGGCTTCACCTTCTTTTCTCTCTACATTCAGTCTCTGGTGATCTAGTCCTTTGACACTGAATACCATCTAAACTCCAATGACTGTCAAATTTCTACATCCTGTTTCAACATTTCCCCTAAAGTCTAGATTCAAACATCCAATTGTCAACTCTGCATCCTCACCGAAAATGGTCCCACTTGCACCTAGTCTTCTTCATCTCCATTAAGTGGAAACATCATTTTTCCCATCGCTCAGTCCAAAATCTCTGCACTCAGGCTTGAGTCTTTGAGTTCTTTTTCTCACATCACACTACAATCCACCAGCAAATTCTATAGTTCTACCTCCAAATCAGATTCAGAATCTGACCGTGTATCACCGCCTCCTACCACTGCCACTCAAGACCAAATCACTACCATGTTTACTCTTTATCATTGCAATGACCACCCGAAGGTGTCCCTGCCTTCACCCTTGCCCCTTAGCCATCTCTTCTCCACAGAGAGGCAGAATAAGTCTCTGCAAATATAGTCAGCTCATGATACTCCTGTGCTCAAATTTTTCAAATGGCTTCTATCTCCTCCAGAATAAAATCTAAAGTCTGTATGCGCTGTACCTAGGCACTAAAAGGAGCCCGTAGTTTATTAACTAGGTTCCAGTTTTAATCTACTACGTGACCATATTGCAAATAAGGAAGAATGGGCAAGGATATGAATGATTTATTATACAAATCTAAAAACAAACACAACAACAAACAAAAACAATTTGTGTGCAGCTTAAATCTTGTTGGTCAGTTATGAACATTAACTTTTTATTTAAGGGCAGCATATTCCCTGTATGTGCACTCACATGATTTCATTTTGTCTCCACTGACATTATAAGTTGACATTAAATCATAGCTAATTTCCAATGTACACAGTGAACACTCAAAACATCTGTTGAATAAACGAATGCTTAGGAAATGGACTTCTTATTTCTTGCCTGTGATATGATGACAATGATGACGAGAACCGTGATTTGAATATCTACTGTGTAAAGTATGGCATCTTTTACATTACATTTTTACCCCAACAACTTTATTCTCTCCATTTTAAAGGTAATGTCACAGTTCTGTGGCTCAGAAACGTTGAATACCTTTCTCAAGGTATCATAATAAGTGGGAGGGTTTGAGATTTGAACAATGGTCTGGGTGGCTTCGATGTCTATGCTTTTGCCATAGCCGTATCACGATGAGTCATTGTATAGCTACGACACAACATTATCATATTCCCATCATCACTTCAACAAACCTCCAAAGATCACTGAAAAGTGAGAGACAGATATTCCTGTCCTTTCTTTATGAATGGACATGATGATTCCAAAGAAGCTCAAGGTCAAGCAAGGAGATAAAAAGTCCCGTCTTCTGTTCCCTTCTCCCAGTATGTCTGCACTCATGTCTTATGCTATCTTACCTATATTTTTCTTAGCTAAGTGATTTGGGCCCATTTACCCATTGAGTTCCAGAACAGATTCCCTAGAGCCTATAATCCCATAATTTTTATAGTTTATTAACCACCTTTCTCATACACCATGCTTTAAAATGCCAATTCCCTCATAATTTTTATAGTTTATTAACCACCTTTCTCATACACCATGCTTTAAAATGCCAATTCCCTAGGAACATAATACTATTTTCTAGAGATGCTCTCAGGCCCATCGGAAGCAGAGTCCAATTTATCAACCTTCTAATGTCATGTTCCAATCAGGTTTTTGTTTGTAGTAAGAAAAAACTCTATGAATTCAAACTCTGTGCCCATGAACTTGCATATTCTCACACAATCCAACAGAAAACCATATTGAGTGTGATAAAAATCCCCTAGATTTTTGAGAATCAAGCTTCTATTAACTAATCATGACTTACCCCTATTGACACCCAAAATGCCCCTTTTTGTCAGTAGCCTCTGTGTTGAGTGATTCTTCTGTGCTCAAGGGGAAGAGCCAAAGAGGGGGACCCTTTCAAGGAAACAGAAGAGTAAAATGACAGGGCATAGCTTCTACCAATCAAAGCCAGGTAACCGTGAAGCCCCATCTGGCTAAGTGAATCACAATGAGAGTTCAGTTATTAGGAAAAGCAGAGCTTTATTTCAGTTCTCCAAAGAAGAAAACAGTAATTCACACAAAGCTCTGTGAAGGGGTCAACTCCACGGAACAAATAAACCAAAGAATGGCCATTCAGTCATTCAACAAGTATGCCTGCTGCCTTTAAGGTGCTGTTGTCAGTGTTACAAAGGGAAATCCTTTGTGAAATGGTCCCTTGTATTTACAAGTTGTATGTTACAGAGCCACTTTGAACTTTGCCTCTAGGCACTTCAGCACTTGCATACCTGTACATCCTGCTAGAGGACAACCACCCTGGGAAAATCAGGATAGTAACTATCCATGTGAGTGCAGTCCACAGAAAGAATTTAAACGTATATAAACACAAAGGAGACAATGAAAACAAGCCAATCTCTTTTAAATGAGGTGCTAAGATTCTAGGCTGCTTAGAAGAAATATTCTGAGACAAAGGTAAGTCTAGTGGTTGCACAGGCTATGGAACTCCAGCTCATGGTCCAGGAACCCAAATAAATGCATTTCTCAAAAAGTAGGTTAATTCTGGTTTGGCTTACTAAAATCAATTCTGCAGCTGGTTGTTCAAAAATCAATCCATTTTCTTAAGATGAGGTGTACTCTGGAGATACAATACATGCTATCACATTTGTATTGTTAATATCTCTTCTTGTAAGTATTTTCCACATGTGTGATCCATGCTCATGGAATTCCTGAGGGCAGCATTAGAGCTAAGTTTTTCCAAAGCCTTCTTATCCTCTAGAATTTTATCAGTGCTGAGTATAGATAGGACTCTTGTAGGAAGTCCAAAATCTAAATCAAAGGCCTCACAAATGAGAACACTTCTGCGGACTGGAAAGAGATTACCATGACCCCGAGAACCAAAGGCAGAGACATGCTGGGGACCTACCAACTCACATGACTCAGAGTTGGAAAGGATTTGGGCAGGTCCTGCCTGATGCTCTTGGCTCCTCCAGGAGGACTGCAGGGCTCTGCAGAGGAAAGTTGGAGGACTACTGACCTAGCCTACCTCCTCATTTCTCAGAGAGAGAAATCAAGACCAAGAAAGACAAAGCGCCTCATCCAAAATCACATAACCGGTTATTGCTGGTTCCCAAGACAGCCCTTTCTCTCATACCACACACCTCTCCATTTCAGAGCCTACTGCAGTCTCTCTACAGCAAAATTTCCTCTCTATTTCAGGCAACCAGAGCAGGCCAGCTTGGGTCTGAGCCACCCAAGGCCATTTGTCAGTGCCAGCCTCCCACCAGGCCATGCCAACCCTGGCATCTGGTCCTGGTCCCTAGCACTTATGCTCTTGTGATTAAAGAGTCGACATATGACATATACAAACAAACTGTAACTTAAGCACGACATGGCTGGCAAGTAGAGGCCTAATGTGGACGAGTGCTGACTCATAAGAAGGAGCCAGTTTGCAGATTTCCAGTCTTGTTTGTCTCTGGTGACAGGGACATAAATATTGCAATGGCTTAAAAGAGGCTTTTATAACTTCACCCAAAATATTCCTCAACCCACGGCAAGTTTAACAAAACTTACGTTATCCCATGTTGGTTAGGTGGGACTGTTTGCAGGCCAGTGGGTTGGAGTTATTTTTAGGTTTGAGTCAGGACTTCATTACTCAGTGAGACTTGCCAGGGGCAGCATGGTGGTAAGGTTCTTAGTGGCTCTTTGTAAAACACCAGGACACCTATTGGCTCAGACTATCTATGACTGTGTATGACTTTGTCAGCTCTCTTCTTGGAACAGACCCCATTCCCAAGAGGCCCCACCAAGACGAGACCTGAAAGACCAGCGGCAGCATCATCTGGGGCGTGTGCTGTTTTCCTCTATTGGTGCAATCTGGTTGTGGCTGTCTCACTGCACTAACAAGTTGTATTTCTGAGAATAGTAAATAATCTAGAGACTTGCTGCTCAAATTGAGGTCAAGTGCACTGGCATCACCTGGGAGCTTTGTTAAATGCGCGGAATCCCAAACCCCACCCCAGACCCACTGCATCAGAATCTGCATTTTAGCAAGATCTCCAGGTAACTGTATGTACATCAAATGCAGGAAGCACTGATCTAGAGATGAAGACCTTGCCTCTCTGCCTTCTCCATTAGCTCTGTCTATAAGGTTTCAGTAAGGGGACCACCTCAGGTTCTCTGGGCGTTTAAATGGAGAAAGGACCCCAATAAAATCCAATACTTCCTTAAAATGAATTCTTTTTTTGCTCCAGCAGCAAGATCACCTCCATTTTTTCCCTCTAAGAGCAAAAAATGGATATGCTTTGGACCATTTGGAGGAGGAATATGCATTGTGGATTGTGATAACCAAGAGTAAATATAGTTGGTATTAAATTACCTCTCCTTCACTTCTAGACATCCAATTGGCCACCAAGTCCTTTTGATTTTACCTCTAAAAGATTTTTTAATCTGAGTCCTCCCTTCCATCCCCACTGCTCCGCTTTAGCTCAGGTCCTTATCATCTATAACACAGGCATTAAACTAGTCCCTCAACTGCATCCCTCAACTCCCTACGCAGTATTTTTGCTCTCGTCCATTGCATCCTCCAAACTGTCATCAGAAAGAACGTTCTCAAAGGCAAACCTCATCGTGTTATCTTCTGGTTTAAAGTCCTCTAACGATGTCTGATGAAGTCAGTACTTCCAAGTTTTTGAAGCAAGGTCTTTGGTGATATTGCTTTTCTGTACCTGCCCCATCCTATTTCCCCCACTTTTATGCCAACCTCCTAATACATGCGTTCCACGCCTCTCCCTTTGCCCAAGCTGCCTCTCTACTGGGAATACTCGTTTTTCTCTCTCTGCCAGATAAACCACTTCTTATCCTTTAGGACCAAATAATTCCTTTTATCCCCTCTGTGAGGCTGTTCCTTACCATGACTCTACCACCAAGGGAGAGCTGATCATCCTTGGAGCCCGACAGTGCCTCATATTTGCTCTACTATCAGCACTTGCACTGAACTGCAGTGTTTGCCAGCTTGTCTCTGTCCTTGCACTGCTCCACGAGACCTTGAAGCCAGGAACCACGTCACATTCTTCTTCTGTATCTTGAGAATCGAGTGCCATTGTCAACATACAGCAGGCACTCGACGACTGTCTGATGAATTACATGATTAAATGAATACAGTCGCTGTGGAAAATAGTTATCACCCATCTCTGGGAACTGTGAAAAATACACAGCAACCACAGAGCTGTGGAAAGATTTTCAGTGGATTAATCTTTGAGATTCTCCAATGATGGATGCTAAGGAATTGAACTGATGTTATTAGTGAAAATAGCTATGTTAGCTCTGCCACCACCCTAAAGGGAAATGATCTACCTCAAATCATTTATTAAACACCTAACCACCTGCGTCATCTACAGATCAGCAGAATTACAGCCTAAAGCAGAGCCGACAGTAAACGTGGACACCAGCCACTCTCTCTGGTGGTCACAGAGCTCTTCTCTTTGAGGCCTGATGGTGTTCCCAAAAGGGGAGAGAGACAAGACATGAGCTCAATTGGAGAAGACAGTTCTAGAAACTGGGTCTCAGACTGGGCTCCCCCATATGCCCACACTGGGGTTCACAGGATATTCTGCTTCAAGCTCAGCTCAACCGGTCTCCAAGATTAATGAGGTCCTTGAGCGGGGAAGATTTCAGGACCTCCAGCTAAGCATTATTGCTCAGAGCTCAAGCCACACCCCTACCCTGTCTTCCACCTACCCCTCCAGCTGCTGAGGTCCAGAACCCACCTTATCCTCCAGTTTCTGCTGATGAAAACCATAATAATAATGCTATTTCACACATTAATACAACCTAACTATGTGCCAGGCACCAGTCTGGGTACTTCATGTGTATTAACAAGTTTAATCTTCACGACAAACCAATTTACAAGGTACTGAATTATTTTACAGGTGACGGAAGTAGTGACCCAGAAAAGTTTCCACCTATTTCTGGCTTCTTGGTTTCTCTTGATCCTGGGCTATTTACTGTAGATTCCATGATTTAACTTCTTTGGGTTTCCTTACACCTCACATAATATGCTCTGAACTTGGAGATGGATCGGCACATCCTCTGTCCCCAGGCCACATGCCCCCTCACACCTCCCAGTCTGGCCATCCTATTTTACAGATTAATCTGCTAAGTCTAGTCCTGTCCTGAAGAAGAGAGCAAAAGACAGTCATAGGATCATTTATTTTCCACTCTATTTAATATGGATACTTAATGCTGATACAATTAAGCTCAGGGTGTGTCATATGAATAAAATGCTGAGTGACGACAGGCATCCGTACTATATAATATCTGAATTAGGGAAAGAGGAAAGACACGGTGCTGTTTTTAAGAGGCACGTGGAAAAATGTTCAACATCGCTAATTATTAGAGAAATACAAATCAAAACCACAATGAGATATCACCTCACACCAGTCAAAATGGCTATCATCAAAAAATCCACAGACAATAAATACTGAAGAGGGTGTGGAGAGAAGGGACCCTCCTACACTGTTGGTGGGAATGTAAACTGGTGCAGCCACTGTGGAAAACAATATGGAGGTTCCTTAAGAAACTAAAATAGAGCTACCATATGATCCTGCAATCCCACTCCTGGGCATATACCCAGAGAAAAACATGGTCAGAAAGGATACATGCACCCCAATGTTCACTGAAGTGCTGTTTACAATAGCCAAGACATGGAAGCAACCTAAATGTTCATCAACAGAGGAATGTAAAAAGAAAATGTGGTACCTATACACAACAGAATATTAGCCATTAAAAAGAATGAAATAATGCCATTTGCAGCAACATGGATGGACCTAGAGTTTGTCATACTGAGTGAAGTAAGTCAGACAGAGAAAGAGAATCGCTCGTATGTGCTATCTAAAAAAAAATGATACAAATGAACTTATTCACAAAACAGAAACAGACTCACAGACAGAGAATGAACTTATGGTTGCCTGGGGGGAAGCAAGGGGGGGATAGTTAGGGAGTTTGGGATTGACATGTACACACTGCTATATTTAAAATGGATAACCAAAAATAAATAGATAAATAAATAAAATGGATAACCAACAAGGACCTACTGTACAGCACAGGGAACTCTACTCAACATTATGTAACAACGCAACTGGCAAAAAAATTTGAGGGCTTCCCTGGTGGTGCAGTGGTTAAGAATCCGCCTGCCAATGCAGAGAACCCGGGTTCGATCCCTGGTCCGGGAAGATCCCACATGCCGTGGAGCAACTAAGCCCGTGCGCCACAACTCCTGAGCCTGCGCTCTAGAGCCCGCGAGCCACAACTACTGAGGCCCCGGGCGCCTAGAGCCCATGCTCCGCAACAAGAGAAGCCACTGCAGTGAGAGGCCCGCGCACCGCAATGAAGAGTAGCCCCCGCTCACCGCAACTGGAGAAGGCCCGCACGCAGCAACTAAGACCCAACACAGCCAAAAATAAAATTTTTTTTAAAAATTGAAAAAGAATAGATACATGTATATGTGTAACTGAATCACTTTGCTGTTCAACTGAAACTAACACAACATGGTCAATCAACTATACTCCAATATAAAAAAAAAAAGTTAAAAACAAAAAGTGCATCACTTTGCAGACGTTTCCCTAGACATCTATCTAGGCTCCATAAGCGCTCTCTGTAACAAAACACAGGATGTCCACTGACAAACTGAAGTAGCTTTGCATAACAAGACACAAATCATTACTGCTCCATTACCAGGGAGGGGGCATCAGTGGAAACACCTGGAACAAGATTCGGGATTTTTGTCCCTAACAAGCCTTTTCAATGAACTGCACACTCATTTGCTCTCACGTTTGTATAGCTCAGATAATAACAGCTCTCTGCTTCAGGCTCAGCGCTGACGTCAATGTCACAAGAAGCTATTCGGCAATGATTGCCATTTCAGACAGTTAGGTGATCAGGTAGGAGAGCAGATTCACAGAAGAGGGAACAGAAGCTGTCCACTGCCCTGGGCTTGGACCTGGAAAGCAGCCTGCATTTCCAAACACGTGTACATAGAGGGGTGCATATCAATACCCCCTGGGGCACTCTGAAAAACACAGATTAGATTTCATTGTGCTACTACATCTCTCTAAATCAGAACCTGCCCACTATGGCCTGGAGATGTAGATAGAGATTTAGATACATAATTTTAAAAGGAGATCCTAATACATATTAGTGATTAGGAAATACCACTAGAATTATAACCTGGGGAAAGCAAGAACGCTAATAGCATATATATTTTGCTCCAGTAATACCAAGAAATATAAGTGAGATATTGATAAACTAATCCAAAAGACTTAGGAATACAGAAAGTGTCCTTAAATTTGGGGCATTCCGATCATGTTGAAATGGGCTCTGTAAAAATCTCACCAATGATGACTGCTCCTCAAAGAGATCTAATTTGAAAAAAGAGGGAAGAAATGAATGTACAGCTGACCCTCACCTAAGACAAACATGTTAAAAATTCTTAAATAACAAGAGAAATTAAGAGTATGAAAATGAGTTTGAGAGAAGATTCATGGCAAGGTGTTTAACTATGGAGATGTTTGTTACTGATCTGGTACCTTTAAAGTATAATTTAATTTACATTACTCGCTGAGCATAATTTGAGGAAGGACTTATTAACCATCTATTCTACGAAAATAAACTGATAATGGACTGTAAATGTCCAAATCCACAAAAAACAAAATTTCCAAAGTCACAACACTGACCAGATGCTTCTTCTCTTTGGCCCCCCTGCTGGTGACAGCAGGTGCCTGAATCAGGAACACCAACAAAGACAAAGCTCTGACCCCATGATGGATCGTCCAGGTCTTACACAAACAGGACCCGCACAAAACTGCAGGAGCTTTGGGTCTTTTTTAACCAAGACAGGTCATTAAAAGAAATGAAAAGATGTCTTCTGGAGGCTTAATTAAGGAAGTTAATTCTAGGCCCCATCATAGGCCCATTAACCTTTCCCTGTTCCTAAAATATCTTATGTAATGTCAAAAAGAAGCAAAGATGGGAAAAGGAGCTGTGTAATTAAACCTACTTAACCTTAAAAAGGAAATGTGTCAAGGGATAGACGTAATTGGTATAAAGCTCCTAACCTGTATTTACGACCCCAAAACCCAGAACCCACATGCCTTGTTTTGCTACACTTAGAATTTCTTTGCCATGGTGTTGGATAACTTGGCTAATTTACTTACAGTATCTGACCCGAACCATGAGAAGTCAGTTCTGAAAATGCTGGAAGGGCAACCCTATCCTGGTATAAAGAACAAATAAATCGCTGATTTCTATAAAGACTTCTTGTGCACAGAACATTTCTAACGTTCTTCAAGGAGGTGGTTTTCTCTGACCCAGAACACTTCTCTTCCCCATCCTGTAAGAATGTGGCCAGGTTGGGGGTGAGTTTGGTTCTAGATTGAAGAGAACCTGACGTGTTTGTATTTTCTCTCATGAAAGCACCTACTTATGAATGTAAATTCTTCCGGAATGCCAATGGAAGCCTGAGTCTGAAAGGGCAGAGGCATAGCATGAACTTGGCAGCCTCTAGCAAAGCAAGTGTTACCAGCAGGCTCCTGCCCCACTAGGGAACCACCACAGAGCTGGGGATACACTACAGTTGTGTCTGTTCCGTTTAGTCACCTCACTTCCTCTAAGTTCTGGGTCCTGGGCTAGATTAATAGGGAGAGGAACATTTTCCACCAATCCAAAACCACTCTGAAATGCTACAAGTTCCAAAAACTACCATAAGCAGCCAGGTCTCTACTATGTGGCGTGCAGACCACGCACACTACACTTATTCCTGATGACTCTGGATTCTCCAGGGGCCTCTCAGTACAACTTCTAATACTAAGGTTGACATAAAATACAGGACACCTGTATTTTTATTTGCTAAGTCTGGCAACCCCGCCATTAGTCCAACTGGTAATCATCACCCATCACCATAAAACAGGACATCTTAGAAAGAACTTGGAACCAGACCTACTGCCTCATTTTACATATGAGAAAATTAAGATCCAGAGCTTTGTGGGGATGGGGGGTAGGGGTAGGGTGGGAGGTGTGTTCTTAAGCCTCACAGCAACTTAAAGACAGAATTCAAACAGGTTTATACCCACTTTTTTTCCATTACCCATGCTGTTTCTCTAATAACAATGCAATACTTTTTTTTATTGTTGTAGTTGTATTGTTTAACTAGGCTTTCCAAAACTCTGTCCACAAATCTGAGATTTCTTGGGCAGACCCTGCTCGGGCCTCTCTACTACATTCTGTGGATAGACAAAGAGAAGACACTCTGCCCTGATCTTTAGAGCTTTTATGGGTTTAACTGGTGAAGTACTAAGGAAAATAAAAATTTTACGTGTTTTTAATACAGGCAAAGGGTCAAAAACTATTTTTGAACTCAAATATAAAGATATACTTGTTTATATACTATTTTTTAAGTCTTTTTAAACCACTGTACCCCTTCATCCGTGTGAATGATCCATGCTGGTATTCCAGGCAAGGCATCATAAAAATAGCCAAGTCTCAGCCAACCATTAAGCTCACTGTTCCGCAAAATCAGTTAGGAGAGATTATTCAAACCCAGCTGGAACACACCTCATGTCTGCAGTCACAGTCCCTTCAGAACCACGTTTGTACATTTTTGCCAGGAGAAGACATGATATGAAAATCCAATATGTACGTAAGTCTCTCACACACTTATGAAGACGTGGGTCGCAGAAATAGCCTTTGCTACTATATTCAAGGTAAACCTGTTCCTCTCTGGCCATCCCAGGCTACCGTGAACGTCACATGTGCTAGTACCCTTCTCATTTACCGTAAGATTTCTCCAGGTCTTTCTCTCTTAGGAATAACTGATTGTGTACCTCTTAATAAAACGTAGTCTTGGGCTTTGAATTAACACAGGCAACACATACTAATACCAATGAGTTCAATCCAGGACTTAGACAACACCGACACTCATTCAGTTAGAAATTCAGATTTTATTCATGCCTCTAAAGAAAGAGTTTATGTTTTCAGGTGATCAGTCTTATGGACTGAACTGGATCCTCCCAAAGTTCACAGGATGCAGCCCTAATCCTAATATTATTTGGCTATAGGTCCTTTAAAAAGTTCATTAGGATTAAGTGAAGTCACAGCAGTCGAGACCTAATCCACTATGACTGGTGTCCTCATAAGAAGAGGACAAGACACCAGGGATAGATGTGCACAGAGAAAAGGCCATGTGAGGACACAGCAAGAGAGTGCACATCTGCAAGCCAGTGAAAGAGGACTCAGAGGAATCCAACCCTGCCAGCACCTTGATCTTGGACTTGCAGCCCCCAGAAGCCTGAGAAGATCATTGTCTGTTGTTTAAGCCCCCCAGTCCGCCTTTCGTTATGGCGGCTCCAGCAGCTTAATAGTCAGAATAATGCTCCTCTTATGAGCATTAACCAAATAACCACTGGAGTCCAGGACAGATGAAAGCAAGGATTCTATCTCATGCACTGCGATGCTCACAACACCTCCTATGGCACCCAGCACATACCTGATACTTAATAAATAGCTGACAAGTTAGAAGAGCAAGTGAATGGATTCAGACCGATGCCCCACGAAGCTCTATTGTCTGTACAGTGAACCTCAGTGTGAGACTGGAAAAGCAGAGGCTTTGGAGTCAGATAGACTCATTTCATTCTTTATATCCTGTGATCATGGGGAAGTTTCGTAACCCTTCTGGGCTTCAGGTCCTCATCTCTAAACTGACAACAGTAGTCTTTCATCATTTGGTTGTTGTGAAGATGAATTGAGGTAATGCGCCTGGCACGTGACAAGCCCAGGTAAAGCGACACCTGCTATGGTGGTGACGCTAATGGCGAGCTTCATCTTTTCATTCATTTATTTATTTAACAACTATTTACTGAGCAAGACCCTTCTGGGCACTCAGTATTGTTCCCAGCATTGAGAATAAAATGCGTAATAAGACAGTGTCTCGGCTCACGTATGCCTTATGTTCTAGAGAGAGGGATCCAAATAACAAGGAACGATAAAATAATTTCAGAGAGTGGTAAGCGCCACAAAGAAAATAAAACAGAGTGTGGTAAGCAAACTGGAAAGAGGGACAAGATGAAGTCAAAGACATGAGCTGGAGCTAAGGACTCATGTAAGGACTTACAGGCCAGGGTGAGGGACTTGGGTTTTCTCTAAATGCAATGGGAAACCACTGCAGGGTTTGACGCAGGGATGTGACATGGTGTGATTTACATTCTCAACAATGTTCTGCTGCTCTGAGGGGGCTGGTGGTAGGAAGGCATGAGTGGAAGCAGGTGGCTGGTCAGGAGTCCTGCCCAGGGTCCAGGGGAGAGAGCATAGGCTTGGACTAAGATGGTGGTTGAGATGGACGATGGCTGAATGGGACTGTCATGAAGGCAGGTGGACAGGACCTCTGATGGACTGAATGTCAGCACAAAAAGAATGAGAGGCTCAACGATGAACCTAAGGATGAAACCGAGGGTTTCAACTTAAGGAACCGAGTGGGATGGTGCCATTTATCGTGACCAGTTGGGGCTAAGGAGAGGAGGGGAGAATCAGCAGAGATGACATTACCCCTAACTGTGTCTCTATGTATCAGTAGAGTTCATGCAAACTTCATGGCATAGCCAGCAGAAGCCTGTCTGTAGAGAAAAGCCACTGGTGCCTGGCCTTCAATATTTCAGATTAATCAGATTAATTATCAATTCACTGATCATTTGCTAAGCCTCACATTTTAAGTGGTTGCATGAAAAATGATCTGGCTGAAGCTTGGGTTTTTCAAGCTAGGACTCCTGTTCTAGGCTTTGGTTTTCCTCCCTGTGGAATGAAGCATTTTTGTGTGTTCACTTTTAAGTATTTCCCAACTGAACCACATCATCTCTCCTCACTCTGAAGAATCAAAAACGGAGCAGAGGTATCTCCTAAGAGCTACAAGGATAGAGCAGCAGACAACGGCCAATACTTGGAAATTACCTTCCTTGTGTAGAGTTCAGATTTCTCACCCTTCCTGATTCCCTCTTTGCTCCGCTCCTGTCTCTCTTAAGCATCAGATTCCCTGCATTATCTCCTGCACGTAGAGTCATATGACTGCCGCTGGCTGGCTTTAATTAGCGTGTGGTACTGAGCATCATTACGATGTCGGTGGTGTTAAATTTCAATGTATTCAAATACCATGAGCTGAAGTCACAGCTCATGACAGCCACCGGGAAGCTAGCCTTGAACTAAACTGGGAGATAATTGAAACAGGCAGGAGTGGAGATTGTTCATATTGGCCTCTCTTGCATTCTGACCCAACCACTTTCTTTCAGTGTCATGTCTTTCTTCCTTTGTCTTATTTATTTTCTCTCCAGCAAAGGTTGCTCTGCAGCAGGCACCTAACAAGGATGACAATGTTATGGGCAAGAAATAAAGCAAGTGGAAACCCAAAATGGTTGTTCTGAGAAGCTGCCTCTGGTGGGTTTAAAATCATTGTGGAATAAAACCGGAATGAACTGCTCAGAGAGGTAGCAAGTGTGCTTTTTGAGCTCAAAGAATTCATTAGTCTTTATATTGTGTCTCCATGAGGGTGAGCAGAGTTTTCTTTCCATTTTACTAAAGAGAGAAGAGACACAAATAGTAGCTAAGTGAAATTCACTGATAGGTGGTTTCGAAATTCACTTGGGCAAATGCCTCAATAATTGGCAGTCGCCAGTCATATTCTTTTTCACTTATTCTGAAACCCACCCACCCATTAACCTCCCCTGTCCCTGAAGCTTAAGTAAAGTGCAAAGAGCTTTGATTGGCAAACAGAAAACTTGCCTCTTATGCGGCTTGGATAAATCCATTAACCTTGCTGGAAATCAGGGTAAGACTAGATTCTAGAAGATGCCACTGTGGGAGCTATTGATATAAAAAGGCTGTAGATGGCTTAGCATCTAAGCCCAAGGCAGAGAAATTTGGGAAACTGGCCTGAAACACAGGGACTACTCCACCTCCAGAGGTAAATAGTTTCAGACAAAAATAAGTTCTAAGAAGAAATTCAACCAGCTGTGGTGATGGACAACAAAGTAAAGGGAGGGAATGTCCAGGAAAGGTTCAATTTAAACTGAAGCACAGAAAATGAAGGGCAGCCCAGCTAAGCGCCAGAGAGGGAAAGAAAGCAATAGCTGCAAAGGTCACAGGGCAGGGAAGAGCTTGGAGTGCTCTGGAAAGTGCTAGAAAGCCAGGGAGGGCTGAGAAATGCTGACAGAGGGGACAGGAGTCTGGAACGAGGCTGGGAGGAGAGTCAGAGCCACATGGTGTTTAAGGCAGGGCAAGGAGCTGAGATGTTTTCTAAGTAGAATTGGAAGTCATTTAAAGATTTCAGCAGGGGAAGGACATGAGCCGGTTTGGTTTGGTTTTTTAAAGATCCTTCTAGATCCTAGCAGGGGAATGACTTCTCAGGGGTGGGATGGAGGGGCAGAATGGCAGCAGGGAGCTAGGTTAGACAGCCGCTACGGTAACCTGGGCAGTACATAATGAATATTCGGGTTGGTATGGCATTAAAAGGAGAAGAGGAAAACAGTTTGAAGTACACTGTAGATGTACAGTCAACAGGACTTGTGCACAGACTGGATGTTAGGAATGATGGAAGGACAGAAATGACGGGTAACTCCTAAGTTTCCGGCCTGATCCCACGAGTGGCTGGTGATTCCCTTTTCCTTTAGAGGCCAGACTGGCGGGGATGGCGGTTGGGTGCAATGAGAAGGAGTTTGGGAACAGGAGAAAATCAAGAGCTCCATCTTGGATATCTTTACACTGAGATTCCTAAGAGGGATCGAATGAAAGGCATCATCTACTTAGCTATGTGGTTAAATGTAAGAATCTGGAAGTCAAGTGACAGGCTAGGGATGAAGATACAAATCTGGGAGCATCGTCAGTGATGATACATGAAGTCACTGGGTTGGATGAGCAGAGGGTAGTGACAAAGACAAGAGGATGACAAAGAGCTCGAACAGAGGAGGAGACTCGTACCTTCATGAAAGGAAGAAAGGGTGACTCAAGGCACAGCACCATCCCAAAGTGGAAGGAACTGAACAGGGAGACACAGCCAGAGAGAACGTGTCTCCCACTCTAGGGCCTACCTAGAAAACCACCACCCATCCTCATGAGGACTCAGTGCAATAACGCATAGACAAACATTTAGTGAATTACAACTTACTATTTAATATGCAGAATTGTTAACTTATTGTCTGATCTTGAATTTATTTATGTGTTTCCTGCTTTTCTTCTCATTAAGAGGTTAAAACTCCTAAGGACAATAATACCATTATGTCCACTGGTGCTACTCCAGCACCTAGAACAAATCAGTGTTGACTGACCGACTGACTGTTACTCTATGTTCAAGAGAATAACTGGCCAGTGCCTGCTTCAGGTTGGCCTCTGGGAAACCATCGTTCAGTCCTTCCTATTGCCTGCAATTTCGCACCTGTAGGGAAGACGTCAGAACTCTTCAGTCCTGATGAAAGCATGCAGCAGAAGCTCCTTTTCACAAATCGATGTGAGCAGGAGAGATGCTCATCTGTTCAGGATAGGTTTTTCTTCCCCCTTAGCTGTGCCAAGAAGATTCAGCATCACACACAAGAATAAGAGAACTCGAACTAAAAGGAAATGAGGATTTAATGGAAACCCGTGTAAGAGCTCTGGACTTAAGCATCCTTCTGTGTGGGGAACATCAATGCGGTAGAACATCAACGAAAGCAGAGCGAATGTTACTAGAGATTTTTGTGAGAAGGGAAAAAAATGAATTTTCTTACTTTTTCCTCTCTCATGTTATTCTTGCCTCTGGTTTTTAAAAGAAGGCGTTTTCTTCGCTGTCTTGTTAAAAGCAAACAGTCTCAAGAAACAGAAAAAGACAGACAGTCTCACTTAGATTAGAAATTCACCCTCCCTTCTCATAGGACTCCTAAACTTCCTTCTCCACCTAACTGACTTTCAGGGCAGCCAAGGTAAGAAAAGATTAATCTTTACTGCTGAGGGGGAAGAGGTTTAGAGGTGAAGCCGTCTCATCGGCAAACAGAATGTACTTCCAAAACATGTTTTGGGAAGGTGCATACTACTTGCACCCTGCCCCTCAACAAGAGCAACGAAAACTCAGAGACAGCAGCCAACATCTGAAAGGCCTAGACTTAGAACTACAAGGGATATCAACCTGACATAATGGAAGTTGTCTAGATTTTGTAATTAATGAGAGTCCTGATCTGTTGGCTACAGTCCTTGGACAAATTATTTCTCTGTGTACATTTTTTTTCTCTTAAAGATGGATGGGTAACACTTACCTTACATGGATGTTGTGAGGTTTGGATACAAAGCACAAAGAGCTGGTACAACACATGGCAGAAGGTAAGGGATAGGAGACAGTCAGACAAAACATGGATGCCTGCTTCCTACTCTCAGGTGGCTGTAAGGACTTGTGGAAAACAGGGAGATATAAAAATGACAGCAGGTACTATTTTTGAGCTTTTACTATATCTTAGACACTGAGAGAAGTACGTGCATGAAAATCGAGACATTTTCCTAAAGTGACCCAGTAAGAAACAACAGACCTGGAATTCATACCCAGGCATGTGGACTCCAGAGTTCCTGGTCCTCCCTGCTACAATACACTGCCTCGTGGATGTGTAGAGAAAACAAATACATGGAAACCAGGATACTTGAGTTCCAGTGTTCATTTCCCACAAATTAATTTATTTGATCCTGGAAAAGTCACCTAATTTCTCTGACCCTCAGTCTTCCCAATTGTAAAATGGGGACACTAGATGCTATTGGATTGCTAAGGTCATGTCTCTTCTACAATCCTGTGGTTCTGTGACCATTTTTTCCAGTTTTACTGAGATATCACTGACATATAGCATTGTATTAGTTTAAGATGTACAACATAATAATTCAAAATTTGTATATATTGTGAAATGATCACCATGAAAAGTTTAGTCAGCATCCATCACCTCACACAGTTACAAATTTTTTTGTGATGAGAATTCTTTAAGATCTATTCTCTTAACAACTTTCAAATATACAATACAGTATTGTCAACCATAGCTCTCATGCTGTATGTTACATCCCCAGGACTTATTTATCTTATGACTGGAAGTCTGTACATTTTGATTGTGCCCCCTGTGATTTACGCTTGTTTTAACGAACTAATGTCATTCAGCTTTTCAAAGCTGGTGAATCACCTGGCTGCTGGCACAGAAGGCATGAAAGTCCGTAAGTTGACCCATGTCTCAAGTGAGCTTAGAAGAAAACCCACTGGTTCTCCCTTGAACCTCCAGAAATGAAAGGAAATGGCATTTTTCAGACATAACAATGGGACATTCTACAGGGCTTCTCCATCTCATGGTCTTGACAGAGTTTCCTGCTACACTCAGACATGAAGTATTTCACAGTGTAAATGCCAAGAAAAAGCGATGGATCTGAAGAGATGAGGACAGATCTAGGAAGCAGTTAAAGCCACAGTCACAGCCCCATGTGCTAACCAGCTATTCCTGTACCCATGGCACCTGTGGGAAAACAGGGCCAATTCATACCTAGAAAACACAGCAGTCATGGGGCAAAACCAGGGTTGGAACCCAAACGTCTAACACTAACATGCTGAGCTTTTCTTTTGACTTTTCTGTTTAATATCATCACACAGGAATCAAACATCAGCTTTTCTTGATCCAAGATGATTAGGCCTCAAATTTTCAGGTGAGAACGATGGTATCCCCCAACCCCTGTAAAGAGTCATGACGAAGTCCCATCAGAACTGGCTGGCAGAAAAACCCTGTCATGACTCTAGTCTAAATTGTTGAAGTTTCAGAATTATATGGTGCTTTTATTATCTTGTGGAATGCTTGTCCCTGGGGTACTCCTTTGAGTTCAACTAAAATGACAGTTTAATTCTCAGTAAATGAGTGCTAATTAAAATGCTGGGGGAAAGACCGTCATAATTGAATAATGAGAATAATGCAGCCTACATTTGTTTAAAGGTTCCTGTAAGCTGAATTTAGGGACCCAAAAATGGTCTCTAGGAGCTCAGAGGCAACACCAATTCCCTGAAATGTCTTTACTGTTCAGTGTGTGTATTCACTAGGCTAAGTCAGCCTCTTGAGTAGGAATTGTTTTAAAGCTGCTGTGAGAGTCTAGGTCTTAACTTTGCCTTTGTCTTCCACAAAATGTCCATGGACACGTTCCTCACTCCTAGACTTTGTGAAATGTAGGCTGGAGTGGAACCGTGGTGTGGAAATCTATTTCTGATTTACTCTTAGGTAGCTGTGATCGCCCCTCTAGATTCAAGGCTCTAGAAGGGAATAATCTTTGACATAATGACACTTTTATAGAACTGTAGAACTGGACAATGCCAAGATTATAAGTGTTCAGAAGGAAGCAATGTGCTTTAGTGGAAAGAGCACTGGATTCTAATCTTAGCCTTGCCAGTAATTCCAAGGCAGGATGTAAGTAACTTAACCCAGATCCTTGTCATTTAGTTTAGCCTGCCTGTAGGATTAAATGAGATAATGCATTTAAAAGTAACTTCAGAAGGCAAATATATATATATATATGTACATATATATATGTATATAAACGAAATAATGCCTTATCTTTAGCAATTGGTTGACTCTAGTATAAATGATATAAGCCTTCTATTTTCCTAATTCAGATGACTCTGGTATATACATACATTTTAATAGGTTAGAGCCATTTGGCCAAGCTCATTACAGTGGTATATTATTAGGAAAATCTGAGTTATCCTAAAATACAAAATGTATCCTTCATCCCACACAATGTCCAATTTATATACTAGCCTCCACCCCCAGCTGCTGAGATAATTGGATTGACTTTCATGCTTCTCAGTTCCTATGTTTCCTCTGGCTCTTCCATCCTAGTAATAGTTAATTTCAAAGGCTTCAGGATTGTATTGAACCCAACCTATTCAGTGAGTTTCTGTACTGTCCTTGAAGATCTATGGGAAAAATAAATTCTATAACCTCCTTCTATGCCTGACAACTTTTACAGTGAGTAAATTCTGTACAATCTGAATTCTTCGATCGTGAAAAAATGTCCCCAGGGCCACCCATTGGGAGGCCTCCCATACACTTACTAATCCAGCACAGCTTAGCAGCCCTGACAGCTCCAGCAGTGCTGCTGAGACACCCCCCTTATGAATATGCAAAGACAATCTTTCACTTACAAAAGAAACTGATATAGCCATTATGGCCTGTGGTTAATCAGACCTCCATTCACTTTCCTCTGCTTTGAGAACCGTCATCAAGAAAACGTGTTGCTAAGCAAACTTAGCGGTAAGGACCTGGTTCCTGTAAAAATGATTGCCTAGAGGCCAGCCTGCTTACAAGTAAGGATCAGGGTTTTCTCAGCCTCTAATTTGATTTCCTATAAAATCTAAGCTCATCATTCAGTTAAAGGAAGACTGGAAAGTTGCTCACACATTACTCATTTTAACAACACACACAAATACACATGCACACACACAAGCACACCCACCAGGTCCTTCCACTTGCTTCTGTAACTGCTTTTTGGAAAACATCCAAGCTTAGGCCAAGGAAATGCATAATAGAGAAGCTGCTGACTTTCCAAGCATCTGGTGGATTCACAACTTGCATTGAGCCTTACATAATATATCATCAATATTCATTCTTTCATAGACATCTATCTTAGTCATCCCCACCTCCCCTAGCAAACATGATCAAGAGGAAACATAAAGGACTTTATATCTCAAATTCTTAATGAAGAGGACACAGGAGTGGAAATTCACTTCCTAGCTTTGCAACTAATTTTCAGTACAACCTTAAAAGATCACTTAAAATTATCTGTGCCATGGATTCCATAACCCCCAAAATGGAGAATAACTCTCTCTCTGACACCAAGATGAGGCTTTAAGCCTGTCCACACAACAGCTGAGTAACTTTCGTAGCTACCTGGATTATCAGATTCCATCAAGCTTAAGCAAAACCTCTGTTCTAGGATCCAGGCACTATCTCCTCCAGTAGGTGGTGGGTCAGAGGTCTCCATTTCCCATTCCAGGCAACAACTGCAGTTTTCCACTTGAAAAAGAATTCAAGGAGATGTGATAGATCCTAAGCTAGGATTGGGATTTGGAATTCCTTGGAAATGGGATTCTGGCATAAATAACCAAATAGATTAACCTCTGAGCTACTACATTATTTTAGAAAAATTGCTATACTAGATGGTGGGTGTAGATTACAGATTATGTCATATAATGTTAACGTTTGATTGCTTTATTCCCAATAATATTGCTTATAACCTTTTCCTAGTCTTTTTGTGTTTTTTTGTTTTTTTTTTTTGCGGTACGTGGGCCTCTCACCGTTTTGGCCTCTCCCGTTGCGGAGCACAGGCTCCGGACGCACAGGCTCAATGGCCATGGCTCACGGGCCCAGCCGCTCCGCGGCATGTGGGATCTTCCCAGACCGGGGCACGAACCCGCATCCCCTGCATCGGCAGGCGGACTCTTAACCACTGCACCACCAGGGAAGCCCTGGGAAGCCCTATTTTTTTTCATATAAGAAACTTGATTAGAGAATGAACTGGTTTGCTTTAGTATTAATATCATTTGACATAGGATGAGAGGTAACAAGCACTCAGCTACCCTGTAGGATTTTTAAGCTCCACTAACCTCTGAGCTTCTTCAGGGCAGGAACTGTTAATATTTGTCTCTGGATCCCGGGCACTGTACTTGGCATGTGTGAGGTTCTGAGTAATCAGTTTGAATTAAAATTTGTTTAAAAATTGGCTATTCATATAATGTTTTCCATTAGTTTGATGGTGGCCATAGTTTGGTGTTTCTCAGAATATGGTCCCGAAACATCTGAGGACTTGTTAAAAGATGAGATTCCCAAGCCCTCCTTGAGCCTTACTGAATTCCAGTCTCTCTTGGTGAGCCCCAGGAATCTACAATTTTAATAAACTCCCAGGTGGTTTTTGGCCACATCTTGGTTAGAGAACCTCTGCTTTGCTTTTTTGTCTCAAAAGCATTGTTTTTGGCTCTGTTGGAACGCTTCAGTCAACATGAAACAATGGTTCCAATATGTGAGGAACTAGTCCAAAAGCATGGTGTTCATCCTTGGTTTGAGGATCATATATTTGATATCCCAAGACCTGTCGGTAGTACCAACACCTAGGTGACTGTTTGCTGCTCAATCTATCTCTGATGTCAAATGCATGAAATCAATTTCTCTTACATCTATTTCGCCATCTGATTGGCATGGATTGATCAGTTAAGGCTTCCCAATAAGGGGAAGCTAACGGATCTTTTAGTCAAGTGGCACGTGTGTGTTTGTGTGTGTGTGCATTTAAATGCTTTTTCTTTCGTTTAATCAATTTATTCATCAGCTTTGCAACTAGTCAAGTGTGACTGCTTAACACCATCATTACTCCTTCAGTCAGCTCTTGGTGTCTAATGCTCCTGTCCTTTTCCTAGAGCATTTGTGTAAGACCTCTACCTGCTCTGTCCGTATCTTATGGAAACGGTTCTTTGTGGGGCACTTGTGGGTTTCATATTCAGCCATAAACATGTGAAGGGACACACGAATGAATATTTGGGTCTATGTTCCGGAAAGACATGCTCCTCAGGGGTGCCATGGCATAACTTTACAAAGAAGCCCTCCTCCAGTAACAGGTGATATGAATCAGGGTCTCACACAAGCTTTTGGTGAAGTTTTTCATTCAATCATCTTTGTTAGAATTGACATGTCTGGCCCTTTTGTCAACATTGTACTTACAGCCTCTGTGACATGACTGAAATTCCTCAAAGGTAGTAAGTGATGGTATATCTTTTTTTCCTTTCATCTTGTACTCTGTGTCTCCCAAATGCATCAGGAAAAATGTTAAGTTGAGATGCTTGATTCTCTGCAGGTGACAATGCAGTCACATGAATTAGTAGTTAAATATAACTCCGTTTCTCAGACCTCAAAGGTTCAGAGAGTTAAAATCAAAGAGGGGAGAGGGGTATACACTGAGGGCCCCTGACAAACTGGCTGGAACCCCAGCTCCTCCAGGACTACCTCTGGGCCTCTGGACAGCTCACGTGTCCAAGGGCCCCCTCCGATGGTGCTAACCAGTCTCTCTGCCTCATGCCCTGCATTCTGGCTGTGCTGGGGCTTGCTGATTCCATTTATTGACAACCACTGTTGTTAAGCTGCTCTCTTTTATAAGGCCCCTGATGCTGCAGTCACCTTGGCCCTTATATGCTCTGGACCACTACAAAATGTACAAGGAAAAAGACTGGGGTGGAGATGAAAGAAAAGAGGAAGAAGAAGGTACTACCTTCCCCAGCATGAGAATAGTTTCATTAAGTCCAAACAAAATGCCATTCTTTCGAGGTCTCTTATGGATATGAAAATTATTTCAGTTGATTTTATTTTTAGTTACTTTCATAAAACTACATCCCTCAAAGAACAAAAATAAAAATAAATACTGGCCACTGGCTGCCTCTGACTCAAGGTCAGAGGCTGTGGCCACCCCCAAGACCAAGGTTCTCTGCTCCCCACCAACCAGGGGCCCTGGACAAGAAGAGTGCAGGGGCTGCCCCTTCCAGTTGTCCTGGTTGCAGGGCCGCCACTGGCACTACAACTCCTCTATGAGATGCCGAGAAGGAGAGTCCTGCAGCCTGCCCCGCCGGGCCCAACTGTCCCCGAGAAGTCCTGTCCAGACCCTCTGCTGTGTCCGACTTAGCCAGATCTGCTGGAGGTGAAGGCGAGCCCCCTCCAGCTACCCAGTAAAATTGCCAATTACATCAGAGGAACTGAACTGGAGCTAGTGGCTGTCTCTGACTCAGCTGGCCCTGGGGAAACAGTGACTGCCAGCAGGTGACTCAGAACAGCTCTGTAATATTCATTTCATGTTGCTTAAAGATGTGAAAAAGACCAAGCTGACCAGCTTCTGGTGTTTGACAAAGCAGACTGCTGTTGGATCATATCTGAACAGACAGCTGTGTCTGAGTGTGCCAGGGAAAGCCTTCCCAGGTAATCGAGTAAGGGAGCACAAATTCCCCAGCCTAACGAAGAGCTGGGACATATCTCATTCCACAAAAAGCTAATGGCAAGTTATATGCGCTGTTGATTCTTTCATACACACGTTGATTCTTTCACCCATCATTCATTCACCAGTCACTCAACAGTTATTTATGGAGTTCTAATCTGTGCCCATGTGTCGTTGGTGCTGGGTGCACACTGTCCTGGCCACCACAAAGCCTGAAGGCTAGTGGCCAATTCTGACCATGCCTGTACTTTCTCATGGATCAGTCAGAACCTTTCCCGAACAACCTACAGGCTGCAATTCTTGCTAATAAAACAAGACTGTCCAAATTATTTCATTTTTTAACGGCACAATGAAGTAGCAAAATGAAGCATGTATATCCTTCATTCTAAGTCAAATAGAGGTTTCTGTCTAAGCCATGGATGGAGCTAACATTGCCTAATATCTAATCTAGCCCTCCCTCCATCCTTTTGCAAGAGCGAGCCTGTATAAAGCATCGGATTCCTATAAGTTAGAAGGAATTTAACTTAGATTGTACCTAGAAGTAAAACAAATAAACAATAATATCACAATCCTATAAAAGGCAATGCTTTGCCTTCTGGTTAAAGCCTTAGCCCAGCAATAAATAAGCGTCGAACGGTATCTGAATTCTGAGTTAACTGTTAAGAAAATGCCTTCCTGACCATTTTGTCCACTGGATGTAAAGACACGGTGGACACACACACTGTATGTGTTGACCATATACAACTGGTCAGTCAGAGCCTTCCCAGCACTCATTGGCATATAATTCTTAACAGCTTATTTACTTGATTGTTTAGAGTATATCTATTTATCTATTTAGAGTATATATATTTAGAGATTGTAAACAACCAAGGAGACCGGAGGGTGAAAGAGGCCTTTAAGTCAAACGTGATGACAACAGAAGTACAAGTTGATAATATGGCAAAAAGGACTGGCATTAGGCACACAGCTACTCTTGGCAGTTAACCATCTTAATACAACTTGAAATCCAACCTGCTTATAGCCCCCTTCACTCGGATGAAATAAGTGAAATCTAAGAGGAGTTAAGTTTTCAGACGATAACAAAATACATGCCACATTTTTCAGATTTCCATCCGCAAAGCATTTTAAATAAAATTCACTCACGTGTGCATTTGCAAGTAATGCATTTCCAAATAGTACCTTACTCAAGAATGGCAGCTTGTAAAGTCTGTTAAAGTTCTTGGGTGTTTATTAAACCCTTCAACCCTCACAGCAACCCTGTGAGGCAAGTAGATAGGTGTTCAGTTATTTTGTCATTGTTCGTTCATTATTTTCTTTATTTTTTTAATTTGTATTTTCATGTATTCTGTCAGTCAATGAGCATTTGTGGAATAGCTTCCAGTTCCAGGCACTGTGCTCACCTATTATCCTGTTCTCTCCAATGTGGCAGCCCCTAGCCACACAGAGTCATTGAAATTAACTAAATCTAAATAAAATTACACTTCAAAATCTTTACATGATGGATATGGGTGCAAGGGAGGTGAGGAGGGTGACAGTAACTGATTGTCCTGGTCCAGAAGATGCTCAGCATAGCCTCTGCTCCACACCTAATCCCCTCTCTTGTTAGTCGTTTTTGTTCTGTATCTTCAGCACATCCCATCCACCTACCTGCAGGTAGCACACTGCCAAAACCAGTTAGGCAGGTGCCCAACCGGCTCTCCTTTTCCTCAATGATTTCTAGGAACCCCACATTTACAACTGGTAACCGATGCTAATGTTCTGCTGATGGTTTACAAATTGTCTTTATTGTTGACAATTGAAAATGTACCCATTGAAACAATCTAATTGCCTTTCCCTTCTCTGCCTTGACATCCAGTTTTCAGATGAGAGAGCGCCTCAAGACAATAAAACTCTCATTTCTCAAAGATGCGCTGCATCACCTTGCACCCCCTGCTATGCTCATTATTGTTGCCTGCCTCCGGAACAAGACCTGTCTCTTGAAGGCTATCTGATGCACCTTCCCAGGGAACACTCATGTCTTTCTCTCCACCAGGAAATTAGATATTAAAAAGGAACAGTCTTTGGTATCTCAGAGTTTTGTGAAAGTTTAATTTCTTTTTAAGAAGAAAACAGAAAATCAAAGTGCAGAAAAAGCATTATCACAGCCCAGCAAGAAAAAAATTAATAGACAAACTAGGGTGGGTATGATGTATTAAGGGTGCTGGAGGTTAACCCTAAGGACAATGTGAGGATCTTAAAAGGATTAATGTGGGCTTCCCTGGTGGCGCAGTGGTTGAGAGTCCGCCTGCCGATGCAGGGGACGCGGGTTCGTGCCCCGGTCTGGGAAGATCCCACATGCCGTGGAGCGGCTGGGCCGCTGAGCCATGGCCACTGAGCCTGCGCGTCCGGAGCCTGTGCTCCGCAACAGGAGAGGCCACAACAGTGAGAGGCCCGCGTTCCGCAAAAAAAAAAAAAAAAAAAAAAGACTAATGTATTTTATGAAAGAAATAAAAAAAGAAAGAAATGTGAAGAGGTGATTCTGTGAGCCAATCAGAAGATGCTTAAAGAAACAATGGGAATGACCCTACTAAGCTCAAAGGAAAATGTAGACTCTCTTGTCACCTTCAAAGGCTTATCATAGATAAGAACACTGGGGAAGCACTGCAGCCTTAGCCAAAAATTGAAACTGCTTGGCCCTGAATGAGAGTTCTGAGGAGGCCCACAGCAGGTGGAGCCCACAAGGGGTCATTCCACCCTGGGTGTACTTCAGTCCACCAAGCTGAAGCTTTCCTTTCTTTTTCCTGTTCCCCAACCACTGGTTTCCAGAACATAAACCCATTCCCTCCTGGACTGGAGTCCTATTCCGAACTCAGGTGATTTGCAAACTGTTACACGGGGACTGGACCCTGCCAGGCAGTGCTCTGACCTTACCTGTTACCACCAGCCTAGGGAGTACTGTGACTGCTTTGAGAACCTCGTTGTAATATCCCCTTCCCAGATTGACCTTCTAAGAATATTGAGTCCAGCCTACACTGGACCCAAATTTGCCATGCCCTATTGATACTGTGACCTGACTACATTCCTACAGCTGTGTTTATTCTAGCTCTGATCTACCCTCTCCCAGCCAGTTGATCACTGAGATCCTATCAAGTTTCCCAATCTCAAGCAGGTCATTGCAGATCTGAGATGGCAGCACACAATCAAATGAATGCACACACATGAATGCCATGGAGCTGTGTAGACCAAGTAAGGAATTTGGATTTTATTCTAAGTATGATTGGAGAATGTCAAGGAAAAGAGTGACGTGATTTGCCATGCCTTTAAAAATGCAACTCCGGCTACAATGTGAAGATTGGATCATGAAGTGGTAAGAGAAGATGCAAGGTGACCAATTCGGAGGCCATCTAGCAGTCCCATAGTCACCGAGTGCTCACACAGTGGTGCAGGTGAGAAACAGTGATGACGTGAACGAGGGTGGTAGCAATAGAGATAGAGAGAAATAAAAGGATTAGGGATATATTTTGAAGGTAGAGTTGATTATACAGAAAAAAAAAAATGATGGCTGCTACCCTTGTCCATATTAGGGGAACATTGATTTATTTTTTTTAATTTTTTTATTGAAGTATAGTTGATTGACAACGTTGTGTTAGTTTCAGGTATACAGCAAAGTGATTCAGTTACACACACACACACACACACACACACACACACATATACATTCTTTTTCAGTTCTTTTCCCTTGTAGATTATTAGAAGATATTGAGTATAGTTCTAGGGGAACATCGATTTAAACCAAAACACACAAAGAGGGTTTCAGTAAGATATTAGTAAGAATTTCATGTTAATTTAGGACTAATTAGCCCTGACATATTTATAGGTAGATGTTGGAATTTTCCAGGGGGACTACTTTGGGATAAAACAAGTGTCTAATTGCCTAAAGTAACCTAAAAGATGTTAATTTTAACAATAATTTCTTCCTGGGATGTAGTGATGCTTTGCTCCAAAAAGTATTCCTTCTCTTAAAAAAAAGTTTCTCCGTTTGAACTATAAGTGTAACAACAGAAAACTAATTCCCTAGCTCCATTTTGTGACTTTTCAGCAGGACTTTGCAATGGAATTAACAGCATCTTAATCCATTTTGAGAGAGTCTATCAGAATTGTTCCAAAAATATACCTTGAGTCCCTACTATAAGCATATTCCAAAAATTCCACAAAATAATATGGCTTATTGACAAATGTTTCTCCATTCAGTCCCACAGAAAAACAATCTTTGGTAAAATAAGCTACATAGCCTGAAATATGTTACATTCATTGACAATATTTTCAATGGCATAATCAGTTATACATTAACAGACATGGTATCTATTAATGCTCTCATTAGGATTCATTCAGCCGCCTCTATACAGCTCAGCCAATGTAGGGATGAACAACCCTCTAATATATTATAGTAATGCAGTTTCTCCACCGTCCTTTAGGTGCATAAAAATCATTCTTACTGCTTGTGAGTAACTTCCGTTCTTCACAGAATTTCATTTGCCTACCCCCTTTTTTGGCTGAAGTTTTAAATCAATCTTAGATCCTTTTAAATATGTGACACAAGTTTTACCCACTTGAAGAGGTGAGTCTAAGGGTACCAAACGTTGCAACATACCCAAAGTATGGAGAATGTATATTAGATACAGATAACACAACAAAACCTGGGAGTGGTACTGATGACTCAGGGCATCAATATCAGATAAATTTCTAGACCTGGAGCCAAGTCTGTAGACACATACTAAACAAAGTCTTCAAATGCAAAGTTTTATTATGTGCTTAAAATACTAAAACTTATCATTGAAGGAAATCCCCAAGGAGGACTGTAAATTAGTAGAAACTGTATAGCCACTGCAGTAACAGTATATGTGGAATTTCTTAAATCCTATAATCAAAGCAAGGGTTCTTCATCAATTTGAACTATGATTCTGTATGTAGATACACTATTCTCTGGTAGGAAACAATC
The DNA here is from genome assembly GCF_005190385.1 of Monodon monoceros. Classification (NCBI taxonomy): domain Eukaryota; kingdom Metazoa; phylum Chordata; class Mammalia; order Artiodactyla; family Monodontidae; genus Monodon; species Monodon monoceros. Next base: position 10,391,553 of record NW_021703784.1, on the reverse strand, counting down.
AGGACCTCAGGGATATCTCTTATTCTGTGGCCTTCAGTTCCAACATTCTATCATTCTATCACCTTGCACTATGTGTTCTGAAGATTCATCCAAAAAATACCACCCTTTCCCCCACAATAGAATGGAAAAGAAATTCCCAAATTTGCAATTTGAGACAGACGGCTCGGTTATGCAGTACGAGCACCAATGTCCTAACTAGACTGTTGATTTCATTTGTGAAATTTGTTTCTGAACAATGACTGATGGCTCTTGGATCTTTTTTTAAAAGTGCTCAATAATCCCACTAGTGTATCAAATTATCAAACGTCTTGGTCCCAGATAAAGCAAGATCAATGACAGATAACCACTGTTACATGCGCTTGTATCCCAGAGACCATCAGAAGCTAAACACGCTTGTGCTTCAGATCTTTTATTGTATTTGCTTCAAGACAAAATGAAAGTAGCGTATCACCACATGAATTCCAGAAATCAGGCTAAAGAAATCTCTAGCAGTCTCCAAAGAAGTCATTTCAAACACAGGATGTACTAGGTTTCCAGGATGGAAGAAGCATTCAATTGCTCTTGTAGTACCTGAGAAAGAATTTACACTATCAGGACCTGCCCTAATCTCTCCTAAAAAGGTTCCCCTCTGATTGCTGGAAGATGGTGATCAGGCTTTCTGCGAGCATTACTTAATGGAGCCAAGTACTCCAAACCAAAAATAAAATATGTCATAGCATCAACTCCATGAGTTGAAAATAAACAACAATCTCTACAATGAGCCAGAGCATACGTGGCATATATAATGCCTATGGTCTGTCTAGAGGCAGTGAGCACAAGGTCCCTGCCAGCTCTATCCACTTGGTACAATAGATTTCTGATACTTTTGAAGCTGATATCCAGTAAATTGATTTCTTCTTTATATTCTTCTTTCAGTAGTCCTTTAGAGATAATGAATGCAAAATCACTGCCCTTGAAATGCCTTCATACATTCTTACTTTAGCAAGTTTCATAAATTATGTGATACAAATTCTAAAAGGATTTGGCAGACATCAGTGGGTCTTGGGTTTCATCAAAGCCAGTCACCGGAAATACACGCCCATTTGGTCTGGGGGGAGGGGGGAGGATTACACTGGTGTCAGAAGTCCTGAGTGGATCCATGGTGCCCCTGCTCATTAGCTGCACAACCCTGGGACAATTCTCTAACCTTTCCATGCCTCGGGTGCCTGAACTAGAAAATAGAGTAAGCACAGTCCCCCAGTCTACCTCACAAGGCTGTCAGATTACTGAAATACGATCATCCTTTTGCAAACTGTAACTTCAATTCATGTAGCTGAATGCATGTTCAATTGATGGTAAAATTGGGACAATAGGTAAAATCTCCCTAGTGGACCTCGAAATGAAACAGGTCTCATCAACCTCCAGAGTCAGGAGAAAAAAAAAATTTTTTTTTTAATTCAGAGAGGTATGTTTGGTAACAAAGCAAATAACAGCTGAGGGCTCACTATACGTCAGGCTTCGACCCCCCCGTGCGTCATTTCACGGACTCCTCCCAGGAGCCTGATGAGAGATGCTCTTACTCCCATTTTACAGGAAAGATGACCGAAGCTTAAAGAGTCCAATCTCTCTGCCCATGGTCACCTCCCCAGTAGGCAGCTGAGCCAGCATTCAAACCCTGCCTACTGTAAGATCCATGCTCTCAACCACTCTGGAGCCGATGGCCTACAGAGCTGCGGATTCACGAACCCAGCCCCTCAATCTACCCTCCACCCACCCCACCCTCCCGCATCTGCTCAGTGCTTGTCTCCAGCTCTGCACCTTTACTGCTGTTCTTCTCCCTTCCCGAATCAGTCCCCTCTGCTTCACCGATTCGTCTGCATCCTGTCTGGCTCACCGGAAACCCTGCCTTTGACATATGTCTCTCTAACAAGATTCCATTTCATACTGATCGCTCTCTACTGTCACATCCATTGGTCAGTCATGTCTTAGAACCATAATATACTGCTTGGCTTTCCTGTGAAGGCACAGAATACATAAATGCATCTCTTCTTTCTCCCCACCAGTGCCCGAGACAGTAGTAGGTCAACAGAAAACTTCTCAAATAATTGCTGGGAGACATTAACAAAACCTGCCCTACTTGAGTCTAGCCTAGCTATCCCATTCCTGATACTATTCCACGGCAAACAGCACGCACAGACACTACGCTGTGGGCTGGTGAGCAAGGCGGGTTTCTCCCATCCCAAATCTGCTCAGTTTATCAAGGAAGGCAGACCAAGAAGCAACTGTGTTAGGTTAAGAGAAGCACAGGTCCCACAGAAGCACAAAGCAGCAGCAGCTACCCTGACCTATGGGGTGATGAGACAGTTATCTGGCGAGTTTGGTACCTAGCGTGAAATTTTAAGAACTGTATAATAATGACTATCAACAGCTATTGAATGGAACACCTCACCTAATGCTCTCACTCCCTCTATGGAGCAGATGCTCTCATTATTCCATTCTATGGATAATAAAACTGGGGCCGATGGAGGAGAATTTGCCCCAAGTTACTAGTAAATGGTAAGAGGAAGACCAGACCCAGGCAGCCTGGCTCTCAGAGACTACACCTTTCACCAGTGTCCTGTCCTTCCTCTCAAGTAGATGAATCGTTGAAAAGGGAGTGAAAGAATGGTCCAGTCGAAGGCCCCGTGGATATTAAGGACTTGTGTGGAGTTCAAGCAGGCTATGTAGATAAATTGAAGGAGTTTAATCTGGGCTCTAAAGTTCCAGGCGAGGCTCTCGTTACTCTGAGATGGACTTTCCCCAGTTGGGGTGTAGGATAGTGACTGAGTCCTGGGGCAGCCAGCCTGTCCATGAAGGGGGCTTGTAGTTCTGCTACACAGAAGCCTTTGGTGTGCTGGGTCCCCAGGGACTGCGCTCTACTGTCTCCCCTGCCCACCTGCCCCAGGGGCCAGGGAGGTCCTCCCCGCAAGCAGACTGTCCCTGAAACACCAGCCTGCCCCCACCCCATGAAATCAGAGGACCCTGAAAGATCCCAAGGGCTACTTTAATTCATCGCTCTGCTTCCAGACAGGACTCTTCTATACTGTCAGACTCTTAAGAAGATTCCCTGACTCACAGTCTCCCATTTCCATGTCAAATGGCCCTGTCCGTGAAGACACGCTTACTTAGGTCTGATATAAACCCTTCATGCTAACAAGGCCTGAATCCCCAGCTCTGCATTCTTGCGTGGTAGGACAATAGGTCATCTCTGAGGAGACTACTTCAAACACCTGTGACATAGCCACACTTGGACTGTGGAGTCAGGATTTACCTCCCAGCTCTATCACTTGGGAGCTACGTGACATGAGGTCAATTCCTCAACCTTCCAGAGATTCAGCTTCCCACCTGTAAAATGGGCACAATAACAGGGCCAACACATGAATTTGTTTTGAGGATTAAATAGAGTTAAAAGGCTTAACACAGTGCCTAGCTCATCATAAATGCTTATCAAAATTTAGCTTAAAAAAGAAAATGAATAACTAATTTCACCTGGATGTTGCATTAATTTGTACACAATATTGGGCCACATGAATCTCTGGTCAACTTTCCCAGGGTGAACAAAAAAAAAAATCAAATGCCTAAAAATAGTAACTACACTTTTAGTCTTCTTATTTTCCACCGGTAATGCAGGAGAGTAGAAATCCACTCCTAAATGGCAGCTATATATCAGTTATAAAACTGTTAAGTAAATCCAGGGAGGCAAAAAGACAAGACGGCAAAGACAGGAACCATCCAGCAGTTGCCATGACAACGAGGCAGGCTACCTGGACAAAAATTTTGGAAATCTCTTAAAAGAATAACCAGAGATGTTTCTGTCTATTTTGGGAAGGACAAAGTCTTCCTTTATCCTCCGCTAAAGACAAACATCCACTTGTTTGCTGAATATCTCCCAATTAACGCAGGGCGAGATCTGAGAGGAGTCAGGATGTGGTGCGCAGGCAGGTGGTGGGATGGAGAGGGACTTGGCAGGGAGCTGTAAGGTAAAGGCAGTATCAGTGGAAAATGCAAGATCAAACTGCCCAGGGATCCCCATTGTTTCATTTAAAATGCTCAAGGAGCATTCATTAAAAAGTGTCGTTCTCACACATGAAGACCCCCAACTGCCGCAGATTACGCTTTCACGAAATTGAATTCTTAACCAATAACACATTTTTATTAACAGTACTGACACGAAGAAAGTGATTAAAAACTCCGGTGGGCAAGACTTTCTCTGAAAGTCATTTTCAATACGTAAAGAAATAAAGAGCTTCTGATTCATTACAGGTGCCCTCTCTCCGGCTCCTTGGGTGTTAGACATGGGTCGTGTGTGCCTGTGTGTTTGTGTTTCCCTCCTACGATCTGCAGTTTACACTTAATGTAATAATCTTGCACACCTCGCTCTCATTTTTCAGTTAATCGATAGTATTTTTAAAGCAACAAATAAGGGCTATTTGTAATAGTATTCCTTTAATTGCATATTTTTCAAACATGAGACTATTAAAGTAGCTGCCCATGAAAGCGGTCATTCAATTCTCGTCCAAGGTGCCCCTTCATTCTGAAAGGGCCTCCCTCATCAAACTCAATAGCATCTCTTGGCTGCCTGAGAAAAACCACTGGAGGGAAAAAAAAAGAAAGAAAGAAACCTATTTTCCAGATCAAAGTAATCCCTACTCCATTGCCATGGCTCCAGACGTCTCTTTCTTCTTTTCATTGACCAGACAAGGTTCTTCTCAGCAAACCTCCTTCAATTTTTTTTTTTTTTTTTTGCCTGAATTTGTTTTCTCGTTGGGAAAAGTGGTCATTAAAGTATTAGTTTAGGTTGATTGGTTCTTCAGTGGCAGAAGAGGCTTCTGAGGCTTTGTTATCTTTGACATGATCTCCAAACAGTGGCCCGATTATTATACAATATAGAAATAATAACTCAAGGCAGCAGCCTTCTCTCTGGAAACCCACACGGGGTGTCGGGTATATGATGATACACCTCAACTGCCGGTACATTCATGGGTGCTTTCAGGACCTGAGTGCCTGGCTGTATCCCTGGCTGCTGTTCCGGACTTCCCCTCCCCACCCTGGCCCTCGAGCCCCCCTCCTGTGGACCTGAATTCTCCCCAAGTCATCGAGGCTGCAGAGCACTTGTCCCTATTTATATCGAGCAGCGGTGCATTCACTAAGAAGAATGGGGACAGGGAGAGGGCCGGCTTTGATGTCTCCAGGGGCAGGAAATCACTCGGATGATTCCTCCAGGGCCACTTGGCAGCAGGTAGAGGGCGTGACAGCTGGTGGGAAGGTCGGTGACTGGGATGTGACCACTGAACCATAGCAGGGAACTGCACTGCCCTTGCAAACAGAAAAGTTTATTCCTATAGTCTGGTGGGGGTAGGGATGAGGGAAAAAGATGATAGGGCCTGGCACCTACCACCTGGGAAAAAGAGAATTCAAAATTATCTGACAGTGGCATGTCGGAGCTCTCATTCCTTTTCAAGACCAGTTGGCCCAAGTCTTCAAGTCAATCTAACAAGAATGCATGATTGTCAATACCTAAAAGGTGGGATGCATGGTGGTTAATCCATGGAGCTTGACTCTAGACTTGAAGCCTCTCTTTACCCATCTGTTAAAATCGTTTATAAGAGGTTTACTGTGAGAAATAATACTTATACATACTCACTACGTGCAAAACACTGTACATAACACTTGACATGCATTATCTTATTTCCTATTCACAACAACTCCATGGAACAGTTACTATTAAATGCCCCTTTTTCTCATAAGGAAACAGGCATAAAGAGTTGAAGTAAGTTATCCAGAGTCATGCAGCTGGTAAGGAAGCCAAGATTCAAATCTAATCAGTCCAAGCTCTAGAGCGCTGTTAGCCACCACTTAGGAATGAAATGGAATAATATATAAAGTATTGATTCTGGTACCAGACACTGAGAAATATTAGTGATCGTTCATTTTACTTCGCCGACATTATTATTAAACTCCCTCTGTTGCTCTGTCCAAATGAAAAAGAGTACATGCAACAATGCTGTAAGAAGGGAAAGGGCTTTATGAAAGCAAGCAAATAAAAAATCATTACGACAACTTGACCTGGCGCACAGGAAAATTAACGATATTTCTTGATCCAAAAGTTCCCTGGAGATAATTGTGCTTAACAGGACTCTCTGGGGGAATAAAGAGAATGAAGGGGTATGGGAACGGGGGCTCGTTTCTAGCGGTAGCTCAGCCATGGGGTATGGCAGAAAGGTCTAGAGACACTGGTATCCTGACTGCCTTAGCTGGGTGGGAGTGGAGATGTGGGTGATGTTCCAGGGGTAGCCAGAGAGAGAGGGAAGGAGTGCTGACAGAGACAGCCCAGCGAGCCAACTGCAGAACGCCTGACCACGTGCCCACTGCCCTTCATGCTCAGAAAATACACACTCCCAGGGACTAAATCCTCCGCCACTCCTACCTGAAGCCCCCAAGGAATCAAGTGCTACTGCCATCTGCAAATTCTTAGGGAGACTCAGAAAGCTTCATTAAAAAGCCTCCTTCATTTCTTTATCGGATTAGTATTTACTGAGAACCCTCTACTTTCTGAGCACAGCTAGGCACAAAGCAAATGAACCAGGATGATAGGTCCCTGACCTGTAACAGGAGTAAGTCCTCTAGACTGCAGAGGCCAGGGTGCTCTGTCGTTTAATGGGGAGGCCAGGTGGGCTGGGCAGACCAGGGGCGACCAGTTCTGACCTGAAGGTAGGAGGAGGTAGGGTGGTGGAAGGGGGTGGGACCCAGGAAGTCTTTTCAGAGGAGCTGCTGGTTAGGGGTGAGGGGGAGGGATCCTGTCTCTACGGTCCTTCAAGCTGAATTCACTTCTGTCAAACCTTCTGTCCTGGGGACTTCCCTGGCAGCCCAGTGGTTAGGACTCCGTGCTTCCACTACCGATAGCGCAGGTTTGATCCCTGGTCGGGGAACTAAGATCCTGCAAGATGTGCAGTGCGGCCAAAATAAATTAAAGTATTAAAAAAAAGAAAACTTTTGGCCTGTTACGTGTAAGAGTAAGAAACGTTTGAACACAGGGCTGCCCCAGACGCTACAGAGGACACATGAAAGTAGTAGAAGGCAGTATCCCTTGCCCTCAGAACGTAAGATGCGACAGTGAATCCAAAGAAGCATCGGTAAAATAATTAGAGAACCCAGGTGAATGCAAGGCGATGCAATTCCAAGTTTGGCTTTTGTAACTTTATAAAACGCCGTAATTCTCAAACTCCACATGGCAACACGGAGTGGGTACTCGCCACGGAGCAATGTTTGACGGCTCTGGACCGTTACGAGGAGGCTGAGGAACAGTCCTGAATGTGTCAATCAGCTGGCACTTAGGGAGCACCTGCTAAGAGCACAGTAGTTAAGAGCCATCACTCTCCACCACAGACCAGCTCCACCACCAGCCGTGTGAACTTGGGCAGGCCCCCTAACCTCTCAGAGACCGCGCTACCTCGCCTGCAAAATGGAGATAAAATGGTATCTATTTCTAGGGTTGAACTGAGGATGAAATGAGGTACAGCAAGAAAATGACTGGGCCAAAGTCTGCCAAGAGTAAGTCTCGATGGTAATAATGAACTTACGGAATGCTGATTACTTATAATTAATTGTTTATTTTTAAATAAATGTATATAAGAAATATGAATATCGCTCAAGAGCTGGGTGCTATGGTGGATGTAAATGCAGATAATTAACACTTTTAGATTCTTGCCATGTGCCTGTCACTGTTCTAGGCACTTCGTATGTGTTAACTCATTTGATCCTCACAACCATATTGTCAGAAAGGTCTTATTACCCTCGTTTTACAGGTAAGGAGACAAGCACAGAGAGGTTAAGTAATTTACCCAAGGTCATGCAGCAAAGCTAGGATTCAAACCCAGGCTGCCTGACTCCGACTGCCCTCCCACCACTCTGCAATGCTGCTTCTTGTCATCATGAATAAGATACAGTCCTTGAAAAGAACATTATAAAGCAAGCCGGCCTATGATAAAACTCAGGGGAAACAAAAATCATAAAACTACTGAAGAAAGAGCTGATGAGCGCTACCAAATCCAAATGGGAAAATCAAGGAACAACTAGCAAGGGTGAGAAAGAGAAGTAACAGCAAAGAGAAGCAGCAGAATGCTGCGTCATGGAAGCACGAGGAAAGGAAGTTTTAAAGCAAGCAGGTGAGTCATTGCTGTGTCACACGCTCCAGGGATGTAAAGGAGGGTGAGCTAGAGAGCCACTAGGTGGTGGCACAGTGGGGAGTGCTATAAAGTGAGCACACAGATCCCATGAAGGGTGCCGGATGAAGCCAAGTCACAAGGGATGGTCAGAGAGTGATGCTACTGAGCGCAGGCTTACCTTTCAAAAATGCTGGCAACAAAAGGCAGGCGAGAGGTGGATGTTAGTTCAAAGGCGTTGTTCCCCCTTCCAGACAAGGTTGTCCCTTGTTCATGATCAGAGTGGCACTTATAAGTAGAGGAAGAATAAAGATGCAGGAGAGAGCTGTAGCCGATCTGTGAACGCGGAGAGAATCTGGAGAGCTCGTGCGGCTCTGCTGGGAGCTCTAGGGTCGGCTAAGAGGAAGATGCTTCCTCCTCTGATTCAAGGAGAGGGAAGGGAAGCAAGGTGAAGATTAGGAGAAATTTGGATATGGAAAGAAGTTGAGGAAACTCACATCAATCAGGTGGTTCCAACCTTCTTAGCAAGGAGGGTTCTAGGAAAGGAAGCGAGGATGCTGCTTACCTAGGTAAGTCAGAATGGAAAATACCACTACCCCCTTCGGGCTGCTTGGCAAACTCCTACTAATTCGTCAGATCTCAAACTGCCCCCCGCTAGCCTCCGATGTGCCCAGGCAGAGTTGGGGGCTCTGTCATCTGCACTTGTTCAGCTACTCCCCTCTGATGCATCAGCCACATGATACTGCAATTATTTCTGTTTATGTCTCTCTCCCCCTCTAGACTGAAGTCCTCCACGGTAGACACCACATCTTACTTGTCTTAGTTTCTCAAACATCTAACCTAGTACAAAATGACATTCAGTAAATGTGTGCTGAATGAATAAACAAATTACTCAGTAAGTCATACATAAAAGAATTGCAATTCAGATCCAGAAAGGCTGGGGAATAGCATTTTAGAGCTAGCATCCTAAATGTCTAGGTTCATTTCAGATCAAAACAGTCTGCTCTTGGGAAATTACCCTAACTGCTCTGTATCTAATAACCCAGGCTCTGAAAAACGGGAACCACAGTCCATGGAACTGTGAGCTTCATTAGTGAATGCCAGTAAAGGGCTTTTTAAGTGGCAGAGGAGATGACTACAGAAAATGCCTCTGAGGGAGAAGGATGACAAAAATGTGTCTCCAAGACAATGAAGCAGCTTCCTTCCAGGATTTCCACCACATTTCACTCTAACACAAGCAGTTACAGAGAATGCAGGGCCCTCTCAGAGGCCCTAGCATCACTAGGCCCCGAGGTTATGTGTTCACCGAGTTCAGGAACTGTTGTGAAAGAGTATTTGTGAGAAAGCACAAGAGTCCTGCCATGCAGCGCTTCCCAGCTCGGGGCCACTCTGCTCCCTGATTAACTTCACTTGCAGCTTTTCCTATTGTTCTGTCCTGTGGCTCCTGATTTCCACCTTCAGAGCATCACCAGATCACTCAAATGCCTTGACCTTTGGAAATACACTTGTGCTCCAGGGAAGTACATGATCATTTATCACTGCCATTTACCAAGTGTTAGCTAGATAAATAGATATGTGCTAAACCCCGGAAGCAGCCACCAGCCCACGTGCACAAGATGTGATACAATATAGTCCAACTGAGCAAAAACAGTATGGACACTGAACAATAAGATGTGTTGATATATGGGTGTGTTCTGAGGATTTAAAAAAATTTATGATTGACATATTTTTTAGTTATTTCTAAGGCTGCAGAAATCTAAGACATAATGTGGTCCTAATGCAGAGAAGCATTGCTATGGAAAAGTTTAGAGAGACGGTAATTCTAAACATCTGTTTTATATATTATTATAATTCCCCTCTACACACATAAATAAACAAATATGCACACACGCAAACCTACCTCTGAAGTTGACTTTGCTTAAGATACATTCATAATTAGTTTGCCTCCCAGTATGCACACTCTAGGTTCGCAGTACCTGTGATAAAAACGGGTAAAAGGTGGTCTGGGATTTTTAACTGTCACAGTTAATCACAAGGTATCTATACACTGGAGAACAGATCAGAGTTGTAAAGAACAGGAGGGGGAAAAAAATGGGACTAGAAGGGAGGAAAAGAACATAAAGCAGAAAGACGGATAAGAAGCAGAAAGTATTAGTAGTTTAGTATTAGTGGGTTTCAGTCAGTGGTCCCAATTCCTTCCCATACTGATCATCAATCCTTATTCAAACACTGCCAGAGTAGGGGCATCTCAGGTTTGAGGAGGGATTTAAATGACTATATACTTGATACTGAAGCTTTGATTTTCTAAAACTGCAGGCTGCTTTCTTATTAACAAAGCAGTTAACAGTCAGCAGTTACTCCCCAATATTAAATGCAGAATATTTGCTACCACCATGATTAAAACTCTGGTTGGGATCTACATTAGCTAGTTGATCTTCATGTTAGCCACTCAGAGCTCTTTTGAAACTTATAATTATTTGGGAGAGAGATAAAATGATGGCATTTTCTTATTACTGATATAACTTTGGGGTCCACACAGAGGCTGAATGGCCTTTAGTCAAGGGTACTGTATGTGGAAGCCTTTCAGTTGTTGGAAAGTTAGAGCCAAAGACTTCAAATACGACCTCTAACTGGAGAGTTGTATGATTCAATGACCTCATAAGAAGATCACCAAGGTTATTCTATAATATGGACATCACTGGGACCTCGCATCCCTGCTGGAAGGCCCTCTTGTGCATTACATGGGAGAAACTGCTGAAAATGGTCAATTCTACTCTCACTCAAACACTTTGCAGTGTTCCTTTATGCTGCCTGGGCCCCAAGGGCCGAACTATGTGCCCTGAGGATAAACTCCCCTGGCCCCAGCTCATCACTCAGACACACCTGTCTGTAGTGGGTCTTAGCTTGTGTCCTTTTCTGGCCAAAGTCAATGTGGACATTTTAGAGCTCAGCACATCTTAGACATTTGGGGTCACCTCTCCCATCAACAACCAAACAGAGAACATAAAGCTTCACAAAAAAGAGTAAGCTGTTTAACCAACACATCATCAGTGTTGCAGATATAAATTAGAAGAGTTGGGAGGCACCTGGCCTTTTTGAGGTCTAGAACTTCATTGAAGTCCAAGCACTAAACCTGAAGAGATTCAAGTCCAGAGAAAATAAAGAATAGGGTGAAAGGAAGACCAGTGCTTAGAGAAAAAGTGGAGGGGAGCAGACAGGCTACATCATGATTAAAGCTTCCATTATTCAACGAATCAAATGTGGGGTATATCAAAAGCAACCATAATGAAAAGTAGAAACACTCAATGTGTTTCTTAGAATCCAAGACCTCTAGAAAAATATGAGATGTTTATACATTTATAGATGTATAGATACGCAGGCTCAGGCTGCTAAGTGGCTGACTTTTATTTTATTTTTTAGAAAAGCAGAAAATAAAGTGATCATTTTAGGGAAGCCTGTATTTTTTATTTTTTGTCTATGACTTCCATTTTTTTATTTTATTAAAATACTGACTATTTTAGAGTGAAGGAGAAGCAAAGCTACAACCAAAACTTAAGGGCCAATTTCTGAAAACCAAGTTAAACTAAGAAATTCTCCTCTTTTTTTTCCTTAAAAAGCTTTCAGGGGCTTCCCTGGTGGCGCAGTGGTTGAGAGTCCGCCTGCCGATGCAGGGGCCACGGGTTCGTGCCCCGGTCCGGGAAGATCCCACATGCCGCGGAGCGGCTGGGCCCGTGAGCCATGGCAGCTGAGCCTGCGTGTCCGGAGCCTGTGCTGCGCAACGGGAGGGGCCACAACAGTGAGAGGCCCGCGTACACACACACACACACACAAAAAAAAAGGCTTTCAAAGAGAGAAAACCAGTCTCTTATATGGCAAAATGTATAAAAACGCACAGTATTCATAGATAAGGGGTTTTGATCCAATTATCCAAATAACTGCCTCTGTTTCTCCTGCCTGTCTGTGCATTTAAATTCACGTTTTGTCAATTATTTCATGCTTGTTGGTTGTGTCTCCCAAACCGATCTCCAAATACTTGAAGGCTTTTCTTTTATCCATCTTAATCTCTTGCTATGGTTGGCGAGCATCCCAAAGAGTCACTAAAATGCTTCACACGAACCCGACTTCTGCTTTTCCTTAGGTACGACAGATTAGTTGAACAGTGCTTCACGTAAGTGTCACTAGGGAAATTCTCCATTTGAAATCATTACTCTGTACCTTCTTTCATTTGTATTGAAGTCATTATAACTTTTCAAAGCATTTTTACAGTGGCCATTGCATTTTGGTATTTCTTTCCTGAGCATACCTCAAAGAACATTACAACCACAAATCCAATGACAATCACCTCACCCACCAATGAGAGTTATGTCCAGAGTCTTGGAGCCTTTTGGTAAACTGATCACTGGTCATTCTCACTCCAGGCAAGTAGGTGTCCATTACAATTCACCTGGCTAGAACACAATGGCAGTCAGCACTCGAGACAGACAGTGCTTAAGTGACAAGTTATATCAACTCCAACTGTAGAAGAATCCAGAAGGTCAAAATACAGGCCTCCTTGAACCTTGTAACGTTGAGAGAAGAGGTCAGTGTCCTTCAGTGACCCCCTCAAGTAATGTGTTCACCATGTGTTTGGCTTCCTCCCATCCTGACATTTCCTCATAATTTAACATTCCTTCTAAGGCAGAAACGAAAGCTGAATGTTTCACTGGAGCTAGGTCATGCTGGCAGTGACAGCAACTGACAGGAGATTGAAAGAAACCAAAGATACCACATTGAAAATGTCTCATCAAGGTCACCCACTCATGATAAGGCAAGTGGAGAGTGAGGGAGAAATACAGGCTTATCACTTGAGAATCAACAGAGACAACTACATTATCTAATTATTCCTCTTCACTCCCATCTCCTCTAGCCTCCCACTCCTACACACATGCTATTAAGCAAGTCCAGTATTTTACAATTACTATCGGGTACGTCTCCTTGGCAATCCAAGGTACCACTGCGGTGAAGGCACCACCACCAACCTCCCCAGTCCTGCCAAGCAGAAGCAGGCTCTCCCCGTGGCACTCAGTTCACTCCTTTACTACCATATGACTTTCTCCTGGCAAGCTGTGAGCCCTTCATGTGTTTGAAGCACACCTTCCTCTTCTTTCTATCTACCTGCATGGTGACAGAGCAAGCCAGCTATCTACTAAAATTCATGATTCTCCTGCTCTCATAGAGTTGCTGCTGAGAAGCTTCTACCAAGCCATGGACTAGGTTTTTCAGGTCCATTTACACCTAGGGGCGGCCATGTGACTAGTTTTAGCCAATGGAAAATGAGCAGAAGTGATGTATGTCCCTTCGAGGTGATTGCAGCACACCACATCTCCATGCTCTCTTCTGCCTGCCGCTAGCTAGATGCAGAAGTTAACAGGGCTCAGCAGCTGGCAGAGCTATGTGATGGAAAGACCTGGGTCTCTGGATCACTGCACTGAAGAAAGCTACTACTGACTAGAAACAATGTAGTGGATTATTACAAGAGAAAGAGCTATACTTCCATTTAAAAAAAAAATCTTTATATATTTTTGGGCTGTCACTGGAGTGTACCCTAACTAATTTCATAAGCCTAACACAGTGGCATACATAGACATTCAAAAGATGGTGAATAACTGAATAGGGCATTCACCCATTTGCCTATGAAAGAACCTGATTACTTTGTACTTCTCCAGGAAAGATTAATTATGGATTACATCTCATGCAATTATATCCAATAATTGTTGTTATGGAAATCATCTTGAATGCTATATGAAACAGACTGATGTTAGTAGAACTTTATTTAATCTTATAGTTGTTTCTTCAGATTCATAGATACATATTTAAATTTTGTTGCTGTGGGAGAATGTTGAGGTTGTCATGGCAACAGATTAAAGCAACAGAGTGTATGTGATGTACTGGGATGCTTGGTGCTAGCCATGCCAGCAAAAACATAAAATAATTATATTATACAGAAAGAACTGTACTAAAGGTAATGGTGTGATAGTCAATTATGTGTCTTTCACCACCTAGGAACCGTAATTTAACACACTGATTTGTTAACAATTTTGATAATATTGTCAGTCCTGGAAGGAAATGAAGTTTAGACTAAGGATGAGATTATTGGTAGAGGATCATCACTCAATTTCCGGCTGCCTAGAAAAATACACACACACACACACACACACACACAGAGGAAAAGAGAGAGGGAGAGAGGGAGAGAGACAGAAAGGGGGCGGGGAGAAAGAGAGAGAGAGAAATGGACAGAGAGAGGAGACTGGGCCTACACAAGTCAAATCTGATAAAGTTGATGAATTGAGGGGACAATAAATTTAAAGCAAGCAATCAAATTAAACCCCTTCTGAGCAGAGGTTCTTGAGAAAATTTAAGTAATTACCCCAACTCCCTGATTTACTTCGCCATGTTGGCAGAGCCTTTATTGATCCCTTCTCTGTGGACCAGGGGCCTATTTCTCTGCAATATATTTGCTACTGATTTAAGTTATCATCATTCTCTTATGAAAATTAAACGCTTCAAGCAGGGCTATTCTATCTCCCCCAGGGTTATTACTCTTCTCTCTGAGGGATCTCAAGGCTTCAACGTGTCCAGAAGCAGTAATCGTGAGACAGCACAAACGGCAGGTGTCCTGGGTTATCATGCAGGATCCAGAATAAAAGAGAAAAGAAATGGGCTTGAGTTCACGGGCTGTGGCATGCTGGAGCAGGGCAGTGTGATGGGCCAGAGAGATTTGGGAAGACTAATATTTTTAGCTGTTCTTTGGATGGGTTATATAAAACAGTAAAGACACAATTCCCCTGACTTCTTTTCTCGCTAAAGCCCTAGAGATAATTCAGGAAAACTTTCAACTCTAAGAAAAAAGAAAGAAGATGGCGTCCCTACTTTTAGTCTTTATTCCCCTTTCCTTCACATCTCATGCTATCATTTCCATTTATATGTGCTCATTAAATAATGTCTTCTCCAGGCCCCTCCTACTTTTATTCAGAAACTATATTGGCCAATTTCCTAGAGAAGAAACCCAAGCTTTGAGAGTCCTTCCCACCCTGGGACAGGCTGATCCATCCAGGAAAGAGACTCTGATCCTGAGAGAAGCCATTACTATATTGAGAGGCGTGACACAAAGGATGCAGACTCTGGACCCCACCTGCAATGGCACAACCCATTTCAAGGCAGAATGAAAAAGGCCTATGCAAACATAAAGAGGAACTGAATTCAATCACAATGCCAGACGGTCTCGGGCGGCCCCTCTACTGCTCCTGGTGCAAACCAGGGTCAAAGACATCTGACGTGGCTCAGTAGAAAGAGGAGATCAATAACGCTAAAGAGAAGCATCTGCAGTAGGAAGCAAATCATTGCAAATTTAAATAAAATGTCCTCCACAGGCAGGACTCCTGATGGAAGCCCTACATCTGCCATGTCGACCTTGTCACTGGGACTCCCCCGCCTCCTTGGGGGGAGAGAATGAGGGAGAGGCAAGGAAAGAAAAAGCAAGAGCCAGGGATGGTTACAGTATTGTGTTGTCTTCAACCGAGAAGCCCCAAAGAGTGCAGTGCCCATCTGGCCAATCCAAGGAGAAAACACTGATAATGTGAACTATTTTTAGAATGACGGGGATAAACTACACGTCAGTCTCAGAAGAGGCTGGGAGGTAGCTAAATGAGGTTATTAACAGTAGGATAAACAGAAAGCAAATTTCATTTAATGACTTAAATGTATTGAGAACTTATTACATGAGCCAGATACATCTGACTAATAGGGAAACTAAAGCTCAAAGACTGTAAGCAGTAAGTCAAGGATTCACACCAAGGTCGGCCTCGCTATAAAGTCAGACAGTAATCTAAACCCTGGTGTTAAGGACCCATCTGCAAATACAACATGTTTCGAGGCCATTCTCTTCCTCTCGTTCTTCATGGTGTCAGGGTTCCTGGCGCACACTTGGCCTGTCTGGATTCATAGGAACAAGAACAAATGCCTCTGAAGGCGAGTGAGATACTTAGGCAGAGAGTGGAGGCATAAAACAATGGATTATAGAGAAATGTAGAAAGCAAGGAGATCTCAGCCCAGTACTACCCCATTTGCTTCCCCTGACTGAGTCTGCTTAGAGAAAATTGGGTTGTTGAGCTAAAGCAATAAACTGGTAAATTCTACTGTGGGTTACCAGACCTCGACATCTTTGTTGTCATCTGCTGTTGTTCAACATAGGGCCTATCATTGTGAGGACCTACACTGACGGAAGCAGGAATAATGTAGGAGCCAGAGAGTTGACTGCCAGGATATAAATCCCGCATCAGGAGCACACTTCCCAGGGCGCTTTTGCCAAGGGAAATGGTCTTGAGTCTCCCCAGCCCTCCTGACCCATTTCACAGATGCTACCCAAAGAGTAAAATGGAAAAATTCTAAGTGACCAATAGCCATTTTGTTTTACTTGTGGTTAAATATCAACTTTCTGCTTTATGAAGAAAACTAGCATTTCCTGAGCAGGGACAATGCACATTCCCTGCACTAGGTGACTGATACACATGCTATCTCGTTGACTTTTCACAACCTTTTAAGGCACTACATGCCCACCTAGCAGCTGATGGAACTGAAGGCTCCCGTGATGGATTTGCCTAGAGCCAGGACCTATGGGTTGCATGGGGGTTCAAGCCCATGTTCTTAAGACTTTCAAAATCAGTACTCTTTCCTTCTATGCTCTTCCTCGGTCCTCTTTAATGATGTATGCCCTTGCCACACCTCTGGGTCATCCTTCTAAACTTTAGAAGTCATAGTTCAATAGAGCAGAAGGTATATTATTATTGAGCTGAAAAAAATCATACTGAAATAAATGTGCATCCAAGAAGTAAACGCCTTGTGTAAACTCCTACACTAAGTAGGTTGCCACTCCTTTCTCTCTTTCAACTAAAATTGAAATATACAAGAATCATTCCAATTACTTGAAGGTTTGGGTTAGCTGATTCCACATTTCCAGACTTAGTGAGAAGCTTTTCATGTCCAAAGAACTTTTTGTGGATAATGGCTATTTGGGAAAGGATCTCAGATGAGCAGATGTAATACGTTCACGATTGTTCCACCCCTGGGAAACACAGAGTGAAAGGGAAAGAGCAGGGACCTGGGAGCCATCCAGATCTGAAGAAGAACCATGACTTCACCATTGGGTGAAGTTGAGCAAGTCTTTTCTCTGTACCTCAGTCTCTTCATCTTTAAAATCAGGATGATGCTACCAACCTCAAAGTGGTGCTGTGAGGACCAACTGAGATGACCTACACAAAAAGCTTGGCACATACACATACCCACTAGAAACTAAACTAGAAACTAAAATTTTAAACTTTTAGAAACGAAAAGCTCAGTTTCTTTCTCAATCCCTTCTGATATAGCTGTTTATTGATACAGCTGTCTACTGTGCTTGAATAAGATGGGGTGAGGGCATGCACAGTGCCCACTGCTGGTCCAGGGGAGAGTCCATCTTGGGAGGAAAGGAAGTATCCATTGTTTTGATTCTCACTTTCTGCAATTTTCATTGGGAAAAGAGGGAGGAGAGATCCTCTAACTCCCACAGCTAAACAGAAATGACTTTTGAATTCTCTGCCATTTTAATATTATCAGTGTTACTATTACGTTCCGGGGATGAAACACAGGGAAAGCTGACAGTGTATCCTTCCTGGATGCCAAGCAGATCATAATCAGACATCATCTTTATTTACTGAGCACCTATTACGTGTTCACAGCTCAGCAGCCCAGAAACTAATTCAGATCAGCTTCACCCCAGTGAGATAAAGTTTGAGCCATGCATGATAAAGCCTGAATTAAATGCTTTTTTAGAAGGAAGGAAAAGGGCACCAGATCCCATTCGGGGAGGGACGTCTCAACCTCCCCTCAAAGGAAGTCTTCTGTGTGGACCCAGGTGCTGCTAAGGGGGGCCTGGTGGGTCGGCGGGGGATAAAAGGCTCTCTGGAGGCCCTCTGGCCCCAGCTGTCCCACGGGAAATGAGCGAGGAGGCTGCTGGCTGGCAGACAAGCAGGTGTGCCCTTAAGAAGCCATGGAGATTAGCTGGGGCTTATCCAAACCTCTGCAGGAAGCAAATCTCTCCTGGCTTCTCAGGAGACCCCAGCACTCCTCTGGCATCAAATAAGCCAGACGCAGAATGGATGTCAACTTGGCCTTTTGTGAACCCCAGACCCCAGCGTGGAAATCTGGACATGATCACACTTACCAGGGCCCCCAAGGAAAACGAGGTTTTGAAGAATATGTTTAGGAAAAGGAAGAGGGAGGAAAGGAAATGACTTCAAGGCAGGAGCACGGGTAGATGCACCTTACTTGTGCTTGGATCTCTGTATTGGGGATCATTTTGGCCCCACCCCCCAAATTTAACCAAAAGTTACTTCATTTGCTTGAAAACATGGCTTCTGGGGAAAATAGGGGGTATCTGCTCTTCAGCAAAGGTAAAGGCCAGAAGACTCAAAGGCTGAGAGAGCTCCCCTTCTCAGGAGCCCGAAAGGGAAGCAAATTAGCACCGTGAGCAGAGGAAGGAGGGGGAGACGGGGCCCCCATGAGTGCAGAACACACTCACTTTACTCTACGTCCAGGTCTAATGATGTGGGGAAGGCACTGGCTTTAGACCCACATCACTTAGATGTGCGCTGGAGTCCTGTTCCTGCTGTGTATAAGCTGTGTGGCTCTGAACAAGGCACTTCAACCCTCCAAGCACCAATTTTCCCATCCTAAGAGGAGTCTAACAATGGCTCCTTCATGGAGCCATTTGAGCATTAAACAAGATAATTTATATAAACATGTAACACAGGACCCAGCACACAGAAGGTGCTCAGTAGAAGTTAGTTTTGCCCCTTCTTTTGACAACCCAATTCTCTATGCAAAACAGCAGATAAAACCCCTACACTTGTGGAAACCCATTCCCAGTGAGGGTAAGTCACATTCCCAAACCTCATTCAGATGGAAATAGTAGAGGTGCGAGCCCAGATTTCCCTGATGCCCTCGCCGGGCCTTGCTGTTTGATTGGCACCGTAAAGATGACCCGATACCCAGACTCAGAAAGGTCAAATGATGGCCACAGCAGAGGCAGGCCTCAGAGCCAGACACTGGTACACCTCAGGCGACCTCCTGCAAGGGTGTCCACCAGGGAGGCTGTACTTGTAACTGCCTCTCCCATGACAGAAACCCACCCAGGAAACGTGTGGGATGTATGGGGTTTGGGGCATAGCATGGTACTCTTGGTTTCAGCTAATAGTGTAAACAAGAGCTCTCTTATCTTTCCAGCTGGTTGTGCCTCACACATATACAGGCACAGGACAACTGGCTCTGGAATGGCTGAGATGCGGAGAAGACGTCCTTGATTCAACAACAACAACAACTATAATAGGAATTTTGTTTTCGACTCAGCCCCTGCCCTCCCTGTCTTCACATGTGGCATAAGCAGAAACATAACTGCAAAGGTGGCACAGCGGTCTCTCTACCCAACTCTCAGGTCGTTTCTGAGGCAGGAAGGTTCTCGGGGAGAGGCCGGATGGGGGTGAATCTTGTCTTTATTTCTTCCCAGAAGTGGCTGAATTTCTATTCCTATTTGAAATGTCCTATCAATCACCAATACCTAAACTTTCATCATTTTAGAACTAGAAGGAAACTTGTAGACACTCTTATTTTATAAATGAGGAAACTAAGGGAGACACAGAGGTGTGGAATAAGTTTCCCAAGGCCAGCTAGCAATCCAGTGCCCACCTCCTCCACTGGCTGATGCAGGGTTTCAGGGACCCACATGCACGGTAGAACAACCCTGACCAATCGTTTTCATCATGATGGTGGCTCACTGTGCACAGAGCTCATGAGAAAGGCACTAGGGGTCAAGTGTGATGAGAACACAATTAGTGTGACAAATATTCAAATATGCCATTAAACATCCTCAGGAAAACGTAAATAAATAAAATGCCAAAAAGCCCTTGAAACCAGTATGACATTTTTTTATTTCAGAGATTTCTTTTTGGGTCCCCAAGACAGTCTGCTATAATTATTATTATGGAAATGGCAAATCACTATAAATATAGTCTTTGATTTAGTCTCATCATGTCTGATAAAGTTGTTTCATTCAACTATAATTTACTGAGCACCTACTATGTGCCAGGTATATTCTAAGTGCTAAGAATAAAAAGATGAACAGCCACAGTCTCTGTGCTCAAGAAATTCAGTGTCTAGGAAGGGGTAAAAACAAGCACTGCAGAAAATACATCAAAGACCTAAATGTAAGACCGAAAACTGTAAAACTCTTAGAAGAAAATGTAGGGGAAAAGTTTTGAAACAGGATTTGGCAATGATTTCTTGGATGTAACATCAAAAGCCAAACAGAAAAAGAAAAAAAGAGATAAATTGGACTACATCAAAATTTAAAACCTCTACGCATTAAATGACACGATTAACAGAGTGAAAAGGCAACCCACTGAATGGAGAAAAATATTTACAAATTGTGTATCTGATAAGGGATCCAGAATATATAAAGAACTCCTCCAATTCAACCACAAAACAAAGAACTCGGTTCAAAAATGGGCAAAGGACTTGAATAGGCATTTCTCTAAAGATGACATACAAATGGCGGATAAGCACATGAAAGGATGCTCAACGTCACTAATCATCAGGGAAATGCAACTCAAAACCACAATGAAATATCACATCGCACCCATTAGAATGGATACTATCAAAAAAACCGAAAGTTTAAGTGTTAGAAAAGATGCGGAGAAATCAAAACTCTTGCACACTGTTGGCGGAATGTAAAACGATGCATCCAGTGTGGGAAACAGTGTGGTGGTGCCTCCGAAACTTAAAAATAGAACTACCATTTGATTTCACAATCTCACTTCTGGGTACATGCCCAAAAGAATTGAAAATAGGGTCTTGAAGAGATACTTGTACATCTGTGCTTATGGCAGAATTTTTCACGATAACCGAAAGGTGGAAGTGATCCAAGTGTCCATCAACAGATGAATGGATGAAAAAAAATGTGATATATACATACAATGGAATATTACTGAACCTCAAGAAGGAAGGAAGTTCTGATACACACTGCGATATGGATGAACCTTGAGGACAGTATGCTAAGGGAAATAATCCAGTCACCAAAAAACCAAATACTATATGATTCCAGTTCTATGAAGTACTTAGAGCACCTGTCATTTACAGAGGCAGAAAGTAGAATGGTAGTTGCCAGGGCAGGAGAGGGAGGAATGGGCAGTTACTGATCCACGAGTGCAGCGTTTCACTTCTGTGAGATGAAAACAGTTCTGTGAACGGACCGCGGTGATGGTAACGTGACAATGTGACTGCAATTAATACCCCTGAACTGAACACCTAAAAATGGTTAAGATGGTAATTTTTATACTATATATATTTTACCAAAATTTTTAAAAATACAGGCACTGCAGTCACCATCATCAGTAAACTTATCAGGAGGTAACTTAAGTCTCTGGTGCCCCAGCTACACCGCAAGAGACCAGGCTAGGTTTAGGGTCCGATAGAAACCACTCACAAAAATGTGAAGACTCTGTGACAGTGTGGAACACTGAGAGGAGAGGGGAGCCCGTGTGGAAGAAAGCTGGTCACCTGCAGAGTCCTGCCAAGTCTTCCTTGCAGACCATAAGCCTCACCAGATGGTTTATAAAAACCGATCACGCAAAATTTCTCCATTAACAGTTAGAAATCATTTTAAGTGCCATTGTCATAGGAGAGACATAGTGGGACAAACTAAAAAGTTCCACATCATTAACTTTTACTCTTGACTGTTAAGAGGTTTCACTTGGCGTTCTCAGATGAGGACAGCGGATACTGAGGTGAACTTTGTAGTTATTTGTTTAGAAAATGGCCGGTAAAGACTTACCGGTTTCTTTCTAAGAGATCCTCCAGGCTCTTGGTTCCCCTTCGGTAGGGAATTTTTCCCGGAGCGCTACCGTCCTGGAGAGATGAGTCCAACAGGATGTGGAACACCGGCGTCTCTACTGAGAGGGCACACGAGAAAGACAAATTACCCGAGGCAAAGGTGAAATGATTTTCCCAAAGTCCCAACATTTATAAACTTCATGAAACTCACGGATGCCCTTAAAAAGCCACACCTCTACCCACAGCATTCACCAAGCTCCCTTTTTGCCTCTTCTTTGGGCCAAGTGCTGTGCTGAGCTGGAGGGTAAAGAGAAGTAAGATGCAATCCCTGCTTCCGATAACTTGACATCCTCAGGAGTGAGAGAGCATTAAAGTATGAATTACACCGTCATAGTACAGGATATACTGTGGTTTTGTCTGCATAAACTAAAGAAAGCACAAGCGCCAGCACACCTCCCCTGGTGCCACTTTCAGATGAGAGAGGTAAAGCTCAGAGAAACAAAAGGTTAATCAAGGAGCGAGCGCCATGTCATGCGTTTTGCTTCCTGATGCGGCTGCCTCCAATTCATGTTCCCCGGTACCCAGCATCCTCCTCCCTAGATGCCCAGTCTCTGTCTGGAGGTGGTCGGAGCGCAAGGCTGAGGCTGAGAGCCCAGGATTCCCTCCCTTTCCAAGCCTGTCAGCCTCCCAGAGAGGAGACACTCCCTGTCCCTTGGTCACAGAATGTACGGCCATACCTTTGATCAGAAAGGCCAGTAGCTAGCGAGTGCAAATGGCAAGTCCATCAGCACCACCATTCAAACTGCAAGGCTGGCAGCGCTGTCTTCACGAATTAAATGTGACACATCACGAGGATCCCGAGGTTCGGACAGACCTCACTGCCTGACGTGCTGGGTCAGCCTAATTCCCAGCCTGTTTCAGATATCAAATTATCACGTGTTCCATGATGATACCAAATTGTGTTTCTGTGTGTGTGTGTGTGTGTGTGTGTGTGTTCCAAAGCCTCCGTGCAAGTGCATGATCATCAATTAAATATTTATCAGACTCCCGCTGACCTACGAGGCAGAATCATCGTCCCCCGGCTCTGGGAGCATCAGTACCAGCTATTTTATAAAGGCTGCTTCTCTTCTTGGTCAGTGGAACCTATTTAAACCTGAATGAAGAGCCCTCACTATCTTTTGTACTGGATCCATCTACCAGGCTGAACGAGGCTTTTAGAACCAACAGAACCAGATGGCCCTCCAAGAGCATTTCTGAATGTTTAGATCTGAGTCATTTGTATGCGGATATCTTCACAAAATAGCAATGTGGGTAACAGGCTCCAGGCTGAGTCCAGCTTTCCAGACAGCCCATCTTTGCCCACAATTGAGAAGACAGGCACAATATTGGAGGGTTCCACAAAAATATTACAGCATTTCTCTATATGTGTAGCATCAAATACAGGAAGAGTCCCCGTCAGGCTGTCACGACAATGTCAGTGCGCCACAACCACGTCCCTTCCCAATTATTTTTCTTTTTCCCGTGGCACCTACAAGTTCTCCCCTAGCATAGGCCTAAAGCCGGCTTTGTGAATCAGCCAGCAGAGGGCACTACAAAACTGGTGCAATAATCAAAATCACCACAAATTCAGAGCCGAAAAAGATTTAGACTAATCAAAATGGGCTCCAGTTTTATTATGTGCTGGCAGCTCCTAGCCAGAAAGAGGAGGACCACGGGAGGGAAGAGAGGGAACCAGAAATGTTCTGGTGGATGGGCCCGCTCGTCTGAGGAAGAGGGAAGGCGGCAGAGTGAGTCCAGTATCAGAAATCCAACGGGAGGGGCAAACCCAGTTCAAAGGTGGGAAGTGATCAAAATTCAGGGGGTCAACCCAGCGCTGTGACTTCTCAGCGTTTACCCCAGAGAAGGGAAAGCTTATGTTTACACAAACACCTGTACGTGGATATTTATAGCAGCTCTATTTATAACCACCCCAAACTGGGAACCATCCCAATGTCCTTCTGCCAGTGAACGGATAAACCAAATGTGTTGCATCCATACACTGGAAAATCACTCAGCAATTTAAAAAGGACCAATTATGGATACATACAACAACACTGATGAACCTCGAAGGTTGAGTGAAAGAAGCCATTCTCAAGAAAAAGTTCCATTGCATGATTCCATTTGCACAACACGATCAACGTCTCAGCACTGCCAGGGACTGGGGGTGAGGGCAGGCGATGACTACGAAGGAGGAGCATGAAAGAATTTTCTGCAGTTGATGGAGCTGCTCTGTGCCCTGCTTTTGGTGATGATTACATGAATGTATACGCGTGTTAAAATTCATAGAACTGTGCAAGCAAGTCAGTTTCACCGTAGGTTAATTTAAAAAATAAAATTTTTAAAAGAAAAAAAATGAGCCATAAAAAAAATCAAAGGGGTAGAACTCGAGAGGCAGGATGGGATACGTAGGTAAAGAGTGAGATCTAGCAATGGTCCTTATCCAGAATGTAGGTAAAGGGCAGAGGCCCAGAGCAGAGTTGAGCCCCCGGGGACAGGCTGCCGGGGATCAGGTGAGAAGACGGGGCTCCCCGTTGCTGACTGGTTGAGGTGGGGTTTCCGCTGAACACCAGCAGCTCAAGTTGAAGGTAACAGAGGAGCCAAGGGGACCCACACGGTGTTGACTGAGCGCAGAGGCTGACGCTCAATGCTCCTGCAGCCCCAGGGGTTCTGCTCACCCCTAGGAGCCCGCATCCACAACACTGCAGAGCCGCCCCAAGTCACTGCCCCAACCCACTCGCTGGCAAGGAGGGGCTCGTCAGCTGTGGGCAGAGGTTTAGCTGAGAGCTCCAGTGACAGACAAAAGCTAGACAGACCTAATCTAACCCTCCCGTTCACAGATAAGAAACCTGAAAGAGCAAAGTCTCTCAAATCACACAGCTCATGAGCATCCCCAGGGGTCCTGACTCCCAGCACTGGACCCTTTCCACCATGCCTTGCACCGCTCCCTCATCAGTTCTCTAGCCTG
Source organism: Monodon monoceros (assembly GCF_005190385.1). NCBI lineage: Eukaryota > Metazoa > Chordata > Mammalia > Artiodactyla > Monodontidae > Monodon > Monodon monoceros. Next base: position 10,366,470 of record NW_021703784.1, on the reverse strand, counting down.
GGATGGTATTTCTTCTCATCTGTCCTGGGTAGGTGAGACCATGTTTTGCACTTAAAAGATAACAAAACACAGGTGACTCCACAGCATTCCATGACAACACACGGAAGAAGTCTCTACTTCACTTAACCTTTGTTTGTCACTGTTACGCTTGTTCTTTTCTCATCAGAATTGCTCATTACTTCCTGCGTCTGATTTCTGTGTCAGCTTTCTCTTATTCATGCCATTAAATACAAGATTGGATGGGATGGCTAGAAAGACAGTCAAAGTTCTCACCTATCAAATCACCTCTTATGTCCTATCCATGTTTTTCATTTCCATCGAGCTTTGGAGAGCTCAGAAGAGGGAGAAGTGTTATGGTTCCCTGGGATGGAATGTTACAAGAGAAAAGCCTTGGGTACAGAAATCGAGGTCAAGGTGCTGGCTCAGCTCTGCTAATAACTGGGTGTGAGATTTCAGGTACGTCACTTCCTTTCTTGAGAATGAATTTCCTCCTCTATAAAGTGAGCTGGTTGGATTGGAAAATTACTAAGGTACTGTTCAGTCCTATAATGTTACATTCCACATTTAGTCTTAAGTGTAGATGGCAAATAACTATAAACTGACGCACAAAAGAACTGATTCGTTTCTGTAATTCAACAGATATCTTTTGCAGGTCTACTCTATTTTCAGGCTACACATTAGCCAGGAGGTATTTAACAACATATAAGAAATGAACACTGCCTTTAAGGACACGTAACCTCACGGATCAGAACAAGAGTCTAGGTTAAAGCATCCACTGTTCCACTTGGCCTCATGTGGGTCATTTGTTTAACCTCTCTGAACCCATTTCTTCATCTATAAATTGTGAATAATAACGGCTCCTTCTAGGAGTGAAAAATAAATGAGGGTATATTAGGTTCTATTATTAAGTCATTTATATTACTGTCCTGCCCTTTTGAAACAGCATTCTTCTTCTTACCCCATACCTTTTGGCACATAATCTCCATTTTTAATCTCTTCATCGCTTGAAGTTGAATTTTCTATTAATGCCTTGAGATGCAATTCATATTCCACTTTTCCACAAAGACATACCTGTCTGCTCCAGCCAACACAATCTCCCTTGTCTCTGGTTTTCTGTTGCCTTTTAAAAAACACTGATGTGGTGTTTTCTCCGGCTGCATAATTGACTTGGGTGTGTGTGGTTTAAACTCTCCTGAACTCCAGCTTATATGTTACCAAATGCCTCCAGAGACCTCAAATTCTACATACTTCGAGTAGAGTCCACAATCTTGTCAAACCTTCTCCTCTTTGTGAGCTCACTTCAGTCTATAGTTTCTCAGTTGCTCGCACTAGATACCTAAGTATTTTTCATGTTTCTTCTCCACCACAGCCTCCTCCAATCCATCCTATTAATTCCAACTCTCACGCATCCCTCAAATCAGCCTTTCTCATCTCCATTGTCTCAGCCTTCCTGGAGCATCTCTTGACTTAAGAGTAAGAGTAATGCAATAGCAGAGGGCAGAATGTATCAGTATCACCCCCCAAGCTTTTTCAAAATACCCCTATTTACCTTCCCATCACCTCATATGCCATCAGAAACTCGGTTGAGGGAAAAGACAGAAGATTAAGGAAAAAACTGGGCTTGTGTATCCTGCAAAAGCTTCCCAGGTTATTCTGATACACTGCCCATCACTGCTGAGAACCACTGTTTTAACCTTTCTCCTCTCCAACCCCTTCCCCCTCTACTGCCCAAATTACTTTCCAAAACCTCCAATTATAATGGCTCCTCACTCCCTCTCAGAAACAAGCAAACAGACAAGAGATTCTTTAGTCTGGCTTTCACGTTCTGGCTACAGGCCACTTTGCTGACTGGGTTTCCCCCCATTCCTTCCATGCCCCATGGGTTCCAGCCAAACCAAACTTGACCTTGTACCTCTAGACATACCACACCCTTCCACAACCCAGGGTCTTGATTCACGCCACCTCATCTTCTTGGGATTCCCTTCTGCTCTTGTCTATCCCTACCTGGGAAAATCCCACTTGACTTTCAATGTCCAGACTAATGCCATCTCCCCCACAAAGTCTTCACCAATTTTCACCCTCTTCCAGGCAGAGTTAGTTATTCCCTTCTCTACACCTTCATCTCATTCTATTCACAGTGCTCATCTATTGAGTAACAGCTCGGGTAGGCCATCTTTCTTGACTCCCTCCAAAAGGATATGGGTCCCTCCTGTGGTCCCCTAAGTAACTGTTTATACCTCTGTTATAGTTACACCCTATTCTACTCTGTGTGTGTGTCGTGGGGGGGGGGGGTTCATAACCCGTTTGTCTTCTAATTTAGACCGTGAACTCCTCAAAGACAGACACCGTCTTATCCTTCTTTGAATCCACAGCCTCAAGCAAGAGTCTGGAATCTTACTGGGCGCTTAATAACACTTCAGTCAAGATCCAGATTATCACGGATGTAAAAAACAAACTTATGGTTACCAGGGGATAAGGGGGGGAGGGATACATTGGGAGACTGGGATTGACATCAACACACTACCAAATATCAGATAACTAATGAGAACCGCTGTGTAGGACAGGGAGCTCTATTCAATGCTCTGTAATGACGTGTATGGGAAAAGAATCTAAAAGAGAAGTGGATATATGTATAACTGCTTCACTGTGCTCTACACCTGAAATTAACACAACATTGTAAATCAACTATCCTCCAACAAAAATTTTTTTTAAAAAGACCCGGATTAGATATCGTCCCCTCGGTAAGCATTTACCAGCTCTAGGCAGCAGCAGTGACTTCTTCTGCCACCACAGCGCACTGCCAATACCACCTTCTACTGCAAAAGCCTGTTTCTGAGTTCATATCCTTACCTAAGACTGTGAGTACACTAAGGCTGGGAACTATGTCTTTATCTTTTTCTGCCCTGTAGCATGCTGCACAGTGCGTGACAAATAGTTCCACCCACCAAGGTTCTGGAATAACTGAACTGAATTTACTGGTGATTTCTTTCCAGGTGATAAGCTCTTCAAGGACCCTCACCGCATCTTTTACCCCTCTCACAATTTCAACAACATCTCCTCCAGTCCTGGACTGACGGCAAACATTCAACAAAATATTTGTCCATCAACACATGCTTATTGAATATTCCTGAATAAGTTTAGGCCTGCCTTGAGAGGATGCAGTGTCCCTCTCAGCTGTGTTTCCAGGAAAGGAGGGATTTAGTCTATCAGTGGCCATCCCCCAACTCCAACTGTCATCCTGTATATATCCTGCTTTTCAGGATGGTTTGTCACGTCACTAGAAAGGCTGCATCTGTCACTTTGCAATTCCCAGCTTATTTCTCTGGACCAGCCATCTCCCTCCTCTCCAGCTGTCCCGATGTGTTCACCAGAATGGCATGTGCTATACTAACCTCAACCAGGAGTAAAAATAATGTCTACTTATGTGATAAGTTCTAGTCCAACAAAGCTGAGGGTCGGATCACCATAATACACAGGCCTACTGGATAATGAAAAACACTGCTTTATCCGCAACTGAAGGGTTTTGGAATTTTGTTTTTAAAAACTAAACTAAAATATCATGACATTTATGAAAATAAATCCAATCTCACACTATTATTAAAATAAAAGTTAGGAAGACACTGTGTGGTGGGTTTCATTTTAGGCAGTAATAATAATTACCATGCTTTTAGAAAGCACAAACATGACAAAAGCTCTCTTTTTCTCCACTGTTTAAGTAAAACAACACAAATATGCTTCTACAGGTTTATAAATTACCCAACGATTCTTGAATGCCTGGGCACAACTTAGCTGACACCATCATCCAAAACATTAAGTCAGGTAATGAGCAACCAATGAGGAAATAGTTTTCCTAGAAGTTGGGAAATTACACTAACTTGAGTTAAATAAAAAGAACAAGCTCAACATTGATCATAGCACATCAACTGGGAGGAGGGATGCAAAACATGGCCACCATCATCATATATCACAATAGCAGAGATGTCAAAAAATTTTAGAGTTTCTTCCAGGTAGGTTTAGGTATGAAATTACTTGGAGGCAGAAAATAATGACCCTGACACAGGATATAAGTGAACTTTAATTCACATTTTATCACTGTATTTAAACGTCCCCAGAATCATGATTACTCTAAAATTCTATGATCTGGGATAGATCATTTTCTTTCTGCAGTGAGGTCATCTGTATGATTAGCTGCAATGCAGTATTTTAAGGCTTCAAGAAGAACAAAATGAAATCAAGAACTGAGGCAACAGTACAGACTAGTTTTGTGAAATCTGACACTAGAAAAAAAGATTGGTCTGGGCTTGAATGATTCTGACTGATTATCCCTACAACTGAAGTTCACTTGTATAAAATGGAGTGGTCTGGAATATCCAAAATAACTAGTCCTAATATAGAAAGGACAGGTCTTAGTTAAGATCACCACGCTACAGACTTGAGTTGCCATTTCAGATCATTTCTCAGATTTGCAAGGAGTGAAAGGAAACAAACATTTTGAGAAGTTTCAACACTTCTAGCATTAACCATCTTAATGTCCATAGGTCCTACCTGGTTAATGCTTTATGTGTAAAGAAAGCTCTAAATTATTCAAAATGTCTCAAGTGGGCAAAAGGGTTGAATCTCTCTACAAGGAAATTGGTTCCAGCCAGGTGCATCATATTGAAACAACTTTTCCTTTTGATTGTTAACTTCTTAAAAGGTAGTAGGGTCCCACCAACCAACCCAGAGCAGCCACTGAATTCCTCTGAGATCTCAAGTGTACCCTTGAAAAGTGATGCATGCTGGCACAAGGAGCTGAGCTAGGAAGATCAGGTCTTTGTCTCAGGATTCAGTACCATGCGCTTTTTAACGCTGGATAAGCCAAAACTCCCTTTGGCCCTCAGTGTCCCCTTATGTCAGGGGGGAAAAAATAACAAAACGTTTTCAAAGGTATGAAGATGAATTAGATTGTGACGGTCAAATGACTTTAGCTTTTTGGGAGGAGATTTTGTAGCAGTAACAGTAACCTGTTTCCTCCAAAAGGTTGAACAATTATTCTATGAGTCCTTGATTTATGCTTCGGTGAGCTGCTTTCACTGGGGTCAAGGCACTTGTGACTCCTGTTGGGCTTTATTTTAGTTCTACCTTGCCAGTGGCCGGGGCAAGTGTGGGGATAAGAACACCCGAAGGGATGGGGACTCTAGGTAAAGGGACTGAAGGTTTGAGAGGCATTACAAAATCGCTCACTTTTTGAAGGAAACCTAATCTTAGATTCTTTTTTATTTTTTTAATTTATTTTATTGAAGTATATAGTTGATTTAAAATGTGTTCATTTCTGCTGTACAGCAAAGTGATTCAGTAATACACATATTCTTTCTCATCTTCTTTTCCATTATGGTTTATTACAGGATATTGAATATAGTTCCTTGTTAGATTCCCTTTTAGTACCCTCCCACAAACTTTCTTGTTAGCAGTTCTGGGGTAGGCATTTTACACTTCCTCTTCCACCCTTCCAGATCTACACTCAGAGAAATGAGTAGAGGAGGAACTGTTGCCAAATCATCACTGTTTCTCTTCCATAGAATTTTACATTAAATGAATATGGAAAAATATCCAGCCCTGGATTATCACATCACTTCTCTTAGAATATTCTTGGGAGTTTTATGCTATCCTTAAAACACCAACTGTCAAAATAAGATAATTATTTTTCAAGGAAATCCTAAACATGTACAGTTAGCCTAGCAAGTTTATATAAATGGACTAGTGCCTACATGCCCCCTGCCTTAGAAAAATAAATCTGGGGAGAAAATAGAGCTTCATCAAAGCATCCCTCTATTGATGGAATCCTCATTTTTCAGATCTGCTTCTTTTAAAACACAACTCCTTGAACATGTAACACCATATCCAAATGCCACCTCTTTGCTAATTTACCAAACTATTAGGAGCTTTCTGTTTGCCTCCCAAAATATCAAAAGGACAGTTTGTTGTGCTGGTTGATTAGGAAAATGAAGACTTTCTCCAGTGCTAATGTGTGTCGTATTTCTTTTGAGGACTAGGAACCCTACACTGCAAAGGAAGTTAAGTAGCATTTTCTCGGGCTTCCCTGGTGGCGCAGTGGTTGAGAGTCCGCCTGCCGATGCAGGGGACACGGGCTCGTGCCCCAGTCCGGGAGGATCCCACATGCCGCGAAGCGGCTGGGCCCGTGAGCCATGGCCGCTGAGCCTGCGCGTCCGGAGCCTGTGCTCCGCAACGGGAGAGGCCACAGCAGTGAGAGGCCCGCGTACCGGAAAAAAAATAATAAATTTTTTTTTTTAATAAATAAATAAATAAATAGCATTTTCTCTCTGGAGGCCTCATACGGTTAGGTAGGGGAAGGTGTGCTATTTACTTAAAAAGGGGCAGCTCCACTTTGTTCTCCCAATTTGGAGGGGAAAATACAAATCTAAAAGAGTTTACAAAGCAATAAACCCTTGAAAGGTATGTCTGCTACTAAACTGTAGCATCTCAATGGAGTATATGCTTTTGAAAAAGAAACTGTTTTCAATGAATGAGAGGACTGAAAATGAGTTTTGCATTTTGGACCATACCCTGCCATTTTAGTGGTTATTTTAAATCAGCCTGAGGGCATACGGGTGAAGAGAAGTAGAAGAGCTATATCCTATCTTCCATATACACACACCTGTGACCTTTTGCTTCATACTTGGTTAAGTTGTTCTTCTAACATGCCAAAGATGCTATTTTTCCCTTTTGTTTTTAAAGATGTTTGTATTTTTAGGGCCCAGGAGATTTAAGACACAAATAATATTTTGATCACACTGTGCTCAATACGTATAATATTAGAGGTAGGGTTTCCATTTTCAAGAAAAGCCCAGGTTGGGGTTTCTGCATGATTTTTATATCCACTGGAAGTTTTATATCCACTGGAACAACCATATTGTGAAATATTTGGATTAATGGTTGAACATGAACCTGTTCCTTTAAAACGTCTGGGGACTGACCTTGGCCACAAGCTTAGCTGTTCCTTTTAATTTGATCCAGCAGAAATTAGCTATCTGCAGGGGGCACGGGCTGAGAGATGGGGTTCCCTCCCAGTCTGTCCTCCCATGGGGATGAGCATCCTTCCCAGCTCCGTGGAGAATTGCAGTGTTCTGCCATGCAGAAGGGACTGGGTTATTCACTACTTCAGTCGTAGAGACACTGAGCCTTTCATTAACCTCTTTGTCTTTAGTATTTTCAAGTGGAAATGCTAGCCAGCCTTGCGATATCTCTCATTTTCCCCTCATTTCACCCTTTACCAAAGAAGAATTGGTCAAAAGTTGGAGCTCTCCATTTCTTTCTGTCCAAAATGCTCTGAACAAATTAGCAATGCCAATTTCCCAGTACACAAAGGCATGGAAACATCTGTTTAAATTTGACTTTTGAATCAACCCCGAGTGACTACTCCTTGGAAAAGATATGCTTTATCACAGATAAATTTTCCTTGTTCACAATTCCTGGCCGAGAGTTACTGTAGGTTCATGTAGATGTGTGCTGGAAATTAAACAGTGTGCTACCAGGGTGGCCACAATTAAATTCAGACTTGCATTCAAACCATGGCCCGCTCTGCATTTCTTGGAGAAGTTTGCTTTCTATAGACATTTCAGAATGTCTCTTCACAAAAGAAGGAGGCAGGGTGGCTGGGCCCAAGTCCCCTAAATCAAGGCAATGAAAATGGAAAGGAAGAGAATGTATTTGCAGGGTGCCAAAGTGGCTGCTCATAATAGTGAAGATCTTATACTTCCAATTTAGGGTGTTTTCTTATGGACCCGAGAAGGTATTCTACCCCTATAATTCACATGCAGACTACAATCATTATTTGGAAAAGAAAGAAATCATGAGCTCATACTGAACATCAACCCAACAGCATGTGTCATAAAATGGAATGGCTCCTCAAAAGAAAAAACTTCTTCCTTTGCATGCAGATATATCCCCCTTTTGACTTAAAATACATTTTGGAATTGAAATGCTGAATCTTAGCAAATTCTGACAATAACCAGGAGCGCTGGGCTCGTGCCGGAAGTTAGATGGCTTGAGAAAAAAATTATCAACTTAGAATAACTTTTTTCTAGATAGTACAGTATTTAGAAGGAAAAACAAAAAATCTATGGAGAACTAACATAGGTATGTGATTTTTCTAAGCTAAAAGCTTATAAAATTTGCAAATGTGTTTGTTTTTTAGCAAAATTTTTGGAAAACGGAATTCAAATTTAATCTGCCTTCTGATTCCTTCTATATAGAATCAGTTTTAAACACTTTTACTTATTTGAAGAAATACAAATTATATGACGTTAAAGTCACTGAGAAAAAGTCCCAGTATTTTCACGCTTATGTCAAATGCCCATCTGAAATACTCTCCTAAAAATCTATTTTGAGAGTGTGCCTCTGTAACCTTTGACAGCTTTAAGATTTATCAGAGGAGTTGGCCTGATCATAGAAGAGAATCACTTGTGCATAAATGTCACCCCAAAGAACAGCTATGGTTAGTTTAGGTGAAAAACAGCATAATCCTAAGATTTACAGCCATACAAATGATAGTCAAAACCATTTTTTGTAACGTACACTGGAAAGTTACCATACACATTTCACATGCAAGCTTAAATGATCTGAAAAAGACAACTACCAATTCAGGCTGAACTGATTTCGACATTTGAGCAAATCACAAACAGCAGATCTGGCCTGGCTTAAAATTTCCATCCAGTTGTTGAGCCGAACAAAAAATAAACAAATGGAAAACCTGAGAGAGGAATGAGACTTTTCTCATGATTATTTAAAACTGAAAATGCAGCAGGAAACAAATACAACCACGAAAGTCCTTGCAAAGAAACTGCCCTTGGCATCTAGGCTGGAGCAATATCCAAAGACCCCCGCCCCCTCACTCTCCCACCAGAACCTCCCACTCCTGCTGTATTTCCTAATTTCCAGGAACGTATCGCTGAGCTGTTTATCAAAACAGTGTGCAAGAAAAACGGCTACCCTCTACTACTCTTCCAATTCTTGCAATTTCTCCCTCCTCCTGGACAGAGGCCACTAGTAAGGGACAGCCTCAGGAAAAAAAAAAAAAAAAAAGGCAGAGCAGTGAAAGCAAAGAAACAGTAGACAACGGTGGCTTTGACAAAGCCTTCCCTCAACCCTCTTTCTGCTCCTGCTGTGACACTTGCATTCAATAGCAAGGGCGGCTGCCATCGGATGCATGGACAATGGATGGAGGAATACAAGGCAGGGGGGAAAAAAGGAAATCAGATGAATTCTGAGCTAAGATGGCAGGGCTCTCACCTTTTCCTGTTTTGTTTTGTTTTTTTTTTGGTTGTGTGTGTGTGTGCGTGTGTGAATAGTCTGGATGGAGGTGTCCCGCAGAGAAGAAGTAAAAAAGGGTGTCTGAATTGTTGGATGGTTCTAAAGGCTTCTGCGTCTGCACGTGCATTTTAGAACTTTTGCAGGGGTCTACTTGTTGCCAGCCATCTCCCCCCACCCCCTCTTTCTCTCTCTCTCTCTTCTATGTCCTGCAGTCTCCATCACACCTCTGTTAGTATGAAGACTTTCTGCCCATGTAAGTAAGTGAGAGTGTGCATTCCTCAGTGTTTGAATCAAGACCCATCTCTGCATGCAATTCTGATCTAAGCAGCCTATAGCGGTTACTACAACTATCAATTAGTCAGCAATAGCTGAGACCTTCACCGCCTCTGAAGGAACAAAGGTAAAAAGACAAGCAAATACTCCAGCACCGGGATCTTGCTGGATCCTGGGAACTTGCTGGCTATGAATAACAGTGCCTTTTCCTGTTTAACGCTCAAACCTACGTAATATTACAGGCTGTTAGTGTATCCAGCTGCATAATTAGGTACGGAATGTCTAAAGGCATATATGTTTCTTTGGCATCAGTGGAAATAAAATGTATTAAGCTGAACTGAAAGGAAATACCGGGTGACAGATAAGAGTTTATGACATATTTGATCCATGCTCCATTTTAATGAACTGCCACCAGAACTTAAATTAACTACAGAGTTCTTCGTCCATTTCAGTGGCTCTTATGAAAGAAACTAATAAAATAATGATGAAAGGAGAAGGAAGTATTCAGCCGTAGAAAAGCATATAAGAAGGCTAATTCTTCTCCACAATAGATGAAACTATTTTGGTTTAAATTCAAGTCTGGATTTTATTTAACATTAGGTGGGTTTCTTCTGGAGTGTGTCTAAGTGTGCGTGTGTGTGTGTGTGTGTGTGTGTGTGTGTATCTGTTAATTGCACGTGTTGTGAATACCAGCTTACACTGTATGTATCTGTTGTAACTTGCACTAGATATATCCTGAAAACCATCTGAAACAATATAAAGAATTCTTTTATCTCACTTTGCAGAAACCTCAAAAAATCAACCCTTTTGAAAAATAAGGCTTTGCCCTTCAGTTTTCAAGGCCATGAAAATACTGTCAACTTGAATATACAAAAGAAAGAGGGAGGAATAAGTAACAGCGGATCTTACTCACTTTTGAATACGGATCATTGCAAAGGGAATGGTGTACTTAGTTTCTGATGTGATCTGTGATTTTGCCCTTCTTTTCTGTTGCATAAAAAGCTGCATTTCTTTCCTCAGCACTTGTTGTTAGAATTGAAGTTATTTTCTAATAAGGTATGGGAGGTATCTTGAAGGTTAATATATTTTCCTAACTCTGTAAATAAGACAGAAAGTCTCCCTGAAGCCATGCATTTATAGCCAAGCTGTGGCAAGGGCTGCAAAAGATCCACCTTATTTCCCTCTACCATGGATCCCTCTTCTTAAGCACTGTCACTCTAAAGAGCAATTCTGCTTTCCTTCTTCCTGGACAAAATGATTCCAACAATCATTTTACCCCTTTTAACCTCTGAGGCAACTACAGAAGCTGAGAAATTTGGAGATAACACTCAAAGAGAAAACTCCAACAACAGACCCTAAAAACTGAGCTGCAGGGACAGGGATGGAGAATCTAGCAAGCTTTCAAAATGAGGAGAGGTGGTAGAAATCAGGAGAAAACAGGTCCCTAACAAGATACAGCCGGGTAGAGAGGGAGGCTCAGGAACCACCCCACACACACACGCCACCGCCACCCTTCAAACCCTGTCACTTAAGACAGAAAAAAATCCTAACCATGTCGAGAGGGGAAGGGGAACGGTGCTAAATAGCTGGCGAGGTGACCCACCGTCCTGTTTGCTCCTTGGCTCTTGCTGAGGGGAGTAACAGCCACGGCAGTGACAACGGAGTTGAAATGTGCAAGTGCAACCTCTGCCCCGTGCTCTCTGCCTCCCAAAAAAGGCAAGAAAAGCATGACTGGGACAGAGCAAAACGGAAGGAGAAGGCGCTGGCGGCGAGTCACAGACCCCATCAGCACAGGCGGCGAGTCACAGACCCCATCAGCACCGGCTGGTCTCTGAAAGCCCTGCATCGAGGGTCCCCATTCACAGGCGGCGAAGAAGCAGAGACAATGGCAAATCGAAAACTGGCAGGGCTTCTAGGATAATTTAATCTCTCACTCCAGCATCTAGATGGGTATAGCAAGGAACACAGGCGAGAGCTCCTCCATACCGAGGCGCAAGCATATGCCTGCCTCTCCGAGGATGTATTTTTAGACATAATATCAGGGGTGAGGCAGCCTGTCCGCTCAGCTGCAGCGCTCACATCCTAACGTGGGAGCAGCCTCTCTCGCACTCTTAGAGGAGCTGATGATCAGAGGAAGCAGCCCACGTTTCTCTCCAAGCCAGAGGTCAGTTAAGAGGACCCCAAACCACAATCCATTGTCTCTGCGCTCAGAAAGCATGAAATGCGTTTTCAAGATGTGTTCCAAAATGAGGTCACACCGCGTGGCAATTTGCTCACTTCCTATTTTTCCACAGATGCCTTATTCTACCATCCAAAAGCACAACCAGGAGAAGTAATCACACCTTGAGAAAGACCATTCCAATACCACAGACTAAAGATAAAAAAATATTTGGCAGGACATGTATTATTAGTAACATGTCTTAAACTTCGAAACGTCTCCAAACAACGTTTATTAAAAGCAAGAGACAAATGATGTCTTCTGTCATATGGATGTGCTTTGAATTTTGAATTTTAGTATTCCTCCCATTCACGTCAAGCTTCAAACGTTTAAAATAATAAGCACAAGAGAAAAACAGCCCAGCTCATTAAAGTATAAGCAGAAAGTAAGGAGTCCAGCTTGGCCTTTGCAAACAAATTAGACATAATCTGACATGGTTTTGTTCGAGCCTGGGGATTTTTCATTCACATAGAGGATTAAAATATTTTAAAAGATTCCTTTAAACTTTTCATATTAGAGTACACTTATTAAATATATATATGGGCATATCCATACATATACAAAATTCTCAAGTTAATTTAAATTTATGGGGGAAATCCAAGGGATTATAGGTCAAACAATCCAAAAAGAAAAAAACTCTAAAAAACAATCCTTAACCACATACCAATCTCTGAAGTTTCACACACCACTAAAATGAGATGGTTGAAATGGCGATGAATGAAAATAATGTTTCACAACCACAATATTCCAAATGAAATTACTTAAGGAGCAAAATGCCTACTTCCTTATTTTTGAGTCAGAATTTGTTTCTGTCAGAACTGGGTTTTTTTTTTTATGTCACATATAAAAGACAGGTACGAAATGGATTCTTTCCAACTCTACAAATAAGTATCCTAAGTTTTGATTCTCCTTTAAGAGTAAAAACAGTTCATAATTACACATGGTAAATCTCACTAGGACTGAATGCTCTCACAAGGACTGACAAAGAAAGAAGAATTCATGTCAGACCAAACGGCTTCTTTCAGTCAGTTTCCCGCAGCTTTCTTCCAACAGATCTGGGCCAAAACGAACGTAGACTCCTGAGCCGAACTATCCATCACATTTTCCTAGTCTTTCAATTAATGACACTGCAATCAGATCGATAGAATGTAATAAGAAAAGAGCTTTGCATTTCTATACCTATTAATTCGCTGAGTAACTCCAGCAGTAAAACGTGACTTGAAAGGAAAAACACTCCAGGAAAATGAATTCTCTTAGCATACTGAGCAAGGACTCCCTGACCCAAAAATGAACACTGGTGTTTCCACCTTCCAACCAGAGTTACTAGGATCCAAAGATCAGACTGCTTCGTCAGGGGCAAGCTTAATCTTTTTTTTGCAAGATTCTCTATAGTATTCTCACATCGCCACAGATCTAGTTAAATCGGTCATTTTGGGGAATATTGGAACGAACGTCCTTGAAACGAAAGTCAGAGGATCAGCCAGGGCAGCCATTGCTCTCTGCTTCCTATTCCAGCCAAATCGCCAAATTTGTGATCCTAGTTTTGTAGGGCATTCTGTAGAAAGGAATTAGGTTTAGAAAGAAGGGGACAGGGAAAGAATGATGAGAATGCTAAGAAGGTTGGCCCATTCCCAAATCACTGCCTTGGTTCAAGACAATGCAAACAGCGACAGACAACAATGCAACATGGTGTCTGAATCATCCATGTTTATCACCAGAGACAGAAGACTGTGAAAGCCAAGTACAAGTTCTCTGTGGGAAGAAGGAAGCAGAGAAAGGCTGTCCCAGGATGTTCTCTGGAATCATGTGCATGGCCAGATCTTAGTGGTACTGCAGGTGGACAGTGTCTTGAACTCAGGAACAGAAAGTAGAATGCTGGTTGCCAGGGCCTGGGGGGCTAGGGAAATGGGAAGACATTGGTCAAAGGGTATTCAGTTATAAGTTCTAAGGATCTAATGTACAGCATGGTGACTATAGTTAACAATACCATACTGCATACTGGAAATTTGCTAAGAGAGTAGATCTAAGTGCTCTTACACACAAAAAATCGTAACCATGTGAGGTGACGGATGTGTTAATTAGCTTGACTGGGATAACCATTTTACAGTGTATGCATATAACAAAACATCACATTGAACACCTTAAATACATACAATTTTTATTGTCAGTTACACCTCAATAAACCTGGGTCGGGGGGGGGATGGAAATCAGTGACTTCAGTCCTAAGAAGTAGATTCTATAGAATGAAGGTTACAATATCAACCACTGGTATAGTGGGAAGAGCATAAGTTTTGTTGCCAGACAAACAAGAGTTTGAATCTCAGTTGTATTATATACTACTAAGCATCTCTGAAACTTAGATTTCTATTAATAAAACAGAGATCTTACTGCTTACCTCAAGGGCTGCTACGCAGTTAAATGAGATAATGTATGTAAAGCACATGGCACATACCAGTTAACCCCTCCTCCTCTCAATTCTCAGATTGCCACATATAAACTAGCAATAAAAATACAAGTTTACTGTACAGATTAAATCAGATAATGTATACAGGACATTCTATAAACTTTTCAGCACTATATAACAGAAGAGTATTATTGCTGTCATAACAATAATGCTTTCAAAAATGAATACGTTATTTAGTGTAAGACATAGAGGATGAGGGCTTCCCTGGTGGCGCAGTGGTTAAGAATCCACCTGCCAATGCACGGGACATGGGTTTGAGCCCTGGTCTGGGAAGGTCCCACATGCCGTGGAGCAACTAAGCCCATGCGCCACAACTGCTGACCCTGCACTCTAGAGGCCGCAAGCCACAACTACTGAAGCCTGCATGCCTAGAGCCCGTGCTCCACAACAAGAGAAGCCACTGCAATGAGAGGCACACACACCGCAACTAGAGAAAGCCCGCATGCAGCAACGAAGACCCAATGTAGCCAAAACTAAATAAATAAATAAATAAATTTATTTTAAAAAGACAGAAAGAAATAGAGGATGAGTAATATGCTCCAGCACCTCCTTGTGTGCACAGTTAACATATTTCGGACCTACAGGGGAGATGAGAGCAGTCATTTCTACTGGAGGATGTGTGTCAAGTGAATGGTCACCACCAACCAGTCTTCGGGTGGATCCTCTCTTCGTTGCAGATATCACTGTTTGAGGGTAGAAAACAGGATTTTTAAATTCCCAGATGAAATTACAAGGAATCATCTATTAAAGTGTCAGAGACACCTTTGCTAAGAGGTAAGCATATCACTACTGAGAGTCCCCTGTGTTTGTAATAAAAGGAGAAAAAACCTAATTATTCATTTAAGAAATATTTGTAGGTCAGTAAAATATTCATGAAGAGTAATACAGATAGGAGGGGTAGTAAGACAATGTTTGTCCTCAAAGAGCTTAGAGTCTAGAAAAGAAAATGTTTAAATCATATCAATAAAATGAAAATAATTACAAAGCATTTAAGTGAGAAATACTGCAGGTCTTGGAGTAACTTTTTGTGGTAATTGCTGTTTGACATCTGAAATATTAGAACTATTTTTAAAGGACCCTTTTTATTACTTTGTCATGATAATTATTACCTAATGAAAGGAGACGATAGATGAGAGAGATTAAAATAATTGCTACAAAATAGCAAGCTTTGTGAAGACATCAAGTTCATTATCTTTGCATGGTTTGGATAGGAAACACTGGGAGGCTTACAGACACCAAAATATACTAATTCGATAGTTGTAGTTAACTGAAGAGAATGTCTGTTGCTTTTCAGAAAAAAAAACAATAACAGCTACCACTTATATAGCATTTATACTGGGCCAAGCAATGGGCTAAATGCGTTATGCATAATAAGCCACTTAAGCCTCACAGCAACCCTATGAGGTACATTCTAGTGTCATCATCACTCCTTACACATGGAGAAACTGGGGCACAGAGAGGTCAAGCGACCTGCCCAAGATCACTGAGCTAGCACATGGCACAGTCAAATTCCACACCCAGGCAATTTAATGCCTGAGCCCATACTCCTGACCACTACATCCAATCGCCTCTCAGCCTTTTTTTTTCCCCTTAGATCTTTATCAACTCTGATTTTCAGTTCAAAGTGGGACCAAATGGCCAACAGGTTAAATCAGCAATGGGTAAACTCTGAGAGAAAAAGAGACATAATCTACATAGTCAAGTAAAACTTGTAGCCAGAAAGAAAATATTAACAGTGTGAAGCTGCTACAAAGCTGCCCTTCTATTTATTCTATAGTTTAGTTTCCAAGTCCATTCATTCACGCATTCAGTTAAGCAAATATTACTGAGCACGACTCTACCAGACAGTGGGTCCCTACCCCCATCAAAGCTTACAGACTAGGGCTTCCCTGGTGGCACATTGGTTGAGAGTCCGCCTGCCGATGCAGGGGACGCGGGTTCGTGCCCCAGTCCAGGAGGATCCCACATGCCGCGGAGCGGCTGGGCCCATGGGCCGTGGCCGCTGGGCCTGCGCGTCCGGAGCCTATGCTTCGCAGCGGGGAAAAAAAGTTTACAGACTAGTGTAAGAGTCTGCCGTCACAACAATTACAATACAGGGAGGTGAGTGCCTTGCTAGAAAATCTAGAATTGAAAAACCAGATATTCGTTTTGTATCTAGGACAGCTTTCAGGAGAGCAGGTTCATGAGATTAGGTATGTCTGGATCCAGAAATTTCTCAGAGAGGAACAGATTTCAGTAGTCTTTTCATCTGGTTTAATGCTAGCAACACTCATTTACGTGCAGGCCCAGCGGCCACGGCTCACGGGCCCAGCCACTCCGCGGCATGTGGGATCTTCCCAGACCGGGGCATGAACCCGTGTCCCCTGCGTCAGTAGGCGGACTCTCAACCACTGCACCACCAGGGAAGCCCTAGCAACACTCTTTTTGATACCGGTCTTTATTTCCTCTGGCCCTGTGTGACATATGCTGACATATGCAACTCACCAGGACTCCTGTCTGCTGCCCTGAAGATGCACGCTCCCTGCTTCACAAACAACCTTCTCTGGCCCAGATCCTACAAGGGAAGGAAGGAAGACACCCTCCTGTCTGCCTCTCTCTCCTCATATTGAACAGACACTCAAAACAAAATTTCAAGTAAAGAAGGTACACACATTTTAATAATGTTTATTACTTTTCCTGATTATAATAGTAACACAGTCGCTACCAAAATTTTAGGAAAAAAAAATTTAAAGATGACAATTAAAATTACCCATGATAATAGCAATTAAAGATAACCACTTTGGGTATTTTAATAGAGTTCCCTCTAATCTTTTACAAATGTGGGTGTTTATGTATTAATATGTGGGTTTTTTTTTTTTTTTACAGCATTTGGATCAAAATGTAAATAATTTTGCTTCCTACTCTCAGTTTAACACCATAACCGAAGCACTTGTGGTGTTTAAATATCCTTCAAAACATATTAAAACATTATGTAATATTCTATTCGATAGATATGTTATTTAACTATTTTCCCAATATTGGGCATTTAGGATGTACTTAGGATTTGTATTATACAGAAGGTTGTAAAAGACATCTTTTTATATAACTATTTGACTACTTTTCTTAGTATAGAAAGTGGGATTATTGGATCAAAGTGTTTTCTTTCTATTTACATCTTGCTAAATTGCTTTTCAGAAAGTTTCTGCCAACTTACATACTTAACTATTGGAGGAAATTTTTATTTCTCTGCAGTCTAGTCTCACTAGTTGTTTTACTTATTTTAATACCTACTACATATTTAGTAGTGCTGTTTAATTTGTATTTCTTTGAATTCTAGTGAGATCAGACTGATCTTTTAAGAATTCACTGACCACTTATTCTTTTTTATTTTATTAGTTACCTGTTGGCCTTTTTTCATTTCCTTACCGTGTTGCTACTGTTTTTCTTATTGAGTCATAAGGTTCATACATGCATATATCTTATACACACACATATCTACATATATACCCTTTATCAACTACTGGAACTATGTTTTTTAAGTTGTTTATGATTTTTATTTTTAGTTTGTAGAACCTTTATATTCTATATATGCAAATTTATTGGTATTTTCCTTTGTGATATCCTCAGGTGGTTTTATACTTTGAAGTACTTTTCACTCACAAATATTCACCTGTATTGTCTTCAAGTTATTTTATGTGAAGAATTTTTGCATGTAATATAACTAACCTTTATTTTGGTGCATTTTGTGAGATAAGGATATAACCTGAGGGGGCTTTTTTCCCCTTCAACCGGCAATTTCCCTACCTTTCATCCTGATCTCCACTAATATTTTAAGTATAATAAAGTATACATATTCAAACTTGTTTCAGGACCACCTATTCCATTCAGATGTTTGTATTTAAATTCTTTCTAATAAATGAAACTGTCAAAGCATTTTTCTATTTCATCATCCCTGGGACTGAAAGACTTCTACTATCACAGTGAGACAAAAGTATCCTATTGTTAAGGATTGGGCCAAGTTGTACTGCTCATGTTGGGGGTGATAAAGGCAGCTGCTAAAACTAGCTGGGTCTCTGGATGGGCCTTGATGGCCAAAGGGCTGAAACTGAATTCAGAGGGGTTGAGATTAAGGCAGAAGATTCTACCTTAAGGCAACAGGGGAAGGCAGGAGTCATAGGAGAGAGTCAAGACCCAGGTACTGACAAGAGCATTTACAAATTAAAGTTTGAAGAGATCAGACCAAGCTTGAGCTCATCCTTATAGAACCAGATGATGACAGAAGCCAAAGCATCTTGAAGAGAAGAAGACAGAACATGGGGGTGTAGAGGGTGGGGGAATCGGGAATCCCTGCCTGAGCTAGCACATGGACGATGCATGGATGACAGACTGAGTCAAGGCCAAGGAGCACAAATTCATTTGGGCATCTAGTTTGCAGGAACTTAACCACGCTTTAGATTTCCCCAAAGAAATACATGATGAATTTATTATAGAGAGCTGTCTTGCATCATTTAAATTTCCTTATTTTTCATAGGTACAAAGATAGAGTTTGGTCTGAAATAAAAGGAGAGGAACACCTGCCTCGGGTCACCTTCTCCCTTTGCAACGCCAGCATCAGTTCAAGTGGAAAGGATGAAAACTGAAATAGCTCATTTACCAGAAGTGTGCTAGTATTGGAAATGTGAGGGTTTCCAATTAGGGAGAACAGGTCAATTGATGGTGCAGGGTAGTCCAAAGAAAGAACGCTTCCCCCCTTTTAAGGTACAGGGAAACGAAGGCTGTGGCATAATGGTAGCAAAACTTGTCAGCTTTCTACTGCTTTTGCCCGGCACACAATTAACTAGTCCCTCAATGCCACGACATTGAATGGTCCACACGGGGCATTTCTGGGACAGTGTAGGGAGCAAGGTACAATGGCTGGAAATAAGGCCTTTAGAGGGAAGCCAATCGAAGCTTGAGTCTAACTGTGCCAAAAACTAGCTTTGTGATCCTGAGTAAGTTCCCTAGCCTCTCTGAGCCTCAGTGCCTTCACCTGTAACATGGGCACAGTAGTTGTATTCACCTCGTAGGGTTGTTATAAAACTAAATAAGAAAACATATTTGGTCCATATATTTGGGCCTGATACATGGGTAGCATTTGAATATTAGCCTGTGTTAGGAGGCAGACAGGGAACGTGACGTGGAGAATTAAATCTGGGCTCAAACGCCAGCCCTGTTACTTGTTTGTTCTGATGCCTCCCTCTATACCTCCTCTACCAAATGGGCATTTGATTACAGCGATATCTACTCCATACGGCTGTTCTGAAGATTCAATGAGATTATATACATAGGCACTTGAACAGTGCCTGTCTATAAAAATTAGCTGTTATTGTTATTGTTTTCATACTCAGAATGCACGGCTGAGCTCCCCAGGTCAAAAGCCCGTAAGAAACTGAAAACATAAGATAAGAGGAAATTTCTTTTCCTCTGGAAATATGCTATAACTAAACCTGATTTTCCGAGCTGATTTCCGCATCCCTAATGGAAAATCCACACTACAATAAAATGGACTCCTGTGGCAATGTCAGAGGCATCCAGCCTGTAATCACAGAAAAGGTAACTAGAAACCTTTTAAGAAGGTTGTAGAGGTGCTCCTCTACAACAGTTGGGATGCCAGTTCCAAGGATCTGCTGACTTCATGCAGAGGGCACAGGGATGACATCTCTCTAGACTATCACAGCAGGCTTCTTTCTCAACTGCTTTCTTCGAGATCCCATGGGTGATTTCAGAGCCAGCAGCCAGAAACCTCCCTGCCTCTGATAATCATCCCAAGGTATCCTAATTCCCAAGACCATGAATCTCTACCCACTCACGCTCTTATTTTTAAATTCATTCCTCCAGCTATCAAACATTTATTTCTGTACCTAGGGTAGGGGCTAAGTGTATAGTAGCGAACAAGGCATATTATGTTCCTGACTCACGGATCTTACCTTCTAGTGGGAGACTCAAACGCTACTCTGGTAACCACACAGGTAAATACATCATCACCAATTGTGATAAAGTACCATGGTTGAGAAGAGAAAAAGATTATGTGGATTTGCAGGGAAGATCTCCCTGAGGAAGTGGTATTTAAGCTGACATGATCATGATACAAAAGATGCAATGCTAGCTTCGAGTATAAAATTTTCATGAACGTTGACTTGAAGGAAGCAATCCATGAGGTTGAAGAAATTACTGATATTGACCAGCAGAAATTATGCTGTAATTAGTGGGCCCCACGCGCTATAATGCGAGAACGATTGACTACTTAAGTTTACCAGCCCTTCGTTGAAAGGGATAAAGGTGGAAAGAAACACCAGTCTAGTACCACCCACCACTAGGAAAGAATGGCAAGGTGGGCATTCATAGAGCCTTTTCCATGGAACCAATTCCTCTACAGCACCTAATCTGCATCTCACAGACAGGGTCCTGTTTGGAGAGCAACCAGCACAAAGCACTACCAGTGTGAATGATAGAAGCCTTGGCTGGGGAAGGATGGAGAGTATGGGTTATAAAGTAGATGAGATGGTCCCTACAGCTTGGATAGGGGCAGCCGCTAAGGATAAAAGGAATCTTAAATTCCTATACAGTCTACACAAAAGTTAAGATGTTTCTCCCAAACCTTCATCCTTCTACCAATTTAAATCCATTCCTCAAGAGCCAATCCAAGACGGACCTTGTTCCATGAGACTGCCTTCCTTCCCAGAGCTTGTGTCGTGCCCCTGCTCACCGCCTCCCCCTCCCCCAGGATCATACTTCCACTGCACTGGGCTGCATTGTTCTCTAGGCACTTAAGGAATTACTTTCTTGCCTGTTCAATATGATACACTCCTCAAGGACTAGGATTATTCCTTTATTTCTTTTGTATTCACCACAGTGCTCCCGTTTAGCATTGTGCGCACCCTAGGCACTTGACATATCAACACCTGTCGGCTAAATGAATGATTCAATTCATCCATGAATCTACAAGATTTCAGTAGGTTAAGAAAACGAGAGAAAGTGCTCTGAGTATAACAAAACTGAGCCATTCTTGGCTAGGTAGGGCTAGGTAGTCATTTCAGGAGACTGCTTAATACTGTATACTGGTTCTTACTTAAAGGAAGGACATAGGGTCCAATGGTGGAGATTTTCATCTGTCTACGGTAATTGAAGGGCTTCTCAGCCCAGCAATCTGCGATGGACAAGAAAGACCTTACAAAGCCCTTTCCATGTCTAATTCTGATTCGGTAGATTCTGATTTGTTACCATTTTAATCCAAAGAGTCCATGATGTGAGTATGAGCCAGTCCTTAGGACAGTCCTGAACCACGTCACTCGAGAGATACTCTGCACATATCAGACCCCTCTCAACTCTGGAACGGAAGACCATCCCCTCCACCACCATCATAACTGCCACCACTGCCACTAAATCAAAGCATATTCTCAAAGGACCCCGGAGTGCAGCCACTGGTTGACATTCGCTAGTGCTGGGCTGACAAGGCGGGGTAGGGAGAAGAAACTGTTGCCTTAAAATACTTGTTTAAAAACAAAACGAGGAAGATTCAGGCCAGAGTGCAACGCTATTTTACTCTCTTCCTGTTTTCATGGTGCTATTGCATGAGGTAAACTTTTAAGAAAGGCTTGGAGGGTTACAGTGATTTGACTGTGGTTTTATCCTTATTCTCACGCAAAAGTCTCAGCTCTCGCTCCCCGTTAGGATGAAAGGGCTCCTTTCTACTTACTTCTAACAAGCTTAAATAAGAAACACAAGAGCATAAAATTTGCCTCTCGGAAGATGCCAAGACCCCATCAAATCTGATGTCACTGCTTGGAAGACACTGAAACAAAAGGCCAGACGCCCGCCCCCTGGCCAGTCATCTCACAGGGCCCAGCAAGAGCCAGGCCACAGGACAGGATGGTCTGAGCCTCCTCTGCACTTAAAGCATCCATCACCCCCTGGACTCGAGCCCCAGCACAAAGGGCTTGGTTTTCTCTCGCGCGGCAGCACGGCGGGCCTTCTCACGGATCCTCGTCACACTCCGTGACCTCCTCGGTTGGTGTGTTCTTTGTTGCCTCCCCTCACCACAAAATGACTCAGCCGGCACAGCACTGAAGCCCCGCCAAGTTTTCATTTTAAATGTTGCCTCTCTCTCGAGAGTCCTGGATGAGTTTTCAGGTAGGCAGGTGCGATGCTTTCAAGTTAGGAAAAGGCACCGTTTTCATACATAGCATCACCTGTAGGCAGCAGAAAAAATACACGCAGCTTTCCCACAAAGAAACGGAACTGCATGTCCCAGGATGGGTCCTACTGGCCCCGCAGCCCGGTGTGGAACTATCTGGATTTCTGTCGTCCCTCTTAGTACCTTCTCCTGTCTCCTCAACCCCTACAAACCTAAAATCCCAGTGGAGCCCAAGGAAATCAACTCACTGATGAAGGAGGAAAGTATTTTGAGAGACAGATTCCACCACCCGCCCCCCAGCAGAAACTGCAGCATAAATCGCCAGTACCGGTATGAAGGGGCGGTGAAAAGCCCTGTGAACTTCTTAATCCATTATGCATTCAGCCCGGAATAATGATGCCTCATTTATTTTAGCTACATCACTCTTTGGTAGGGATGCCCTTAATCTCACTGTGAAGTATTTCACAATACTTTTCTGTTGTTCTTCTTGCTTGCTTTTAAACCAGGGAATCTGGCTTATTCTCTATCTGTTGATTAATCTACTCAAACATTTACCCCTGCGTCACCCTCTGCCCCATCTTGCATTTTTCACCTATTCCTACGATCTCAGCCTTACACTGCCCCTCCGGCTCATTCAGCGATCTTTAATTTCTCCTCTGCCTTTCTGTCTGTTTGCTTGTGTTTGGGGGGCAGACAATGGAGGTGATATAGGCCATTATTCATGAGTAGCTTCAAGGGTAACGTGAGAAATGCCTCATCTTCTGACCCCTCTTAGCATAAGAATTGCTGATAAAATTCTGGACTGAAAAGAGAAGTTCTTCTGAGGAAAATATGCAGAGAACTACTGACTCTGGAGCAGCTTTTCTGGAGAAAGGAACTTGGTGGGGGGAGGGGGGAACAGTCTTTAATTTTTTTTTTTAATAAAACAACTAAACTTTATAAAACATGCCTCACACATAAAAGAATACTGACCATAATTAAGATGGTCAATTTGCCACCATCCCTAACAGCATCTGGGAATGGGAACATACACTCAAAAATAACACAACAGCATCATGACAACCAACGGTTTAATGGGTTCATCTCCAGTCCTAATAAACTATGGGTCTTTCACATGTAGCCCAGTGCACTCTCTTGTTTCCCTTCTCCTTACCTTTATTTGATTCAGCCTCAGAAGAGCAGCGACACGGCAGAGGTGAGCAGGGGTGGGAGGAGGAAGCCTAAATCACCTCCTGGCTGCCTCATCGCTTCCTGATTACCCTGCTGACCCAGTGATATGCCTGGACCTGTGGTTCTTAGAGGAGTTTTCTCCAACAATCTCATTCATGTAGCGAAACTCCCTGGTCTCTGCAAACACAGGCAAAGCAAAACGACTTCTCACTCCCATTCTCCCTGGGCCATTCCATAGCTGAAGCTTCAACCGTTACCCACTTTCCTGACACTGCTCACTCATATTCCTTTTGTCAGCCTAGGTTTCTCTCCAGAACACCAGAGAGATATTTTCAAAGTCCCCCAAGACTTGTTTCAATGACCCGCACTCAGCATGGCTAAAAAAGAGCTGTCATCAGCACCCTTTTCTCCCCCTAATGCACGACATTCTTTGCCTTTTGCCAATAATGGCCAACCGTTCACTCTGTCACCCAAACTAGAACCCTGGGAGTCAACTCCACTTCCTCCCTCGAAATTACTCTCCACTCCCAATAACCAATCCTCCCAAATCACTCCAAAATAGCTCATCGACCTAGGCAATTCTCCAAGGCCTCTGCTGAAGTCTTAATCTGTATCCAAAGTCTCTCTTGCCTAGACGGTAGCAGTAATCGAAACCCTGCTTCCAGTCATTGTAATCTCCAGTCCTTCTCCACATAAACACCAGAATACAGAATACTCTCTTAAAATAAACAAACACGCCATTTTTCGGTTGTTCGAAATCAAGAAATGTTACTCCATTGCTTTCAAGATAAATGTCCAGCCCCTTACATGGTATACAGCCCCTTTGCAGTATGACTCCTACCCTCTTCCTCAGATTCAGTTTCTGTCAACCCCTCAGACTCTCGCTGTAAATTATACTTGCTGGGCTCCAGGCATAGGGAGGTACTTGCATTCCCCGAGTGTGTCCTGTTCTCTCACATTCTTTCCTCTATACACGCCATTCCCACTATCCGTAATGTCCTTCCTTCCTCCAGCCTTTTGTCTTGCTAACACCAACTCATCAGTCAGGACTCTCAGCTCAAGCAGAGCTCTGCCAAATTCCCCTGGCACCTAGGCGCTTCCTTCTTTTTGTGTGTGTTTGTTTGTTTGTTTGTTCGTTTTTGCGGTACGCGGGCTTCTCAGTGTTGTGGCCTCTCCCGTTGCGGAGCACAGGCTCCGGACGCGCAGGCTCAGCGGCCATGGCTCACGAGTCTAGCTGCTCCGTGGCATGTGGGATCTTCCCGGACTGGGGCACGAACCCGTGCCCCCTGCATCGGCAGGCGGACTCTCAGCCACTGCGCCACCAAGGAAGCCCCGGTGCTTCCTTCTTTATCCACTCCAAGGCACCCTGCACTTGCTTTCATTATTCATTTAAAATGACATTTGTTGAAAGCCGGGCACACTGTTTTTTACATATCTGTCTCTCACGCTATGTGTGAGCTCTCTGCATACAAAGACTGCGCCATCCTTATATTTTAGCATCCTCAACGCCTAGCACAGTGCCTAACCCAGAGGGGGAGACTGTAAGACATATTGACGGGATATATCAGCACTTACAGCCCCAAGATTAAAGCCAATGGTTCACTCTTTGCCCAGAAGACATTTTCCTTCTAGTTTCTCTCCCAGACCTTGAAAAACAGGGGAGTGTATGAGTAACAGCACTTCTCTTTGAGTTGAGCACTGAGGTTCTAGACCAACCCTGTCATCAGGAACGTGTGGATCTGGAGGAAAACACCAAAAAAATAGCCGACACATGCTCAACACTGATTATGCTGGCAGACCCCCTGCTAAGCATGCTATGTGTGTGATCTTATTTTTTTCCTTACAGCCAGTTGAGGAGACAGACGCTAATATCATGCACATTTTGCAGATGAAGAAGTGAAGTAACTCAAACCTATGTTTGATGCTGCCTCTGTTCATCTAAGTTATTGAGAGAGAAAACGAGACACAGTATGTAACGGAACCTTAGAAACCACTGAGAGCTACACAAACGTAAGTCACCACAAGTACGGAAAGCATTGAAGGCTGTCTAAGTGTAATTGATGCTTTGTGATTAGAGTGAAAAATAAGAAAATAAGATCTTACAAGATGAAGATCCAGCTTACACACCTGAATTAAGAAGATTCAGCTGAAGCACACTTTCAAATCAGAGGTGTGTTATAAAATCACAGGCTGAGGAACGCGATGTGTCCAATCCCTTCTCATTTTGCAACTGAGGAAAACCAATGTCCAAAGTTGCAAAAAGCCATACAGCTAATTTATAGATAACGCAAGACTTCTGAGTCATTGTTACACTATTTTTCCACTCACCTCGTAGAAAGAGAATATGAAGTTTAGAGAATAGGGCCGATAAATCTGAGTGTTCCCTTAACTGAGCACCTGAGTATTTCAGAGCCACCATTAAACTCACATCATGGTCCTGACATCTTTTCTCCTCATAGGCATTTTTAATAACCGTGTCTGTCTTTACAAGGCACCCAACAGTACCACATTCAACAGGACCAACGTGTAAAAAACAGAAGCAACATTTATCCAGAAAAGTGAGCTTAATAAGAAGCATTAGGATGTACTAGAGAGAGCAAAGGCTTTTGAGCCAAACAGATGTGGGTGGAAATCCTAACTCTACCACTTACTGACTCTTCGGTAATTGAATGAATCACTTTTCTGAACTTTGGTTTTCTTACTTCTAAAATGAACAAAATGATGCCTCATCATTGAGGGAATAAAATTGTTGCCACAGTGTTCAATAAATGTTGGCTTCTCTTCTATTCATTAAGGGCTGTTGAGGTAATATATGAGACTTGGCCAATTTGCCAACTCACAATATAACTTTAGTTCTCTACTTTTAAGAAGTGGAAATGTTTGGTGTAACTACACATAACTGCAGATATATCAAAGACATAAAACATGTCTCTCCTTTCTCTTATCACGAGTATCGAGGCTACATTTGGGCAGCTTGAAGTACTTACACATCCTTATTGAATGATAGATTTAGTGCTTGTTTACTGATGCTAAGTTCTCCTGCATGACTCTTTTCAGAAGTCTAGAGAGGATGATCAAATGTGATGAAGGATAATTAACATCAGTTTAATACACTTTGGATGCCAGATTCTACAAATCATAGTAAATAAGAGTCTGGCTCTGAAATCAGATCAACATGGGTTCAAACTCCACTCCGTTAAATATTTTCTGTCTGATCTCGGGCAAGTCTCTTCTCTTTAGACACAGAATTTCCTTATCTGTAGAATAGGCAGAACAATGAAACCTGCTTTATAAACATATGAAAATTAAATAAATCGATACATATAAAGCAATTAGCACTAGGCCTGACACACAGTAAGTACTTAATAAATGCAAACTTAATACCCACTTTAGATCCATTGTTCAGTAGAGAAGAAAAATATAAAAATAAGAGAAATGTAAATTTGATTCTGTTGAAAGAGTTCTGTTTTTGTCATCCTTTAGTTGTACTACTTTGATAACTGGTATATAAGACTATATGTGCTTTGCATGGGAGTTTCTCAAGAAGTTGACTTACTCACATGTCCTTCTACATTTCTCAATTTACATCATATGCCTGGGAGATTTCCAAATCTCAGTCTCTTTCTTTCATTAAGAAGCCTTTTAAAAGCCTCCTAAGGACCCTTCACTCCATGAAACATTCCTGGAACCACCAAAGGAAGAATGGCAGCTTGTCCCAAACATGCCTTATGGAAAAAGGAAGCTCCAAAGACTTCACCATTTATCCGAGGTGCTATCAATGCACTCTCCTTTTGCATCCATACATATTTAGACAATGTCCTCTGCGTTCTTATCTGAAGCAACTGTAGATCTGTGAATACAGCACTCAAGTTGGCATCAGGAGATTTGGAGCTCAAATCTCAGCCCTCTGCTCACTCTGACTTTGGTGTAGAGCCTCGCTTTCCTCATATGAAAATGGATATATCATCATCCAGACAATGGAATATTATTCAGTGCTAAAAAAGAAAGGAGCTATTAAGCCATGAGAAGACATGGAAGAACCTTAAATGCATATTTCTAGGTGAAAGAAGCCAATCTGAAAAAAGCTATATACTGTATGATTCCACTTACATGACATCCTGGAAAAGGCAAAACTATGGAGAAAGTAAAAAGATGAGTGGTTGCCAGGGGTTGTGGTGAGGGGTTGGGGAGGGATGGAGAGGTAGAGCACAGAGGATCTTTAGGGCAGTGAAAATATCCTGTATGATACTACAGTGGTGGATATGTGTCATTAAACATTTGTCCAAACCCACAGAACAAACGACACCAAGAGTAAACCTTAATGTAAACCGTGGACTCCGATATGTCAGTGTAGGTTCATCAGCTGTAACAAATGCCCCACTCTGGTGGGGGACGATGACAGTGGGAGATGTTGGCAGGGGGCGGGATATGGGAACTTTCTGTTATTTTCTGCTCAATTTTGTTGTGAACCAAAAAGTACTCTAAAAAATAGCCTCTTTCTTAATGGGTATAATGTTATCACACAGGACTGCTATGAAAAAGATAAAAGACGATAAAGCATGTAAACCTGCTTCACAGAGCATCTAGAACATTGTGTGTGCTCACTAAATGTCAACCACATCTAAATGTTCCCTGCATGTATATCTATGTTGCTAGATTATAAATTCCAAGAAGAGAGCTATCACATGTGAGCAAAGCCTTCTGGAAAACACCTGGCAGAAATCTAAAAACAATCGCTGTTATTATAAGGATAATGATTATTCCATGATTTTTCAGGCTATATATGAACTATCTATGCTCATTACCTTCTTAATCTATGCTTCCTTAAGGAAGCACGCACATTTTTTGTAATTGAAACAATTTTTAAACTATTTCATTCGTTACCAGTGCACACACAAACAAACACATTAAAATCAAATGAATTAGAGCTGGAACTAGGGTCAGATGAGTGAGGCACTTGCCTTGGACACAGACCTAAAAGGTAGAGCCAAAAATCTCAGTAATCAAGATAAGTAATATTTAATGCAGCATTATAAAAATAAAATCAATGCCAAAAAATCCATGATGAACACAATACATTTTTTTAAAGACAGGATCAGTGTTACTGACTTTTCTTTTTGACTTAGGTTCCAGTGTGGCTTGGCATGGCACTCAGGTGACACCCAGACACCTGCCTCAGATATTCCACCTTTATTCCAAAGGTAAAATTCCACCTTTATTCCAAAGGTAAAATTTAAGCTCTTATTCAGGGGCCTCAGCTGCATCAGTGGTACCAGATGCATCACTGGCCCTTCATTCTGAGGATGAGTCATTTTCAAAATAATGTTCAGAACGGTTCTTTAATCTTTGCAGCGGTGTCCGTTCGAGGACATGTTTTAGATCACGACTTCAATAAAACACTAAAAATCAAGAAGCACAAAGCTATCTGTATCCAGTTTCCAACTCTGACTGTATTATTCTCTCTCCAGAACATGGTGGAATAGTTCATTGGCCTTTGTCATTTTTATCATAACCAAGAAAAGACACTCAGCCCAATAACACATCCTAGGTCTTCTACTTGGGCAAAGCGTCCAGGGGCTGACCTAAGCACAAGCATCAAAGTAAAATGAATGGCAGATGTTAGCTGTTCGTGGTTCCGCTATTTACTTTCTAAAGCACACTGACAGCAGGGAGAAGAGGAGAATAAGTAGTTGTGAGTGTGAGTATACGTGGGGGTGGGGTTTGAGGGAAGAGAAGCTCGGAAGGAGAATCTCCATGATCTCACATTTCTAGATATCCCTAGTCTCATTTGTCAACAAACAAACCCTATGAGGGCAAGGATCTGGCTCCCTCTCTTTCCTGTGGAGATGATTCATCATTCATTCGAGGGCTGTTTCCTGAGCACCTGCTATGTGCAAGACACAGGCTTCAAAGTGCTCAGGATGCAAAGGGAAAGTGCCTGTGTATAAGATGCAGGTCTGGCTTTCATAAGAATTGCAACCTAGGGAATTTCCTGGTGGTCCAGTGGTTAAGACTCCACGCTTCCACTGCAGGGAGTGTGGGTTCGATTCCTGGTCGGGGAACTAAGATCCCATATGCCATGTGGCACAGCCAAAAAAAAATAAAAAAAAAAGAATTGCAACCTAATATCAAAGATAAAATATAACAAGAGCCCCCTACAGTTTATAGTACTTTCACACAAATACCATTTTCATACCTGATCTCTGCCATACTCTAACAAAGGTGAGATAGGTACCCATCACCATTCCCATTTCAAAGATGAATAAGTCATTTTTGTTAACTAATAGTGAAGCTAGAATTAGAACCCAAATGTTCTAGGTCTTTAAGATAATGCAGTATGTGACAAGTTCCAGGTGGGTGGTATAAATGACCTACGTGTTGCAGGGGAAGATTAGAAATTGTGGGATTACTTCTGAATGGTGTGGTACAAAAAGGAATCACAAAGTAGATGTGAAAAAAGAAGAGGAAGGACGGGCACAAGGAGGGGGAGAGAGCTGTAGTGGTGACGACTGACATGAAGAGGCAGGTATTTCAAACAAGAGACTGGCCAGGTACGTATTGGCCACAGGAAGTGGTGCAGGTGGCTACAACAAGAAGCTTCTGCTTGGGAAGTCGTGTTAGATAAAGCAGTAAAAGAAGTTCAGGGGGGCTTCCCTGGTGGCGCAGTGGTTGAGAGTCTGCCTGCCGATGCAGGGGACATGGGTTCGAGCCCTGGTCTGGGAGGATCCCACATGCCGCGGAGCAACTGGGCCCGTGAGCCACAACTACTGAGCCTGCGCGTCTGGAGCCTTGCTCCACAACAAGAGAGGCCACAATACTGAGAGGCCCACGCACCGTGATGAAGAGTGGCCCCCGCTCGCCACAACTGGAGAAAGCCCTCCCACAGAAACGAAGACCCAACACAGCCAAAAATAAATAAATAAGTAAATAAATTTAATATATATATATATTTTTTTTTTTTTTTTTAAAAAAGAAGTAGTTCAGGGACAGATTTTGAAAACTTAAATACATGGCTAAGGAGTTTGAACTTTATTGGGTAGAAAAAGAGAGGTTAAAATTTTAGACAGAAAAGTGGTATAAATAAAAATTTTAGAAAGATTAATCTGCTTACAGGTTGGATGCAGAATCGTTTGGTGGAAACTCTGGGCCTAGGAAACCTGTTCCAAGGCCATTTCAGGGGTCTAAGTAATAAGAGCCTGACCTAATGATGGAAATGGAGAAAAATCAAAGGGAGTGCATGTCAGAAAACCTGGTTTCAATTCTCTTTTACTGTATTCATTCCCAAATGGGGCTGGGGAAAACTAATACTGACATGTCATTCAATGTATATTTTTATTAATCAAATTTTAGAATGAACTGTGTGCCAGACACTAGATTAAGCATCAAGATACTGAGGTGAAAAAGACAAGTCCTTGCCTCTGAAAGGGCCACGAGGAGCTGAAGAAAGAGCTACCAGTTGTCCTGGGGAAAAGTCAGGGAACGTTTTATAGAAGGATTGAGAACTTGGGCTGAGTCTTGAAGCGTGAGCAGAATGTGTGTTAGGCGGGAAAAAAGGAGTGAGTATATTTTGTCGAGAAGGAAAGAGAGAGAGAGTATATGGATATTAAAGCAGGAACGGCACAGTGAATTTTAAGAATTCCAAGGAATCTGGTAAGCCTAGAATAATGGTGAATTTGTGGGCTTTTTTCCAGCTTTACTGAGATATA
This sequence comes from Monodon monoceros, assembly GCF_005190385.1. NCBI lineage: Eukaryota > Metazoa > Chordata > Mammalia > Artiodactyla > Monodontidae > Monodon > Monodon monoceros. The sequence continues at coordinate 10,335,178 of NW_021703784.1, read as the reverse complement.
ATTCACATATAATATTGTGTAAATTTAAGGTGTACATTGTGATGATTTGATATATGTACATATTATGAAATGATTATCACCGTAAGGTTAGTTAGCACATCCACTGACTCACAGTTACATTTTTTTTTTAATGGTGAGAACATTTAAGCTCTATTCTCATGGCAACTTTCAAGTATACGATAGAGTATTGTTAAGTAGAGTCACCAAGCTGTACATTAGGTCCCCAGAACTTACTCATCTTATAACTGGAAGTCTGTACCCTTTTACCAGCATCCCCATGTTTCCCCTGCTACAACCCCACCCAGTCCCTGGCAACCAACAGGGTTTCTACTCTGCATGAGTTTGGCTTTTTTTAGTTTCCACATATAAGTGAGATCATCCAGTGTTAACGGTAAATTTGGGTAAATGAGAAACAGGAAAAGGACAATGAGAAGGGGCCTTCCTGCCCACATTAAGTGTGGGGGTTGCTTCTGAAAAGGAAGTGGGACCATCACAGCACCTAAGCAAGGCAATGGCACCATCAGAACTCTGTCTTAAAAAGGCAAATCTGATAAGAGTGTAGAGAATGGATGAGAAGGAAATCAAGGCTGGAGATAGGGAGTTTGTTAGGAGACATTTATCAGTCACCTAGGCAAAAGCGAATGAGAAGGCACGGCCGTAGAAGAAGCAGTGTTGGGTGATACTTAGGACGAAGAATCATCTATTCTTAAGGGAAGTCGCAAAATCCACGAACCATAGAGGACAAACACCTTCTAAGTTCTGTGTCACCTTCAAGCATCTGAAAATTCCCAGACTTTCCTAAAATTCTCTCCTGAATACCTGGGGCCAGACCTGGCTTCAGGGGAAAAAGTGCCACAGTGATCAGCTTTGTACTGTCTGCTGCGGGTGTGACGTGGGGGGCTGCTGACAGGCAGGCTGTGTATTTGTAATTTCTGACTGCCAGCCCACCCTCCCTTGGAACAAGGTTAAATTAAACTAAGATAGATAACACAATCTGAGCTTCCTTTAAGGACCCCCAGACAAGAAAAACATGTCTCATAAAAAGCCATTCTAGGATCTCACAAGTTTGATTAGTAAAAAGAAACCAATCTCTTATTTTCTTCCTCAGCCTTCTTTCCCAAGAGGAATAATTCTCAGTCATTCAGCCTTTCCTTTAGGGTCTTATTCTCCCTCCGGACATCAGCGCTGGATAATGGCATCTCCAACTAACCAGTCTGATGCCTCCTACTCATACACCCTGAATCTTTCCTTTCTTCCTAAATCTATCAGAATAACCGTGACCAAGATTTACGCTCTTTCACTATCTGTCCTACTCAGTATTGACAAGGAGCCTGATTATCGAAGCCCACTGCCACCTTGCTGTCTGTGCACATGGCCGGCAGCCTCTTACCTCGTGTTCCCCACACATTATCATGTCCTGCTGTGGCGATGGCCAAACCCTGTCCAGAATTGTCCCTCCTGCTTCCTGTCTGTAAAATCACATTCTTCCTTGATTTCCAAGCCATACTCAAGACTCATTTTTCTGGGGAAGACTTTGTTATGATATCCCACTACACACACACACACACACACACACACACACACACACACACCCCACTTTTGAGTGTGGAATGTAATGTCATCACATTAATGCCACACTTGCTCTGCAGTTATGTACAGAATAAAGGATGGGATAGCTTCGTGGTTAGGAGCTTGATATCTGGAGCCAGTCTGCCTGGATATAACCCCAGATCTGTCACTTACTGGGCCAGTGACTTATAATTGCTGTGACTCACTGTCCCCAGCTGTTTAACAGAGATCGTAATAGCACAGTAGCTACACCTCACTGGCTTGTTGTGAAATCTGAATGAGTTAATATATACAAAATACTTGGCATAGTGCTGGGCACATCACAAGCTCTATACAGATGTCAGCTGGTATTTTTATTGTTATAGTGCAGTGGTTAAGTGTTGTAAATTTCTGAATCTGTTTCATTTAAAAAACACACATCCACACAGTGAGTAGGAGTCCTACCGACTCCCAGATCTTCCTTCCACTATATCACATGGCATTTACTGTTTGTTTTTTTCCTCCTCTGCATACTGTATAATCCCTTCTAAACAGTGCACTGCACCAAGAATGAGAATGACTTCTCTGTACCTTTAAAGTGTTTCTCCTGTCCCTGGTCCATATCCCAAACCCTCTCACCAGCCCCCAATAACCTAATACAGTTCTCAGGGCACAGCATGTGCTCAAGTAACACAATCACCCGTCAAACATTTTAAAAATTTTTATTCAATTTATTTAAAGAAACAAAAAAATCAGTTTACCCATCGACCCTGCTCCTCACCCCACCTCTTGCACCCACCAATCTATTCTTTCTATCTATGAGCTTGGCTTGTTAGGTTTTTGTTTTGTTTTGTGGGGGGTTTTTGTTGCTGTTGTTTTTTTGGTTTTAGGTTCCACGTACAGGAGCGATCATACGGTATCTTTCTCTGTCCGACTTATTTCATTTAGCATAATACCCTCAAGGTCATTCCATGGTGTTGCTAACAGCAAGATTTCATTCTTTTTTATGGCTAAATAATATTCCATTGTGTAGATATATACCACGATTTTTTAATCTATTCATCCATCAATGGACACTCAGGTTGTTTTCGTATCTTGGCTATTGTAAAAATGCTGCAATGAACTTGAGGGTACGGATATCTTTTTGAATTAGTTTTCATTTTCTTCAGATAAATGCCCAGAAGTGCAATTGCTAGATCATAATGTAGTTCTATTTTTAATTTTTTGAGGAACCTCTATACTGTTTCCATAGTGGTTACACCAATTTATATTCCCATCAACAGAGCACAAGCGTTCCCTTTTCGCTACATCCTCTCAACAGCTTTTATTTCTTATCTTTTTGATAACAGCCACTCTGCAGTCATGAAGTGAAATCTCATTATGGTTTTGATTTGCATTTCCCAGACGATTAATAATGTTGAGCATCTTTTCATGTACCTGTTGATCATATGTATGTATTCTTTGGAAGAATGTCCATTCAGATCTTCTGCTCGTTTCTTAATCAGATTGCTTTTTGCTGTTGTGTGTCCTTTGTATATTCTGGATATGAGCCCCTTATCAGATATATGAGTTACAATTATTTTCTTCCATTGAGTAGATTACCTTTTCATTTTGCTGATGGCTTCCTCTGCTGTGCAGAAGCCTTTTAGTTTGATGTAGTCTCACTTGTTAACTTTCACTTTTGTTTCTTTTGCTTTTGGTTTCAAATTCAAAAAATCATCACCAAGATCTATATCAAGAAGCTTACCATTTATGTTTTCCTTTAGTAGTTTTATGATTTCAGGTCTTATGTTCAAGTCTATTAAACCCTTTGGGTTAATTTTTGTGGATGGTGTAAGATAGTAGTCTAGTTTCATTCTTTTGCATGTGGCTGTCCAATTTTCCCAACACCATTTATTGAAGAGACTGTCCTTTCTCCATTGTATATTCCCATCTTTGTAATTAATTGGCTATGTAAGTGTGGGTTCAATTCTGGGCTCTCTACTCTGTTCCATGGACCTACATGTCTGTTTTTATGCCAATACCATACTGCTTTAAGTACTACAGTTTTGTAAAACCGTTTGAAATCAGGGAATGAAATGCCTCCAGTTTTGTTCTTCATTCTCAAGACTGCTTTAGGTATTTGGTGGTCCTTTGTGGTTCCATACAAATTTTAGGATTGTTATATTTCTGTAAAAGATACCACTGGAATTTTGATAGGGACTGCATTGAATCTACTGATAGATTGCTTTTTGTATGAACATTTTAACAATATTAATTCTTCTAATCCATGAGCATGGAATATCCTTCCATTTATTTGTGTCTTCTTCAATTTCTTTCATCAGTGTCTTAGAGCTTTCACTTCCTTGGTTAAATTACTCCTAGGTATTTTATTCTTTTTGATGCAATTATAAATGAAACTGTTTTCTTGAGTTCTTGTTCTGATAGTTCATTATTAGCATAAAGAAGTACAGCAGATTTTGTTTACTGATTGTGTATTGTTTTTTTATCTTGAAATTTTACTGAATTTATTAGTTCTAACAGTTTTTTGATGGAGTCTTTAGGGTTTTCTATATATATTATCATGTCATCTTCAAATAGTGACAGTTTTACTTCTTTCCTTCCAATTTGGGTGCTTTTTTTTTTTTTCTTGCTTAATTGCTCTGGCTAGGACTACCAATACTATGTTGAATAAAAGCAGCAAAAGTGGACACCCTTGTCTTGCTCTTAGAGAAGAAGCTTTCAGCTTTTTACCATGGAGTATGATGTGGGCTTGTTATAATGGCATTTATTATGTTGAAATAGGTTCCCTCTATACCCACTCTGTTGAGCGTTTTTACCATAAATGAATGTTGAATTTTGTCAAATGCTTTTTCTGCATCTATTGAGATAGTCATATGATTTTTACCCTTCATTTTGTTAATGTGGTATATCACGCTTGACTTATTTGTGGACCATTCTTGCATCCCTGGAATGAATCCCACTTGATCATGATGTATGATCCCTTTAATGTATGGTAAAATTCAGTTTGCCAATATTTTGTTGAGGATTTCTTGCATCTACATCAGGGATGTTGGCCTATGAATTTTTTTTGTGGCCTCTTTGTCTGGTATCAGGGTGATGCTGGACTCATAAAATGTGTTTGGAAGAGTTCTCCCACTCTTCTATTTTTTGGAAGAGCTTCAGAAGGACTGGTATTAATTCTTCTTTGAACGTTTGGTAGAATTCACCAGTGAAGCTGTCTGGTCCTAGGCTTTTGTTTGTTGGGAAGTTTTTGATTACTGATTCAATCTCCTTGCTAGTAATTCATCTGTTCATATTTTCTATTTCATTATGATTCAATCTTGGTAGGTTTATGCTTCTAGGAATTTATCAATTTCTCCTAGGTTGTCCAATTTGTTGGCATATACTTGTTCATAGCAGTCTCTTATAATCCTTTGTATTTCTCCAGTATCAGTTGCAACATTTCTTCTGTCATTTCTGATTTTATTTGAGTTCTCTTTTTTTCCTGGTGAGACTAGCTAAAAGTTTGTCAGTTTCGTTTATTTTTTTCAAAGAACCAGCTCTTAGTTTTATTGATATTTCCTATTGTCTTTTTGGTCTCTATTTCATTTATTTCTACTCAAATCTTTGTTATTTCCTTCTTTCTATTAACTTTGGGCTTTGTTATTCTTTTTCTAGTTCCTCAAGGTGTAAAGTTAGGTTGTTTTTTTTGAAACTTTTCTTGTTTCTTGAGGTAGGCATTTATCACTATGAACTTCCCTCTTGGAGCTGCTTTTGCTGCATCCCATAAATTGTGGTATACTACATTTCCATTTTCATTTGTCTCAAGGTATTTTGATTTTTCTTTTGATGTCTTCTTTGACCCATTGGTTATTCAATAGCATGTTTTTAAATCTCCACATACTTGTGAATATTCCAGTTTTCTTCATGTAATTAATTTCTAGTTTTATTCCTTTGTGGTTGGAAAAGATGCTTGATGTGATTTCAATCCTCTTAAATTTATTAGGACTTGTTTTGTGGCCTAACATATGATCTAACATGGAAAATATTCCATGTGCACTTGAAAAGAATGTATATTCTGCTTCTTTTGGATGGAATATTCTATAAATATGTTAAGCCCTTTTGGTCTAACGTGTTGTTTAAGGCCAATGTTTCCCTACTGTTTTGATTTTCTGTTTGGATGACTGACCTGTTGATGTAAGTGGGGTCCTAAAGTCCTCTACTATTATTGTATTCCTGTCTATTTCTCCCTTTAATTCAGTTAATATTTGCTTTATATATGTAGGTACTCCCATGTTGAGGGTATTAATATGTACAAATGTAATAACTTCTTGTTGGATTAACCCCTTTATCTTTATATAACGCCTTTCTTTGTCTCTTATTACAGTCTTTGTTTTAAAGTCGCTTTGTCTGATATAAGTATAGCTACTCCAGCTTTCTTTGGTTTCCATTTGCATGGAACTTTTTCCATCCCTTCACATTCAGTCTGTGGGTCTCCTTAGATCTAAAGTGTGTCTCTTTTAGGCAGCATATAGATAGGTCTTGTTTTTTAATACATTCAGCAACTCTGTCTTTTGATTGAAGAATTTAGTCCATTTAAAGTAATTATTGACAGATATGTGCTTATTGCTCTTTTGTTAATTGTTTCCTAACTGGTTTTGTAGTTCCTCTCTATTCCTTTCTTCTTCTCTTGCTCTCTTCCTTTGTGGTTTGATGACTTTCTGTAGTGGTATGCTTATATTCCTGTCTCTTTATCTTTGATGTATTTACTATAGGTTTCTGCTCTGTGGTTACCATGAGGCTTACATGTAACAACTTAAATCTATAACAGTCTATTTTAATAACAACTTAAGTTTGATCCCATTCTCAAGCTCAACATTTTTAATCTCCCCCTCCATGTTTTATGTTTTTGATGTCACATCTTACATCTTTTTATCTTCTGAGGGTTGGTTTCATGTCATTTATTTATCCAAAAATGTTTTCCTCAGCTGTTACAGTAGAAGTAGAAGCAGCAAAGATCAACTCCAGTCATTGAATAGGAGTCCAAACAAACCTAGGAGGTTACAGCCTTTGAGGTTAATGAGATCCTTCCTGACCATATTCTCCATTTCTCTCAATACCTCCTACATACACCTTGGCATTATGCAGAGACCACAGCCTGGATTCGGGTGTCTAAGAATGTGTTCCATTTTATTCTTCTCTTCTGTTCCCTTTCCTTCCCTTCCCCTCTATTCTCTCCCTTCTTTGCTTCCTTCCATCCTTCTTTCCTTCCCTCCCTCCCTCTGTTCCTTCCTTCCTTCCTTCTCTCCTGCCCACCTTCCCTATGTCATGGTTTTTTTTCCCAAAAGACAATGATAAATAGCATTTCCTTACATGTACATAGTTTTTTCAAGCACTTTACACATTTCAAAATATTTCCCTGGTTTTCTCAATTGATCTTTTACATCAGCCCCCATGAAATAAAGCAAAGCAATGATTTTTACAACTGTTAAACAGAAAACCCAAGGTCACACAATGAGTTAGCAACAAAGCTAGAAAAGGACCCATGTCACTGATTAATTTATTCATATTGAGATCTGTGCTGTAAAATTCATTATGAACTCTTACACACAGCCAGACTTTGTCTAGGTCATATTTTTATACCAGTAGTCCTCACCAGCATCAGGTGCTCCTAAACCACCAGCACTGGGAGGTCGGGCTGGGTTGGATGTAGGCTTTTCGTAACAGTTTCTAGGAAGCACTACAAGAATGTTTGAAAAAGTGCAAGCTGCTTCTCAGAGAACACCAGACTTTCCATTTTTATGGTAATTCCTTGGTGAAGCCAGCCAAGGGAAATGCTAAGTGTGCTCTTATCTCAAGCATCGCTCATCAAGCCAGAGGTCCTCTATTTCTACCCATTGTTCCTACATATATTCTATTATAGCATGTATAATGCTTCAGTCCATTTACTTGTATACATGTCTATCTTGAACAGTGAACTCTTAGCTCTTAAATATTGATTTAGCCTAGCATCCCACATACTATAAGCACCTATACAGTGTGTATTGAATGAATGGACAGACTAATTAACACACTACTGTACTATACCATACTTCTTCCGAGATATAGCAGCAATCCAGAAACAGAAGGACAGTTAGTGAGCTGACTGCAGTATCGTCTCTCCTTCTGGCCCTGATGTCTAGACTGAACGAGATGTGGACTGATGTTCACCATCAGACTTAGTAAAGAACTCACTGGGACAATACCAGAGGAGGGCTTGATGTTTGGCTCTTCACTGATGTGGAGACAAAGAGGAATCATTCTTAGCGGAGCATCTGATTATCTAGACTTACCCAGGACATAAATTATTCCCTCAAATACCTCTCAATGCTTCAAAACTGTTCAGAGTAACAGGTTTCCACTTACTAGTTAGGATGTTTGAGAATGTTTAAGAACATTCTTTGATCTGAAAGAATTAGCATTGCTTCTAAAGGAAATTAACTTCCTTTAGAAGAACATTTTTTACAGTGGGGGAATCTGTCTGTACACTCAGGCCAGTGTTTATGAAGAATCATCATGCTAAGAATAACTTCTGGGGCTTCCCTGGTGGCGCAGTGGTTGAGAGTCCGCCTGCCGATGCAGGGGACACGGGTTCGTGCCCCGGTCCGGGAAGATCCCACATGCCGTGGAGCGACTGGGCCCGTGAGCCATGGCCGCTGAGCCTGCGCGTCAGGAGCCTGTGCTCCGCAACGGGAGAGGCCACAGCAGTGAGAGGCACGCGTACCGCAAAAAAAAAAAAAAAAAAAAAAAGAATAAATTCTGGAGCAGAGAAAAGAGAGAATGGTACTTGGTTCTAAGGCTTTGCTACTGAATTCTTCAGCCTCCTATCATTTCTTCTGGCTCTCAATTCAAGAATTCGAAATGCACAGAAAAAGGATAGTGGACGTACAGAAAGACACTTTCCATGTGAGTAAGTGCAGTTTCCTTCCACTCTGAGCACAATCAAATATCTGACTTACAACAGACCCAGGCTGCAGGGCTGGAGAGAAGGGATGTTATAACTCCCTAAGACAGTCCTGAAACAAACAGGAAGCAGGGAGATGAATGCTGAAGAATGCAAATAAGACTGACTGTGTGCTGAAGCCCTGGGGGAACAGGAAGGGATATAAATTACAAAATTTTTTTGCTTAACGTGCAAATCTCTTCAGATGAGGCAGCCCTGAGACATTTCCACAAGTTAGTGAAGGGGAAAAAAGTTTTTAAACAACTTTCATGGAAACCCACAAGTGAATACTTGAGCTTACTCAACTCCAATCTGTTTCTTTAAGAACTTTTTCCATAAACAGGGGCCTGGGAGCTGAGCAGTACGTGCATGGGGCCCATCTTCCAAAGGCTTGGAGACCTCCGTGTTCCATACCCAAGCCAAGAAAAACACAGACTGAGAAGAATGATCACCTCAAAGGGGCTGCTTTCCATCATCCGCAACCTCATATCAGGGGAAACGTGCACATGCACAAAATCCCAGGGACCCGACTGTCTACCGACATCCTCTCTGGAAGAGTCCAGGGCGACTTAATCAGGTTTTGTTGAGCCACGATTGGCTTCAAATCCAGGTAGGAATACATGAAGGTTTTAGGCACTCCCTACATTCACAAGGATTGTGGTTTTGTGTACTCTCATTGGCACAGAGTCCCCATCGGCCTAAGCCCTCAAATGACAGACTATTTCAAGTGCAAACAACGCTGTCAGCTGAAATGCTAGAATCCTTGAAACTGAGGAACAGTAGATCATAGAAACGGAATTCTAGAGCTGGAAAAGGCTTTAGGAAATGATCCAGTGACACTTAAAGCACAAGGAAAATCAAAAATAAACAAATGCGACTATATCAAACTAAAAAACTTCTGCACAGCAAAAGGAACCGTCAACAAAGTGAAAAAACAACTTAAGGAATGGGAAAAATACTTGTAAACCATATATCTGACAATGGGCTAATATCCAAAACATATAAAGAACTCATATATCTCAATAGCAAAAACAACAACAAATAGCCCAGTGAAAAGGGAGCAAAGGACCTGCATAGACATTTCTCCAAAGAAGATATACGAAAGGCCAATATGCACATGAAAAGATGCTCAGCATCACTAATCATTAGGGACATGCAAAGTAAAACCACAATCAGCTATCACCCCATGCCTGTTAGAATGGATATCATCAAAAAGACAAGAGATAACAAAAGCTGGTGAGGATGTGGAGAAAAGGGAACTCTTGTGCCCTCTTGGTGAGACAAGAGTGAGAGAGCCTCTATGGAAAATATGGAGGCTCCTCAAAAAATTAAAAATAGAACTACCATATGATCCAGCAAGTCCACTTCTGGGAACATATCCAAAGGTAGTGAAAACACGAACTCGAAAAGGTATCTGCACCCCCCCATGTTCATAGCAGCATTATTTATAATAGCCAAGACATGGAAACAACCTGTGTCCATCAGTGGATAAAAGGATCAGGATGTTGTGAGATACATATATATACAATGAAATATTATTCAGTCATGAAAAAATGAGGAAGTCCTACCATCTGTGACATCAATGGGCCTTGAAGGCATTATGCTAAGTGAAACCAAACTCATAGAAAACGAGATAAGACTTGTAGGCTTCCCTGGTGGTGCAGTGGTTGAGAGTCCGCCTGCCGATTCAGGGGACACGGGTTCGTGCCCCGGTCCGGGAAGATCCCACATGCCGCGGAGCGGCTGGGCCCGTGAGCCATGGCCGCTGAGCCTGCGCGTCCGGAGCCTGTGCTCCGCAACGGGAGAGGCCACAACAGTGAGAGGCCCGCGTACCGCAAAAAAATAAAAAATAAAAATAAAAAATAATAATAATAAAGAGATAAGACTTGTGGTCACCAGAGGTGGGGGTGGTGGGAGAGGGAACTGAAAATGGTCAAAAGGTGCACACTTCCAGCTGTAAGGTAAATAATTACGAGGGGTATAATATGCAACATGATGACTATAGCTAACACTGCTGTAAGATGTACAGGAAAGTTAGTAACACATTACTGACCAGGGGACTTTTGCAGAAACTAATGCCTGTGGCCGCAATACGTCTCCAGTCAAAAATGTTTTAAGAGAGTAAATACTAAGTTTTCATCACAAAGGGAGAATTATTTTCTTTATTCTTCTTTCTTTTCATTGTGTCTTTATGAGAAGATAGGTGTTAGACGAACATACTGTAGTAATCATTTCACAGTATTTGTAAATCAAACCATCATGCTGTATGCCTTGAACTTACACAGTGATGTATGTCAATTATTTCTCAATAAAACTGGAAAAAAAAAAAAAATCCAGGTCAGCACCCAGCACTTTGCTATAGTATTTAAGCAATGCCCAAGAGCTGAGTATTAATCTCATTTTAATAGCCCTTTACAAAGTGAAATTAAAAGAAAGTCACTTTCGGGGCTTCCCTGGTGGCGCAGTGGTTGAGAGTCCACCTGCCAATGCAGGGGACACGGGTTCGAGCCCTGGTCCGGGAAGTTCCCACACTGCCGCAGAGCAACTAAACCCGCGTGCCACAACTACTGAGCCCATGTGCCGCAGCTACTGAAGCCCACGCGCCTGGAGCCCGTGCTCCACAACGGGAGAGGCCACCGCAGTGAGAGGCACACGCACTGTGGAGAGGAGTGGCCCCCACTCACCGCAACTGGAGAGCCTGTGTGCAGCAACAAAGACCCAACACAGCCAAAAATAAATAACTAAATTAAACACCCACCCACCCACCCACACCCACACACACAATACTGCTGGGCCATAAAAAAGAATGAAATTTTTCCATTTGCAACAGTATGGGTGGACTTAGGAGGTATTATGCTTAGTGAAGTGAATCAGACAGACAAAAACAAATACTGTGTGTTATCACTTATATGTGGAATCAAAAAAAAGAAAACTAGCGAATGTAACAAAAAAGAAACAGACTCACAGATACAGCAAACAAACCAGTGTTTACCAGTCGGGAGGGGCAAGACAGGGATAGAGGATTAAGAGGTACAAACTACTACATATAAAATAAATAAGCTACAAGGATATATTGTATAGCATGGGGGATATAGTCAGTATTTTATAATAACTAAAAATGGAGTATAATTTTTAAAAATTGTGAATCACTACGTTACACACTTGAAACTTATATAATACTGTAAACCAAAAAAGTTCACACATTTGGGATTGTTCAACCCAACTGAACAGGTCCTGTTACAAAGTCACATTTATAGCTATCAATTATTCTTTCTTGATTTTATACAGAACATTGCAAACAGAATAAGACCCAATAGAAAAGCTTTAAAAATAAATAAAAAGACATTCACTGTAAATGAATCCTCAATTCCATAAGAAAATACTAAATGAATGTTCTTCAGAAGGTCACAGGATATGTAAGTAATAAAAAAGAAGAGAACAATTTTATAAGGGACATGGAAAATTGATTATCAAAGCATTATTTGAAACCTCCCTTGAATTCAGCATAATATCAAACAGAACATCTTCTTCATGGTGATACTAACCTCTTTAAAAAGAGTCAAAATAAAATCCCATTAATTTGTGTCACACCAATTCAAATTAAGGATAATTCAAACCAGACAGCTCAAGTTACTTCTATACTGCCAATTCTCTTAAAAAAAAAACAAACCAAAATGAAGCTTCTGCACAGCAAATGAAGCCATCAACAAAAGAAAAAAAGCAAGTTATGAACTGGGAAAAATACTTGCAAACTATATACCCAATAAGGAATTAATATCCAAAATATACAAGGCAACTCGGTGCTTTGTGACCACCTAGAGGGGTTGGGTTAGGGAGGGTGGGAGGGAGGGAGACGCAAGAGGGAAGAGATATGGGAACATATGTATATGTATGACTGATTCACTTTGTTATAAAGCAGAAACTAACACACCATTGTAAAGCAATTATACTCCAATAAAGATGTTAAAAAAAATACAAAATAAATTAAAAAATATATATATATACAAGGAACTCATACAGCTCAATAGCAAAAAAACAAATAACCCAATTTTAGAATGGGCAAATGACCCGAATAGATGTTTTTCCAAAGAAGATACACAAATGGCCAACAGGTACATGAAAAGGTGCTTGACATCATTAATCATGAGGGAAATGCAAATCAAAACCACAGTGAAATATCACCTCATATCCATTAGAATGGCTCTCATCAGAAAGACAAAAGACAGCAAATGCTAGTGCAAGGAGAGAAAAGGGAACCCTTAGACACAGTTCATTGGAATGAGCCATTATGTAAAACAGTAAGGAGATGACTCAAAAAATTAAAAATAAAACTTCCACATGATCCAGCCATCTCAGTTCTGAATACAGATTCATAGGAAACAAAATCATTATCTCAAAGAGATATCTGTACTCCCGTGCTCGCTATAGTATTAGTCACAATAGTCAAGGTATGGAAACAATCCAAGTGTCTGCTGATGGATGAACAGTTAAAGAAAATGTGATATACACATACACAATGAAATATTATTCAGCCTTAAAAAAGAAGAAAACTCTGTCATTTGCAACCACATGAACGAACATGGAGGGCATTATGCTAAGAGAAGTAAGCCAGACAGAGAAGGACAATACTGCATAGTATCCCTTATACATGGAAAAAAGAAGTCGAACTCACAGAAACAGAATAGAATGGTGGCTGCTAGGAAGGCGAGGGAAAAAGGGAGAGGCTGGTAAACAGGTACAAACTTTCAGCTATAAGAGGAATAAGGTCTGAGGCTCTAAGGTGTAACATGACTATAGTTGATAATACTGTATGTTATAATCGGAATTCGCTAAGAAATTAAAACGTGTACTCACACACAGAAAAAAGGTGAATATATGATGTGTTAATTACCCTGACAACAGGGATCTTTTCAAATGTCTATGTATGTCAAATCAGGTTGTCTATTTTAAATATATTACAGTTTTGTCAACTATATCTCAATTTTTTTAAAAAAAGTCAATTAGTACCAACAAGAAGAAAATAAAACCGGAATTGGTTTGAAGCACCTTAACAGCAGCCACTTACATATAAATAAATATCATAATTTTTTAATCCATTCGTGAAAAGTTACATGAAAAGGGCAACACTTTGTTAAGTCTAAATACAGCACGGATGGGAGCAGACAGCCCTGTTCTGGAAAGACTGGATTCTGGCATTTCTCTGACCATCTTCCAGCTGTGGGAGTTTGGGGAAAATCACTCGATCTCTCTGGTCTCCGTGGTTTCTCTGTAAAAGGACACTTCAGTCTTATGCTACCCAAGGACCAGAGACCTTTCCTGAGCCCTCCAGTTTTCTCTGGTGCAAGTTTCTTGTAAATAACAAAAATGTGTTTCTTTTAGATCTCTGATTGGGTTCAAATTTTCTTATTTAGACTGTCGTTCCCACCAATTAATTCAAATTAACAAGATTTTGTTATACTACATACACATCTTTCAGGATGCAGTTTGAAACACAGGTTGACCAAAAGAATAGATTTATCTTCAGTGCTGCTCTGAGCACAAACAGCCCAGCAAACCGAACACCGTTAGATGACGGTGACCCTCCTTCTTCTCATCTTGTTCATTTCTGTGGCACAATCTCTGTAGCCGGCATCTAGGGGGCCCTAACAGTCGTGGAATGACATTCCTTGCTGGCTACTACTTGCCTCTTTGCTACTTCATAACCAATTTATAGTTCATATTTGAAAAACTTCTAAGTAACTCAGCTCTTATATGAATAATTCAAGTGAAACTTTACCCTAAAAAATCTCATATACCACAGTAACATTTACTATAGGCTAAAACGCAGGTTTTCTGTGTATGTAATAGTATATGGTAATATTCTCACTTTCCTAACCAGGAAAATTAATGACATAATATTACTTATTTCTCGAAAAGGAGAGCCTCTATATCCCATGATTTATAGTGTAAACAAACAAACAAAAAAATGGGGCATGGGATTTGAGTCACAGATGTGTTTTTGGAGTCTAGTTGCCATTTACTAACTGAATTTATTAACTCCACGGTTTGGGGATAATCACTTAATCTCTCTCTGCTTCAGCTTCCTTATCGGCGATGTGGGCATAATTAGACCTGACTCACAATGAAATTTAGGGAATAAATGAGATAATAGCTAGGACAGTGCCTAGCACATTATCGGCCACTGAGGAAGTATTGGTAAATAATACTCTCCTTTCATACAGAAACATACAGAAAATTTTCATACAGAAAATTTTACAGAATGTAAAAATATTCATCTTTACCTGTGATAGGCAGCAAACAATACTCAAGCCTTTTCATAAAGAGAGAGGCATTTTCAGAAAGTTTTTCATTAATATAATCAGAAGAATTTAAAATCTCCACAAAGCACAGAGACAAGAAAACAACTTTTCTGACTGTTTTTGGCCCAGGGTGTTGGCATTTCTTTTCATTCCCTCTACTTGACTGTCAGTTTCTAAAGGGTGGACACAGTACCATATCTCCAAGTCCCCTACTGTGCCTTGAAAAATCCTTGCCCATAATACGTGCTATGTGAATATTTGTTGAGCTGAATTTATCTTAGAATTCTTGTGTTCATCAAGACTTAGATTGTTTTTAATAATAGGGTATTTGGATACAAAATGGTCAACTTCCACAACCCCAGATGGGTCAGTAGACCAGACACTGCACAAGAAAAATATTTGTCATCTGTGAATTCCAACTAAGATATTTATATGTCTTGGTCCTGTCAAAATACACTTGTGTATAAATAGAAAAAAGGCTGGTGTTCTGAAGGCATGTTGGAGGTTTCCTATTTGGTCTCTCCCTAGCTCACAGTCAGCACTCAATTCGCTGATGACCAAAAGACTGGAACTAATTTGTTACAGAATTCTGAGCTACCAACCACTTTAAAGAGTCAGGCAACCCGTATCTTCCCTTGGCCTTTCAAGCACCCACTTCCATGGGGAAGGGCTTCTGCCCTCAGTCAAACAAGTACCTTTTCTTTTTCAAGTATCATCAAAACTCATATTAATGAAAAGTTGATGATGTTTGAAGATCATTCACTGATTCAAGATTCAAGGGACTACTGCATGCCAGGCAATGTTCTAGATGTTGAGGGTTATTGTAGTGTGAACAAACCACACACACACACACACACACACACACACACACACACACCGTGAGCTTTTGCAGTGTACCTTCTAGCAGGGCATGGACAAACAGTAAACAAAGAAGTTAAATATGTAGTAAATTTGATAGTGAGAAATGCTTAGAGAAACAAAAAGAACAGAAGAGGGGCCAGGAGAGCAGAGGGCAAGTGAGCTCTTGTAAATGGCAAAATACACCAAGAAATAACAAAAACACTGGACCTCTATACATACATACATATATATATATATATATATATACACATACAATACATATTATATACAATGTGCATTGAGTATTATATTTATATAATTTATGATATATACATGTATACATATGAATATATATAGGATACTCTAACTGTATATATATATATATATAATAAGATAACCCCATGGTGGTTATTATAATAATAACTATCATTTCTATAAAAAAAAAAATCTTTCCAGGAGATGGAACGAAGCTTAGATGCAAGGGATAAGCAGAAGTGTGGATAATAACGACTAGCACTTACTGAGCATCAGGCATCTACCATGCAATTCCACGGCATCACATTAATCTTCACGAGACTAAGCAGCTCCTATTCTCTTTTAACCAATAAGGATTTTTTAAAAAAACGCACAATGAAGTCCTCAGCCCAAAGTCACGGAGTTGGTGGCAGAGTCAGACGTGGCTCCAAGACCCAGGCTCTTGATACTAAACTACCCTTTGCCCCAAGCACAGTATTATTTGACTGATTTAGATAAACATCTCCGAGAAATATAAGTTTCTTATTTTCCATCCGATACAGTATATTTTTGATGCTCCACTTTTGGAGAAATCTACTAAACTGAATTCTATCACTTCACTCTAAATTACAGTAAATTACGCCTTTCTGGGGTGAAAGCACACAGGATGCCACAGCTTTGACTTCTTCCTTAAGCGTCTCTTTAAAAAGAAAAAAAAAGCTGCTGTGATTTATGAAGACAAGGCAAACCTGAAGAGTAAGTGAATAGTGAGCTTCAGAGGAAAGAAACACAAGGCTAATTAGGCTAAGGTGATTGGCAGAGATGCGGGGAGGACTACAAGCCAAGTCTCTGTCCTGTGCCCCCTGAGCACCCTAAATCCGGGTCTGCCAACTCACAAGCAAAAGTTGTGGTCCTAGGTAAGAATGAGTGAAATTATGTGGACAAATTTACCTTCCAGCAGCAGAAAAGAACAAAGCAACACACTGAAGTTTCATGCTATGCTCAGGTAACAAAGAAATTTTAATTATTTATGTCCTGCTTTATTCCAGAAACAGTAAGATAAGCTAGATGTGGGAGAGGAACATAAAGATAATACCATAAAATGGAAACAGGAGTGGAGCTAATATAAAAATACATACCAAAAAGACCTATGGATTTGCAGGGGACATGTGGAGAGGCGGGTAAAAATTTAGCTCAAAACTGGCTGGCAGGGACTTCCCCCTGGTGGTGCAGTGCTTAAGAAGCCACCTGCCAATGCAGGGGACACGGGTTTGAGCCCTGGTCCAGGAAGATCTCATACGCTGTGGAGCAACTAAGCCCATGAGCCACAACCACTGAGCCTGTGCTCTACAGCCTGAGAGCCACAACTACCGAGCCTGCATGCCACAGCTACGGAAGCCCACGCACCTAGAGCCCATACTCCGCAACGAGAAGCCCATGTACTGCAACAAAGAGTAGCCCCCACTCGCTGCAACTAGAGAAAGCCCATGCACAACAAAGACCCAATGCAGCCAAAAATAAATAATTTAAAAAAAAAAAAAACTGGCTGCAGTCAAAGAGGAAAACCTGATCACTTATACACTTCACAGTATCCAGAAGATAAAATACCTGAGTAGTCTTCATATAAAAGGAATTGTTATTAAATAATCTCCCCTCACCCCACAAATCAATGTTTTCCAACTGTGACAGAAGGCGGAAGAAGGGTGAGCCCAGTTCTTCACAAAATAGGAGATACGGTGAGTGAAAAGAACATGGGTTCCTCCTCTCCAGATGATCCTGGTTGTTATGAGGATTAAGTGACCGAATTATCTGTAGAGTGCTTGGTAGTATATGACCAATGGTAGAAGCTCAACAATAGTGGCCATTATTACGAAGATGAAGATGGAGATGATGATGGGGGGACAGGGAGAATGGAGAATACTTTGAGACTCCATTCTAGCTCACTACTCAAGTAATCCTGGTGAAGTTACAACATCTCTAAGCCTCATCTACAAAATCAGGATACTGTGATCCATTTCACAGGTTTACTGTGAGAATTAAATGAGATAATATGTGAGCAAATTTTTTTTAATGAAGGTACTTTTTGCAAGCAGGGAACCATTCACAAGCGCTCACTCTATGACAGCTCACAGAGCCACACAACTGACCCACAGTGAATGTGCTCTTTCCGGGATGATGAAAAGCAGCTGAGGAAAGATCACTCACCCCTTGCCCTCTCTGCTCTAGTTCCATTTGTCCTCTGTCATCGAAGCCCTTCATGCATACTGTTCCCTCTGCTTTCAACTACCTTCTTCCACTGCCATCCTTCACCTGCAAGAACTTACCATTCAGGGCTCAGCCCAGACCACCCTTCTCCCAGGAAGTCACCCTGCCCCTCCTGACTGGGCTCCACGAATTCCAAAAGCACCCTGTTTGTCTCTGGTGACGACACTGCCTTATAATTTTCAGTTTTCTTGTCCAGACCCTTCCACTGGACTGTAAACTCCTTGAAGGCAGGGAATTCATTTCTCCTTTATTACTGTAGCTACAACATGCAGCCATGTGCTAGCACGTAGAAGGTACTCAGTAAATATTCATTGAATTGTGAGATAATGAAAGTGGATTCAAAACAGAAGACTGGTCACGGGTCCTCCTTTTTTCTTAGGGTGCTGTGATGCTTAACTGATTGCCATTCTTTCTTGCACTGAAGTTATAGTATCCACATCCTCAACTGGAATTATCAAGGACTATTATGGTTAAACCTATGCTCATTCAAATTTCAAAGCCTTCTTCTAGAAAGCTTAGCAACATAAAAAAAAAAAATGAGTTCAGATTTGAATTTTTCATCCAAGAGCATTTAGAAGGCTCAATAAATCAGTTCAACAAACATTTATCTTGAACCGAGTCCTTTTTCTCTAAGCTTTTTACAACTTTGTACAGTTCAAAAGAAATGTAATCCCTTATATTCTCCCTTTATTTGTTCATAAATCATTAATATGCTGGTTTGAATGAGCTTTTTAAGATGAGAAAAATCACCCTCTCATTGAAGTTGTTGAAAGCAGATTTTCCTCTTAAATATGAAGGTCATTTTTTTACAGAAGAGAAACCTAAATACACCAAGATATTGTTGCCTGTGAATCTGAGCTATCAAATTGGACTAAATACATCTTCCTATTATTTATCTGTATTTTCAGGATATACCTAAGATTGCAGTGAGCCATTCCAAGCCACTCAGCAAGTCGATACCAAAGCTTTCAGACAGCGGTGAAAGTTTCAGCCGTGAAAAGCGAGTCGATGTTTGGTCATCTACCGCAACAAGAGCTGTTGAACGGAAGAATAAAATCACTTGGGCTACTCAGGGCAGCTCACACCCAACATATGACCTTTCTTCACAGCCTTATGAATATTTTCTGTATCACAAGTACTGCCAGAATTGAATAGAGAGACTTTAAAAGAAGGCAGTTTATAGACAATAAGCTATTATCCTCTAGGACTTAGCAAACTGGCTGTCAGCCAACCTTGTATCTGGATACTCCTGGAAGGATAAAATATGACAGTTAATTGGTTTATGTGAGAAGAGCAAAATATCTTAAACAAAAATATAGCCCATGCCGGTCAAGTGCTGCAGGACGAGTATTTTCTCAGAAAGTCATGTGAACAGTATGACAGATGCAAGCAGAGAATCTGGAATAATAGCTAATGATGTATCTCCTCTGGGTATTCTCTCTATCACCCTCTACTTACCAGCTATGAACATGTACAACCCCTTCCACTGAATTAGTCTTGCAGGGATCCCAAAACCACTGCAGTTGATGGTTAAGAGATCTCATCTACTTCTATAATAAATTCCCATACATGTGTTACCCCAAATCTATGCTAAGTTGGTCTGTCTCACATGGCCATAATCTGTAAAAGAAGCCAGTGTCAAATGATTCAACTCTGTAGTTTTCAGCTAAGATTTCGTAAAGGTTGTGACTGTCCACTGTCACACAGCAATGGCTAGTAGCAGACCTAGGTATAGAATTCAGGTCTGCTGATCCCTGTCAAGGACTCTGTCCACTACCTCATGCTGAGACTTCTATGCCTATTTTGTATGAATCAGGAGCTAAATGACTATTCTGAAGTTGTATTTACACATACATACACACACACACACACACACACACACACACACACACACAGTCACACACCCCTCTAAAGCATATCTACATTTTGATTAAGGAACAACTTATACACTTTCTTGAATCCACCCAAAAGGAGTGGAGTTAAATGTCACCTGAATGGGAGGTGTTGCAGAAGAAGTTTCTAGAAGCAAAAGAATGGATTATTACCTGAAAGCTCGGTGCTCACATTGAACAGGAGAAACAAAGGTAAAGCCAGAGGAAAACCCAAGTCATACAGACAGCGAATAGTGTGCTCGTTCAAGAGTGAGGCACGTGCACCACAGGTGTGGACAATAAGGTCGGTGGAGAAGAGGATTTAGACAATGGCTGGGGCATGGTGAGTGGCTGAGGACCTAAAATAACAAGTTCTGGACACATGGTGGGGTGTTCCTTTGAGGGAAGTCCCACGCATCTCACTGTTACTGCAGGATTCCCTAATGCAGGCAAGCTGGTGAGAACATACTGGCCCTGACAGAGAGGAGCCCCCCCTCTGTGGTCACATCTTGTCACTGTGATTCTGTGATGAATGGCACCGTCCCTGCATCAACAAGCCCCAACTGGAAGAGCTCTTGCCTCCAGCTGGGAGCTCAGGCTTGCTGTTCTCACTTAGCCCTGTCTCCTCATCTACTGAACAGATCAACGTCCAGAATCCATGAAGGCCAAGGCCAAACACCAAGTCTAAACACCAGAGGTAGAATGGAGTGTAAGACTGCCAAGCCAAGCCTTTGGAGATGGGCTGAGATCAGACCAGAACAAAAGCCAGCCGAGAACAACTCATGAGGACACATCTGCAATGGGTGTTTAGGCTGGATGGAGGGGCAGAGGCAGGGAAGGTATGCAGTGGGAATCAGGGAGTGATCAGCATGGTAGGCATGTGAAGAATGCAAAAAAGAAAAAAATGATTTATCGTCATTTTACTAAACACTTTCCAGAGATATGTGAACAGCCAGTAGAGCTGCCTGTTATAGTTACCTTCTGATTTGCAATCTGCAATAGGATAATGTTTTCCCAACTTGAAGAATATTTTTAGTTCAGAGAAACAAGAAAATATGCTTAATTTTCTGTACTTCCAATGGCCCCAGTTACTTCCAGTAAAAAAAAAATCCTAAATTAACCCAGGGAGACAACCTAGGGTTTCTGTCATTGGTAGTTATTCCCTTCCAAAGGCAGTTCCCCTGATGACTCACGAATTCTGTAATACCCAGGTACTTTCTTTAAGTCCTCCTTGCCTCCTCTGCAAAACTAAGGCATTGATTCCAAAGACAGCTCAGTTCTCTTCTACTCTAGCAAACTATAAATCTGGGAATATACTCGGGTTCAGCCCAAGTCTGTCTTCACGTAGGTATTTTATCTATCTTACTACAATAACAAGCACACGTCCTAGATGGGAAAACTATGCTGGAAGAAAAAAAAAAAAAAAAGGCTCTGTCAGCACAATGTATGGGTGTGGCGGAAAAAACCAATTAGATTGTGTGCAAGTCAAATAAAAAAAGTGATCAGAAAAAAAAAGCAGATTCTGATAAACAACTCAAGCTCACAGAACACAGTTAAGAAAGACAGCATATAAAATATTCCGTAAGTTCAGATCTGTTATAGCATGAGTCAAACTGGGTAGAAAAATAAAATAAGAGAAGGTAAAAGATGTTCTTAGAGTGACTATACTGGAAAACATTGCTAATGACTGTACAGTTATTGTTCTGACCCTATGTTTTCACAAAAGATGTGAAATTTAAAAACATTTTTAAAAATTCAAAAACAAAAGATGTTTTTAAATTTTTCTTAACCCCGTAATACATGGTCAAATCACATTACTTCTCATCCCTCTTACCCTAAAATAAAATTTTGCGTTATTCTGCAATGTACGGTTTGCATTTCAGGAAATTTTGAGTCATCAAATGATTACATTAGATTTGAGTAAACTAAAGGAAAAGACACATCCCTCCTAGTTATTTCCACTCTAGACGTGTAAAAAGGATAGCTGCAAAGAACATCGAGACTTTCAAAATCTGCACTATTATCTCAAAAAGTTCTCATCGCTTATTTCAGAGTTGGGAAGTGAACAGAAACTACTTCTCACCCCTATTACATGGCTGAAGAATCACAGGTTGAAGGAAGTCAAGTAACTCGTCACACAGCTGAAAACAGGAACTCAATCCTCCGGCTCTAGATTGCTCTAAGTCTAGGACTGTGCTGTCTGGCTTGACTCTTGATTGAAGCAAAATGCTAGGCAACAAACCTCGCACAGGCAGTGTGCTGGCAGAAACCTGTTTCTGCTGGGGGTGAATGTGTTGAACCCCAATTGCTCAGAATAGCTCAAAGCACCCTGGAAGGAGTGCTGGTTTCTAAAGACATCCCCACTTGGGGAGCGCTCCTTCTTCTCCTCGGCCCATCTGTCATTATGAATCTTGGGTAACACATCAGAGATTGTGCAATATATGGAAACATATTGAACATATTATATATGTCAGAGACGTCTTCTCTCTTATTTCCGTTAAAAGCTCCCAGCTATGCCAAAATTTTCATTCCCAAAGGAAGTTCATTTCAAGAAATGAGATGATGGATGAAACTGAAAGGAAGAGGTAGAGTTGCCAAAGGAGAGGGAAGACTTGCCCCCCTCAAAATAATAGTCATACAGGCATCTCAGAAGAAAGGATGTATTTCTTTGATGATATACTGTCTTTTAAGGCTTTAAAATGGACAACTTTCAACTCATGTCACTTCCCCTAACTTCTTCTTCTAAACTAGATAACAAAGATCAGAGGACTAAGAAGTGGACAGAAGTGAGTCTATGTGGGTATGCATGTGTGTAGACAGAAAGCATATGGGTGCTCCTGTGATGGTGAGGGTCCTGTCCATTGGGAGAAATGTAAATGGTTCTAAAAGTGTTTATTTCCAACGCTTTTTCAGACTAAAAACTAATGGCCTCAGAGTTTTATGATATACATTTTAGCTTTAGGGAAGACCTTTCTCCAAAAATGATGAAGCTTTTTATTTACTGAATTCCCACTCTGTTTCAAACACAATAGGAGGGCCTAGAGTTACAGTTGACCAAGACAGAGCCAGTCCGGCACTCACGGGGATAATACTCTATTGAGAAAGCCTTAAGATTGTGTCTTAAGGGCAGTTTGTTACAAATCTGTCAGTGAAGTAGAAAGTCTGCAAGTTCTAGAGACAGAGGATGGGGTAGCTAACCCATTCAACATCTCTAGTTCTCTAGACAACCTCAATGCTTGCAACTTGGAATCCGTGCAAGGTCTGAGTATATCTGACACCCAAACCGCCAGAAAAGAAACACAACAAAAACTATTTGCATTAATCCTCTTCCCATTCATCAGAAATGGATCTTGCCACTAACACCTTAGTATTTACTGAGCCCTGGTTACTGTTCCGTTTTCATCTTGCTTGATCTTACTCTCTCATTGGCTAATGAAGACTATTTCTTCACATACACTCAGCACTGTGGTGAGCTCCCACACAGCAGATGTTCAACAAATATAATGTGTGATACAGAAATAGATGATACTAAAGAAATAGAAACGGTCATTTCTTATGGTGGCGATGTGACGTAGTTGTGATGTGCTCAGTTTTTTTAATTGTCCTTTATTTTGGACAGTACACTAACACTATTAAAATAGATGTGTGTGATGTGCTGTTACACAAGCAATCCTTTGTTACTCTGAATTTCACCACTCCACTTATTTGATATTTCTTGACCTTCCCCCTTCATCCTCCAATTCCATGGCTTTCTACTGGAGATTCCACAAGTGCTCATTTGAGCATGTCAGCATATGCTCGGTTCATTTAATGACCATCCAAGAATGCCTAGAACACAGAAGGGGGCTGCCATCAGTACAAGGTTGACATCACCACGTGTTGTAATATGGCATAGATCGAGCACCCAAAATGCTAACAAAACAAAATGATTTAAACCACCACAGGATATCTGAGTGTAGGATTTATAGTTTTCCAACCTTCCTCTGGTTCAGGAATCTGCCTTTCTGTCACACCCTCCTGAAGTTGTCTGACTCCCAGCTGCATGAGGGTCAGAGAGTCTAATCTCCCCTTTCTTTTTCTCACTAGCATTGAAGTCACGATTTCTGTGCAAATCATCAACTGACTATCGAACCAGAAATTCACTGCCCTCTCTACATTATAGAAGAGCCGGTCATCTATCTAATTCAGACCTACGTTCAAAAGGCCAATTTTTCATTATTATAACCCTGTTTCATAGTGAAGCAGAGGCTCTCCTAATTAACACTGCCAGTGAAGGCATCCAGCCTACCTCAATGTCTGCAAGGTCAATTTAAATTTATTCTTGCTCCTAAACTAACAGAGACAAAGTTACATCATTTCTTAAAAATTCTTCAGTCCTCCCATCATTCTTTATTCTGGAAAAAAATAAACACATGATCTTGAACCTTTCTTCATTCTGAGTTTTGAAGACCTTGGCTGACCGTCCTCTAGTCTACACAGCACTCTCATAACTATTTGTTCTTCCAAAGAACTGAGACAGGTTTCCTCCTCCTAATGGCAGTGATAGTAGTCCTTTCCTATCTGTAAAGGGGGGCTGCAAAACCTAGAAAATTTCAAAACTATAATCTTTTATTTCATCTTCATTACAGACTATATGAAAAAGGCATTCTTACACCCATTTTTTTTATATACAGCAGGTTCTTATTAGTCATCAATTTTATACACATCAGTGTATACAAGTCAATCCCAATCTCCCAATTCATCCTACCACCACCCCCCACCACCACTTTCCCCCCTTGGTGTCCATACGTTTGTTCTCTACATCTGTGTCTCAATTTCTGCCCTGCAAACCGGTTCAACTGGACCATTTTTCTAGGTTCCACATATATGCGTTAATATACGATATTTGTTTTTCTCTTTCTGACTTACTTCACTCCGTATGACAGTCTCTAGATCCATCCACATCTCAACAAATGACCCAATTTCATTCCTTTTTATGGCTGAGTAATATTCCATCTTCTTTATCCACTCGTCTGTCGATGGGCATTTAGGTTGCTTCCATGTCCTGGCTATTGTAAATAGTGCTGCAGTGAACATTGGGGTGCATGTGTCTTTTTGAATTATGGTTTTCTCTGGGTATAAGCCCAGTAGTGGGATTGCTGGGTCATATGGTATTTCTATTTTTAGTTTTTTAAGGAAGCTCCATACTGTTCTCCATAGTGGGTGTATCAATTTACATTCCCACCAACAATGCAAGACGGTTCCCTTTTCTCCACACCCTCTCCAGCCTTTGTTGTTTGGAGATTTTCTGACGATGCCCATTCTAACTGGCTTACACCTATGTTGTAGATTCTAAAAATTGGATTTCAAGCAAGTTCTGAGACCTGTTCAAGCTAAAATAGCTGCTGAGTGAAGAGAGAGGAATTCAAGCCCAGGTCTTCCCGTTCTCAGCCCAGGCCTTCCGCACTTCCACAGACTTCTCTCCACGTCTTCCTGGTCCACCTGAGGTGTTTGGAACATGCTTTCTCCCTAACATACATGTTCCTGAAGGAAAAAACAAAAAACGTTCTCCTTTCTTCTCAGTAAACTTACCACCTTCAGGATTTCCTTCCAAATTAGAAGGAAGAACACATATATAAAGCAAAGACCTAAGGCGGAAAATATTTTGTGTGTGCTTTCTCTAGAATGACGCTTCCTAGGAGATATTAACCGTTTCTCAAACGCTCTCCAGGGCTTGGCTATTTGTGGAGACTCGACACGATTTATACCCACGGAGGAAGGAAACATCAGACAGTCTGGCCCTAAGAGAGAGGCTGTTAGGATGGAGGACAGACCTCAGAGTCTCCCGTCTCTAACCACTAGGCAGGCCCCTTTCCAACTGGGCTATAAAATTACCAGCATTCTCAGTTGTCTGATGTAGAGAAACGCCATGACCCAGAATCTGCAGCACTGCACTTTGCTCCCCAGAGGCAGCCACCCTCCTCCCTCAGCCTCAAGATCTCATCCTCTGGCGGGTCATACAGCAGAAACTTTCATGGTCAAAGTGCAGAAACTCTCTGCCTGATTTCTGAGCCCAGGGATCATATCGCATTCATTTCTGGGCCTTTGGTGCCGCCCTCCGTGCCTAGAATACTTAAAATTGACATTAAAACCGGTTGGGAGATAATTATAATTTAACTTTGTTGATAAAAGTGTTTCTACCTAAGGTGAATGAGGCCACACCCAACACCTGGTTTCAACTAGGTCTCAGACCTGGAGCCCATCACACAATAAAACCCTCTCAAACTAACACTGAAATTCAGACCATCCTAGATTAAGAGAAACATAAGGGTCTTGATAACCAAATACACTGGGCACTGGTAGGCCTTGTTTGTGTCCTGATTCAAGCAAACTCTGTAAAAGCCATTTGGGGTCAACTGGGGCATTCTGAATATAGATGGGATGTATCAAAAAGAGATTACTGCTGGTGGGATAATGTAGTTATACAAGAAAATAAACTTCCTAAATTTCTAATCAAATATTTAGGGGTTCAAATGCCATGATTTATGGGACTTGCTTTAAAATACCTCAGCCAAAAAAATTGTTAAAATCTAAATGATGGGTATATGAGGGGTCACTATACTATTCTCTTTACTTTTATGCCTATTTGTAATGTTTCTTAACAATTTTACATGAACACAAATCAATCAATCATTGCAATATGACAAGGTTCTGCTTTTACTTACAAAAGTACAATTTTCATATATGATCCAACAATGATGTACACACATTCTCACATATTCTCTGAGACCTGCGTTTCTGGATATTTCATATGCAAGTTTTTTGACGTGGATCATTTAGATATTCTGAACAACTAAAAGTGTTTCTAGCATGTACTAAAATAAAATATAAGGCTTGTACAATCCCACTGCAGGGATGCCTACGCAATCTTCATTCATGTCAGTGAGCCTCACTGATGACTTCAGACCAGCTGGACAACAAGCAAATTGACCCTTTCAAAAAAAAAAAAATCATCAATGTCCTTATCACATGCCAGTGACACAGAAAGCTGTTGGCCATCACCGGGCACTAGAATTTTGTGTACCGCCTTCATTTAATTTAACCAACAATTAGGATACTTGCCATGAAGCAGACATTATTCTGTGCCCTTCCCAAATCTTAACTCATTTTATTACTAAGAAAAATCTTTGAGGGAGATGCTATTATTATTTTCCACATTACAGATGGAGAAGCTGAAGTACAGAAGGGCTAAACAGCAGTTTTAAGTGGCAGCGCTGGGATTTGAACCTAGGCACTTTGTCTTCCAGAGTCAGCTCTTAACCACCATGACGTGGATCCTCACTATCACAGCAACTAAACCAAAATAGTCACTGATGTGGTACTTTTTAAATAATAGTGAAAACAATAAATTATCCATTCTTAGTAACTGTTAATAATTTTTTAAACATCCATGAACTGTAGAGAACATAACACAAGCAGAATTTGAGTCAAGTGCCCTAAGACAGGATCAGATGATCTGGGGAGAACTTGCTCAGGTGTGACCCTTCTCCAGGGCTCACCAGCCCCAGGACCACCTTCGCCTTCACTCCTGCCCCTTTCTTTCCAGGCTGCTTCCATCTCCCTTTCCTGCCCGTGAACTCCTATTTTGAAAGCCAGCCGCATCATCATTGCCTCTGAAGATATGACCACAACTTGGACTGGAGGTCTTAGTCTCTCCTTCCTCTGCCTTTCTGGAGTTCTGTTTCTCCATTATATCACATCTCACATGGCACTGCAGGTGGTGTTTTACCCATGTCTCACAGTAGATTAGGATATCAGTAGGAAGAGAAACTGGCTTCACCTTAGTTGTCACTGACACCTAGTCTATCTCCTGGCATGAAAGAGTCCTTGGCAAAGGTTCATTCACTGGATCTTACAGGACCTCAGGGTCATCGGGTACCCTGCTGATAGCTCTGCTCTAACACTTTAGAACCTCAACTAGGACATGTATCTTCTTCACCATCAGGCTAAGCTCTTCAGGGGCAGGGAGGATGGCATCTCCTTTTTGTATCTCACCACACCTACCAGAGTGTTTCGTTCATAGTTGATGTTCAATGATAAATAATTATCAACATCATTCTTTCATAAACATGTGGAAGCGCCAATGACTAAAGTTCCCGTCAACGGAATGACAGACGCACCAAATATCTGTGATACTGCTCTCCCCCAGAATGAGATATTTAGCCCAAGAATGGGGATGCCAAGCCTTTGAGAGGTGGTTTTTGGTGCCTCTGGCTCCTTTGGTCATGGCTATCGCCCCTCAGAATCCCTTCAGTTGAGTTCAGGTAAGAAGCTACAAGTATAAAAAGTATCCTTTTTCTTCATGAGAACACAACCACATGAAAATAAGCACAGAACATTACTTTTGAGGATGACAGCACCAAAAACTAACACTGTGTGGAAACCACTTAAAGTGCAGCTACTGTAAGACTGGGCTTACATCAAACATGGTCAAATCCTGGGCTTCCCTGGTTGCACAGGGGTTAAGAATCCACCTGTCAATGCAGGGGACACAGGTTCGAGCCCTGGTCCGGGAAGATCCCACAGGCCGCAGAGCAACTAGGCCCGCGTGCCACAACTACTGAGCCTGCACTCTAGAGCCCGTGAGCCACAACTACTGAGCCCAACTGCCACAGCTACTGAAGCCCACGTGCCTAGAACCCGTGCTCCGCAACAAGCCACCGCAATGAGAAGCCCACGCACCGCAACAAAGATTAGCTCCCGCTCGCTGCAACCAGAGAAAACCCGCTCACAGCAACAAAGACCCAACGCAGCCAAAATTAAAATTAAGATAAATAAAAAATTATTTATTAAAAAAAAACATGGTCAAATCCTAATCACTATCTAAAATCAACAGTCTTGTCATTTCTTGGTTCTTAGGTAGATCTGAGCTCAAGGTACAGCAAAACATAAAGTAAAAGGGGAGGGAGAGATCATAATTCATTGATGCTGTTAATTCCAGAGTGAATGGTAGGTTTGAGAAAACAAACATTAACCCTTTCCCTGCTGATAAACCCTAGAACCCTCTAACATCCCCTAATTCTTTATGAGAGCCTTGAAGAGAAAACTTACAGTAATTTATATCAGAACTTGACTGTGTAATAAATAATTCAGAAATGCTTTTTAATTTTAAAATGTTTGTTCAAATACTGTCTACTTATGCCTACAGAGCCATGTTGTCCAATACAGCAGCCATGAGGCATACGAAATGTGGCTAGTCCAAACTGAGATGTGTTGTAAATGTAAAATACACATTAGAATTCACCAGTTTGGCTTAAAAGAATGTTAAATATCTCATTAACAATTTTATATTGATTACATATTAAGGTAATAAAATTTTGGATATATTGGGTTAAATAAAATATATTATTAAAATTAATTTCACCTATGTTCACTTTTTTAAGGGGTTACCATAAAATTTTAAATTATAAATGGCTCATGGTGTGGTTTGTATTCTATGTCTGTTGGATAACATTACTTTAGACAACAGGCAGCAGAAACCCAGTAAGACATAGCTCATGCTCTGAACCAAATTGTCTTCCTCAAAACACACGTGCAACTAGAAAAGTCTTGGAGTGGCTTTAAGTATGTGCAGTGCAATTCACCACAGCAGAAACTGTGAAAGTCAGAGCGAAGTCCAAATGCAAAGAAGATGATATAGGGGAGAAGAAACATGGATAACACAAAAGAACAGAAAATTCCAAAACCGTAACTTTTTGACCCTAGAAATTAGAGATATGAAGTCCATTGGACACGCATGCTCACACAGACACCACCTTCTCTCAGCTTGACTCACCACGCTCAGCTCCCTGAGAAGACCCCCCAAGGCATCCTGCCAGTTAACTGTCCTCATGAGACACTAAACAGAACAGAGCTTGGTAATGGGAGACAGGTACTCCTGCTACTACAGTGAGGTAGTTATAGAAGGTCATTAATATCTGATGCAAATTTCCAGGTGCTCTCTGTGGAAGGAATGGTGGTCTTTGGTCCTTTCAAATAAGTAGGTATAATTTATTTCTTGTTTCCATTAGAAGCATGAGAAGGGAGGCCCCAAGGGGAATAATACTTACGAAATAGAAAGCGATTTTCTTTTTCCTCCAACTTTCAAGACGCTGAGGAAAATTCATTGATGAGTATTTATTAGCTAATGATGAAAGAGCACTTCAAAAATGAAAATGGCTCTGAAAGGCACTGCATTATCCTGATTGCAGAAAATGGAGACTCAAGAGAAAGGGTGCTCTATAAAATGTTCTCTGCAATTGGCTCTGTCTCTCATGAGCCTCTCAGATTCCTTTGTCCCTCCCACAATAATAACTTGTCCTCATGGCCATAGCCAAGAACACATTCTTTGTTTGGTTACATAAGCTTCTAAAAATAGCAATTTATCATGGAAATGCTCAATTACCCTTGAAGATAGTGTTTTGATGGGCTATTAAGTTATTGCAGTGTCTTGTTTTCTGTTACATATTATAATTAAAGAGAAAAATCATTTTTTACGCTTTTCAAACCTTAAAAGTATATCAGTTTCATGCTTTGGGCATTTTTATCTTAAAAAAAAACATGAAGAAAGGTTTCCTGTGGTCAAAGAAGTTTTACCACAGACGTGGAGATGAATTTTCTCCTCATTACTGAGGTCTAATGAAAAAGAAGAGGCTAATTCAAAGTGTAATTTATTTTTTTTCTATCTGTCTAGCTAGGTTTGATAAATGAATTCAAACTAAAAGAAGTGGAGAAATTAGCTGGCAGAATATTTAAAGGAAACCTAATAATGCATTTCTTATTTCTTAAATCTAGAAATTTAAAGCTGAAAGAATCCCAAGAAATGATCTTGTTGATGTCTCCCTAAGACCAGAGAAGTTAAGATGCCTGCAAAGTAACCCAGCAGGGCTGCCTAGCCTCTGTCCCAGATCACATATTAATTATCACTCTCCATCAGAGAATGAATGAAAGAAGTGACTCAAACAGAACTTGAGTCCTCGTGGAGGGACAGAAAACCAAGGAGTTCAGATAGGACTACAAAAGGCAGAAAAAAAAATGTAGGGAAGAAGTAAGAGACACTGTCTTCACAAACTATTTTATTTTTCTTTTACATCTTTAATGGAGTATAATTGCTTTACAATGGTGTGTTAGTTTCTGCTTTATAACAAAGTGAATCAGTTATACATATACACACATCCCCATATCTCCTCCCTCTTGCGTCTCCCTCCCACCCTCCCTATCCCACCCCTCTAGGTGGTCACAAAGCACCGAGCTGATCTCCCTGTGCTACGCGGCTGCTTCCAACTAGCTATCTATTTTACGTTTGGTAGTGTATGTATGTCCACACCACTCTGTCACTTTGTCACAGCTTACCCTTCCTGCTCCCCATATCCTCAAGTCCATTCTCCAGTAGGTGTCTTTATTCCTGTCATACCTCGTTTCTTCCTGACATTTTTTTTCTTAAATTCCATATATATGTGTTAGCATACGGTATTTGCCTTTCTCTTTCTGACTTACTTCACTCTGTATGACAGACTCTAGGTCCATCCACCTCATTACAAATAGCTCAATTTCGTTTCTTTTTATGGCTGAGTAATATTCCATTGTATATATGTGCCACATCTTCTTTATCCATTCATCCGATGATGGACACTTAGGTTGTTTCCATCTCCTGACTATTTTAAATAGAGCTGCAATGAACATTTTGGTACATGACTCTGTTTGAATTATGGTTTTCTCAGGGTATATGCCCAGTTGCAGGATTGCTAGGTCATATGGTAGTTCTATTTGTAGTTTTTTAAGGAACCTCCATACTGTTCTCCATTGTGGCTGTACCAATTCACATTCCCACCAGTAGTGCAAGAGTGTTCCCTTTTCTCCACACCCTCTCCAGCATTTATTGTTTCTAGATTTTTTGATGATGGCCATTCTGACTGGTGTGAGATGATACCTCATTGTAGTTTTGATTTGCATTTCTCTAATGATTAATGATGTTGAGCATTCTTTCATGTGTTTGTTGGCAGTCTGTATATCTTCTCTGGAGAAATGTCTATTTAGGTCTTCTGCCCATTTTTGGATTGGGTTGTTTGTTTTTTTGTTACTGAGCTGCATGAGCTGCTTGTAAATTTTGGAGATTAATCCTTTGTCAGTTGCTTCATTTGCAAATATTTTCTTCCATTCTAAGGGTTGTCTTTTGGTCTTGTTTAGGGTTTCCTTTGCTGTGCAAAAGCTTTGAAGTTTCATTAGGGCCCATTTGTTTATTTTTATTTCCATTTCTCTAGGAGGTGGGTCAGAAAGGATCTTGCTGTGATTTATGTCATAGAGTGTTCTGCCTATGTTTTCCTCTAAGAGTTTGATAGTTTCTGGCCTTACATTTAGGTCTTTAATCCATTTTGAGCTTATTTTTGTGTATGGTGTTAGGGAGTGATCTAATCTCATACTTTTACATGTACCTGTCCAGTTGTCCCAGCACCACTTATTGAAGAGGCTGTCCTTTCTCCACTGTACATTCCTGCCTCCTTTATCAAAGATAAGGTGACCATAGGTGCGTGGCTTTATCTCTGGGCTTTCTATCCTGTTCCACTGATCTATATTTCTGTTTTTGTGCCAGCACCATGCTGTCTTGATTACTGTAGCTTTGTAGTATAGGCTGAAGTCAGGTAGCATGATTCCTCCAGCTCTGTTTTTCGTTCTCAAGATTGCTTTGGCTATTAGGGGTCTTTTGTGTTTCCAAACCAATTGTGAAATTTTTTGTTCTAGTTCTGTGAAAAATGCCAGTGGTAGTCTGATAGGGATTGCATTGAATCTGTAGATTGCTTTGGGTAGTAGAATCATTTTCACAATGTTGATTCTTCCAATCCAAGAACATGGTATATCTCTCCATCTATTTGTATCATCTTTAATTTCTTTCATCAGTGTCTTATAATTTTCTGCATACAGGTCTTTTGTCTCCTTAGGTAGGTTCATTCCTAGATATTTTATTCTTTTTGTTGCAATGGTAAGTGGGAGTATTTTCTTAATTTCACTTTCAGATTTTTCATCATTAGTGTATACGAATGCAAGAGATTTCTGTGCATTCATTTTGTATCCTGCTACTTCATCAAATTCATTGATTAGCTCTAGTAATTTTCTGGTAGCATCTTTAGGAGTCTCTATGTATAGTATCATGTCATCTGCAAACAGTGACAGCTTTACTTCTTCTTTTCCAATTTGGATTCCTTTTATTTCCTTTTCTTCTCTGATTGCTGTGGCTAAAACTTCCAAAACTATGTTAAATAAGAGTGGTGAGTGTGGGCAACCTTGTCTTGTTCCTGATCTTAGTGGAAATGCTTTCAGTTTTTCACCATGGAGGACGATGTTGGCTGTGGGTTTGTCATATATGGCCTTTATTATGTTGAGGTAAGTTCCCTCTATGCCTACTTTCTGGAGGGTTTTTATCATAAACGGGTGTTGAATTTTGTCGAAAGCTTTCTCTGCATCTATTGAGATGACCATATGGTTTTTCTCCTTCAATTTGTTAATATGGTGTATCACGTTGATTGATTTGCGTATATTGAAGAATCTTTGCATTCCTGGGATAAACCCCACTTGATCATGGTGTATGATCCTTTCAATGTGGATCCTGTTTGCTAGTATTTTGTTGAGGATTTTTGCATCTATGTTCATCAGTGATATTGGCCTGTAGTTTTCTTTCTTTGTGACATCCTTGTCTGGTTTTGGTATCAGGGTGATGGTGGCCTCATAGAATGAGTTTGGGAGTGTTCCTCCCTCTGCTATACTTTGGAAGAGTTTGAGAAGGATGGGTCTTAGCTCTTCTCTAAATGTTTGATAGAATTCGCCTGTGGAGCCATCTGGTCCTGGGCTTTTGTTTGTTGGAAGATTTTTAATCACAGTTTCAATTTCCGTGCTTGTGATTGGTCTGTTCATATTTTCTATTTCTTCCTGATTCAGTCTTGGCAGGTTGCGCATTTCCAAGAATTTGTCCATTTCTTCCAGGTTTTCCATCTTATTGGCATAGAGTTGCTCGTAGTAATCTCTCATGATCTTTTGTATTTCTGCAGTGTCAGTTGTTACTTCTCCTTTTTCATTTTTAATTCTATTGATTTGAGTCTTCTCCCTTTTTTTCTTGATGAGTCTGGCTAATGGTTTATTAATTTTGTTTATCTTCTCAAAGAACCAGCTTTTAGTTTTATTGATCTTTGCTATCGTTTCCTTCATTTCTTATTCATTTATTTCTGATCTGATCTTTATGATTTCTTTCCTTCTGCTAACTTTGGGGGTTTTTTGTTCTTCTTTCTCTAATTGCTTTAGGTACAAGGTTAGGTTGTTTATTCAAGATGTTTCCTGTTTCTTAAGGTAGGATTGTATTGCTATAAACTTCCCTCTTAGAACTGCTTTTGCTGCATCCCATAGGTTTTGGGTCGTCGTGTCTCCATTGTCATTTGTTTCTAGGTATTTTCTGATTTCCCCTTTGATTTCTTCAGTGATTACTTCGGTATTAAGTAGTGTATTGTTTAGCCTCCATGTGACAAACTCACGAACTCTTTATATAGACCAAGACTATATAAAGAGTCAGGAAGGCTTTCTACACAGTCAGCTTATTTAGGTGGTTTTATTCTTCCAAAGCATTTTTAAAAACTGCACGTAACACAAAATTAACCATTTTAAAGTGAACAATTCAGTGATATTTAGTACATTAACAATGATGTGCAACTATCACCTCTATCTAGTTCTAAAACATTGTTATCCCAAAAGAAAACCCCATATCCATTACGTTACCCCCCTTCATTTTCTCCCTCCCCTAAGCTCACGGCAACCACAAATCTGTTCTGTTTCTGTTTCTGCAGATTTACCGATTTTGGATATTTCATATATATGGGACCATACAGTAAGTAAGCTTCTGAGACTGACTTCTTCCGCTTAGCACAATATTTTCAAGGTTCATCCACACTGTAGCATGTATCACTATCACGTTTCTTTTTATGGTTGAATAATTTTCCATTGTATGTACATACCACAATTTAGTCAATTCCTTATGTGTACCTAAAAAAATTCATGGTAATTTTTGATCTCCCTAACATCAATGAACACAATCTTAAGAGTCCTCACTCAAGGACCTCCCTGGTGGCGCAGTGGTTAAGAATTCGCCTGCCAATGCAGGGGACACGGGTTCGAGCCCTGGTCCAGGAAGATCCCACAAGCCGTGGAGCAACTAAGCCCATGCACCACAACTACTGAGCCTGTGCTCTACAGCCCAAGAGCCACAACTACTGAAGCCCTCGTGCCTAGAGTCCATGCTCTGCAACAAGAGAAGCCGCCGCAATGAGAAGCCTGTGCACCTCAATGAAGAGTAGCTCTCGCTCACCACAACTAGAGAAAGCCCAGGCACAGCAACAAAGACCCAGCACGGCCATAAATAAATAAATAAATTTATATTTTAAAAAAAAAAGTCCTCACTCAGAGGCCAGTCATCACCTGTTCAACAAAATGGAGAATTGTTTGAATAATGCGCTAAGTCAGTATAACAACTCTCTTCATATAAGCTGTTATTGTCTATGATGCATTTCTAACAACAACAACTCTGAGAATTGAGTACTATTATCAACATCTTTGGTTTTATTTTTTAATTGGGGTATAGTTGCTTTACCATGTTGTGTTAGTTTCTGCTGTACAGCAAAGTGAATCAGCTATACGTATACATATATCCCCTCTTTTGGATTTCCTTCCCATTTAGGTCACCACAGAGCATTGAGTAGAGTTCCCTGTGGTATACAGCAGGTTCTCATTAGTTACCTATTTTATACATATTACTGTATATATGTCAATTCCAATCTCCCAATTCATCCCACCACCCTCCCTTCCCCCCTTGGTGTCCATACATTTGTTCTCTACGTCTGTGTCTCTATTTCTGCCTTGCAAACAGGTTCATCTGTACCATTTTTCTTTATTTTGTAGGTGAGGAAACTGAGAAGTAAAGAGCTTAAGTAGCTGTCCAGTGTCACAGCTGGCAAACGGCAAAGCCAGGGTAGGACCCCTTCCCTTTCCATCCCTCCCAGCATCAGTGTTCATCCAGCTGCACCCACTAACCCAGTCACTACTCACTACATTGAGTATAAAGTATTTATACAAATTAAATTTGGAAGAAAGGATCACACATTCAGGACAAGAAAATCCTCAAGTCACAACTAGGTTTAGCTCTAAATATATGTTTGTAAGTCAGTCCTTATAATTCACATTTTCCCAAATAAAAAATTGTATAACTGGTTTTTAGATTCTCATATCAGCCCACCAACAAGCTAATCCATCACGTGGTAGAACTCCATTATTATTGCATTATCGGATTTAAAATTCATGTGTCCTACTATTTTTATTAGAAAACCCATTCCAAATTGAGAAGGGAGATGTCTGAAACTCAGCACACCCTCCCCACACTGGTTCTTCTCTCTGCACCCTGTCCAGCCCAGCCCAGCCCACCATGCTCTAGTAAGTGTACAAATTCCAGCAGCAGTGAGATGAGGAGGCTTAAAGAGGTTCCCAGGTGAACCTCCAGAGAGGAACAGGGGCAGATATGAGGGTTGAATAAACTCCCAAAGCAAAGTGGCAGGATAGTTAGAAAGTGTGGGGAGAGGTGGAGCAGAGAATGGAGAAGGTGTGCATTTGATATTTGGTGGTGAGCTGTAGGCTGATTCCAAATCATAGCCCCAAATAAGTTCTAATGTTAAATAATGACATTCTGGATGCCATGATGCCATTATGATCACATGGATAGTGGAGATAATACTGATGGCACATACACTTTAAGAACTCAAAATAATAGAGGATAAATTCTTTCCTGTGCCATGCTTTCGAGTTTATGAAACACTCTACCACCCATTGTTGCTTGAGGCCCTCATAATGACCCTGTGAGTTGGGATAGGTATTAATATACCCATTTTACTGATGCAGAAATGGATCATGACAGTTAAACCCTGTAGTCACACAGCACACAATTTAATCTGTGGAAACAGGACTCAAAAAAATCAGGCTTTTTAAATCTACAAGTCCTGAGTTCTGTCTGCAACACCATGCCACTTCAGGTTGACCTCAAGGAAGGTACCAGTATCCTACATCAGTCTGCAAAACGCAAAGGAGTGGAGAAATAAAAATTGCTCCAGGCAGGAGAAGCAGCAAAACACATCACACACTGTTGATGTGGAAGCAAATATGACTTTTTTTCTGAGCATTTCTTATTTTGTACCTTACTCATCCCTTCCCCAAATCCTAAGTCCTGAGGTGAAGGTTACCTCAGAGATGATGAGAATGTAGTTTGCTGACTACAAAGAAAGCATACAAGTTTCTTTTCAAAGTCCAGATCTTTTCAAACCAAAATAATTTCAGTTATTCCAGGGATATTCACAGTTATGTTTCATTTCTACACACTGGACATTTTTATTTATCTACAAGAAGAGCCCTTCTCCTTTTATGACAGGCACTTACTGAGGATAGAAATCTTTTCCATAACACTATCGTGCTATGTTTATAAAAATGGAATAGCTCAAGTCGGGGGCTTCTTTATGGAGGCTCTTGAGGCTCTGTCAGCCTCTGAGGTAGCACGGAGTTGGTTTATTTGGCCACCGTCTCCAAGATGAAGTGGGTTCCTCTGCCCCACAGGTAGACAGTTCCAGGTACACTCGGTCCAAAGTGTGAAAGACCCACCATCCCACCATCCCCACCATCTTGCTCTCCTACTAACTCCCAGAAGCCCCTTTGTACATCACGCTGGGAAAAAGGGAGAGGGTCTCAGAGTGCCTGGGATTTACAGGCATGAACTCCATGAGCCAGCCTCACAAATAACTGCTATTCTAACGCCCAGCCCAGGGTACATTACGATGGATGGTAATCCATGGAGGGGTGATGACTTATTTTATTCCCTATAAAGAGTGACAAAGAATCTGTATGTGAGTTGGGGTGGGGTTGGAGGCTGGTATATGGGAAGGAGGGAGAAAACAGTCACTAGTAAATGTCTTACCCTTCTTCCTAAGGCTCCTTCACACCTCAGACGGACTGACCTGAGGCATAAATCGTACAAGTAGAAGCTTAGAAGGCTGCATGTTTGGTTCAATTCAAATTCATTCCATCAGTGTCTAACAGGTGGCCTCTTACTCTCCAGCTTCTGCTACTCAGGGGGTGATGTTGGTAGAATATAGTAAACCCTGCACTCCTGGGGTGTCGTATACCGCAATCTGAATCTGGAACCAGAACCCCTAGACTTGAATCCTGTATTTGCTATTTATTAGCCATATCACCTTAGCTAAGAAGCCAGCATTTCTTTAACTATGCACTGAAAATAATAACCCCTACTTTTTGGGCTTCCCTGGTGGCGCACTGGTTGAGAGTCCGCCTGCCGATGCAGGGGACACGGGTTCGTGCCCCGGTCCGGGAAGATCCCACATGCCGCGGAGCGGCTGGGCCCGTGAGCCATGGCCGCTGAGCCTGCGCGTCCGGAGCCTGTGCTCCGCAACGGGAGAGGCCACAACAGTGAAAGGCCGGCGTCCCGCAAAAAAAAAATAATAAATAACCCCTACTTTTTAGCATTGTTATGGAAATGAAATAAAGTATATGAAAAAAATTTGAAAACTTTAAAAATGCCCTTCACATATAACATACCTACTTGCTTAACAAATGTGAGTCACCGTCCAGGTGAAAATAACAAATAACCGACATCCTTCCTTGTGTAAGTTGATAACCAGATTTTCTAAGAAGATATAAGCTGTTTCCACAGGAAAAAAAAAATGAAGTGGGCATTCAAATAGTTATCTAGTATAATCATACCATGGAAAGGGTAACTCAGTATGTTCTAGGCACGGAGGGAAAGGAAGGTTTATGTTAACGTGGTTCGATTTGATATCTCACACATCAGTCATTGTAATCACAGTTCCAGGACTGATACAGGAATGTCCTGATGTTGAAAATCCCATAATGAAGAAGAGAACAGGACTTCACGAGGTGCCCCCCTGCCCCTAAAAGAGTTTCCCTCATTTCATTAAGAGAGAAAAAAAAACCTACCACATCCCGCTCAATATGGTGACTGGCTCCTGAACAGTCAAGGTGTTATTTCCAAACACATTCTTCCCTTGCTTTTCCATCCCCATGGGGCCCTGCTATCATTCCTGGCCTCCTGAAACCCGGTGGCTGCAGCCTCCATCTTACTGAGCAGATTTTCAAGCAAAGTCTCCTTGCTGCTGCGGGCAAAGAACTGCCCTCCCAAGCTGCGGGCCTGCCTGTCGGGGGTTCCAGGGCTGAATTTATTTCCCACATCTTGGACACATCGCTCTCTCACCACCCTCCCTCCCTCCCCTCCCCCTTCATTCCTAAATCCTACAGCCATGACAGAAATAAATTAGCTAGAGGTACAGGTCACACCTTGGAGAGCAGTAAATGTTCTGTGGGAAATCAATAGAGAAGATGGGATTCTGAAACAGCTGAAGCAGAAGGAATGGTGCATTGATGGCTATACATAAACCAAACAAAGGAGCCTGAGAACAGCCTTCCAGGGAGGGGCCCGTGCGCTCAGGTTCATTCATCCCAACACCTGAACCCGAGATGGCACTGCAGAAAAGACACTTCCCTGACACCTGTGCGTCTGGAGTTTTTTGCCTCAGGAAGGCTAAATGTTGCTCCGCGGGTATTTGTGAAAATTAAAAATGATGTTCAGGGCTTCCCTGGTGGCGCGGTGGTTGAGAGTCCGCCTGCCGATGCAGGGGACACGGGTTCATACCCCGGTCCGGGAGGATCCCGCGTGCCGCGGAGCGGCTGGGCCCGTGAGCCATGGCCGCTGAGCCTGCGCGTCTGGAGCCTGTGCTCCGCAACGGGAGAGGCCACAACAGTGAGAGGCCCGCGTACCGCAAAAAAAAAAAAAAAAATGACGTTCAGATTGTGAATGCTAGCTAATGCTGGGCCCCCCCTGGACGGCTCTAAGCTGAGTGTGTGAGACGTATATCTGTTCCAGGAAAACTTCTCCTCTCCGGCTGCTAACAGCAAAGCCAGGGAGGCATCACCTAGATCATTAACTAAGGAAATGTAATTCCTAAAGCCGTAAGTGTGATGAAACACAATAAGCTTTAGGCTCCCACAGACCTGGGTTCCAGTCCTGGCTTCACCACTCTGTAGCAAAAGGATCTTAGGAAAGTCACCTTTACCAAATGCCAACATGAAATTTACCTTAGAGGCAACTGACAGGATTAAACGGATAATACACATAAAGAGCTGGTACAAAATAGGCATGTAACAGATGCTAGTTACTTTTCCTCCCTCCCTGAGCCTGATTATTGAGTAGCTTTTTCATTTCTCTTGAGTTCTGTAAATTTTCTCACCACGGATGGCTCACAAAGGTGAGGCCTGATAAAAATTTAATCCGAGAGCAAATTCAGGGTCTACCAAAAACAGGAGGCTCAGGAAGGCTTTTGGTACCTCCCCATGTCAGCTACTAAATGCCACCCCAAATAAACAGTTTAAATTAAAGTGACATGCTTGTTATGTGAACACAGTGTCAAAACAAAACCCTACCCCTAAGCACGTCACGGAGAGAAATTCTGGAATTTCCTCTGCTCTGTCCCAAGAGCCTATTTTTCTCCTGTATTCTCTCCCTTATTTTTTCACTCCCACAAACTGCATTTATTGAATGACATTATTCTCTTTTGCCGCTCAGTTTGAGCCTAATCTTCTTCCTCATACACAGCTCAATTTCAGTAACGAAACAAATACTTCCAGTGTCTAAGCCCTCATAACTATCAGATATACTGACTGTTTTATATTCTCAATTCTTTTTCATTTGTAACTGTGCTAAAATATACATAATAAAAATGTTACCATCTTTACTGTTTTTTAATATACAGTTTAGTCGCATTAAGCACATTCACATTGCTGTGTAACCATCACCACCATTCATCTCCAGAATATTCCATCTTCCCCAACTGAAACTCTGTACCCATTAAAGAGTAACTGCCCATTCTCCCCTCTCCCAGCAACCCCCATTTTACTTTGTCTCTATGAATTTGACTTCTGTGGGTACCTCATGTAAGTGGAAAGTGGAGTCATATAACAGAGACATACTGCATTTTCTTGGTTTTATTGTGCTTCAACTTAACTGCGCCTCACAGATATATGGTGTTATTTACACACTGAGGGTTTACACCAACCCTGCTTCAAGCAAGTCTGTTGGCACCATTCTTCCAACAGCATTTGTTCACTTAGGGCCTCTGTGTCACGTTTTGATAACTCTGACAGTATTTCACTTTTTCATTATTATTACATTGGTTACAGTGATCTGAGATCAGGGATCTTTGAGGCTACTATTATAACTGTTTTGGGGTGCCACAAACTGCACCCAAATAAGATGGCAAACTTAATCGATAAACCTCCTATGCATTATGCTTCACCGGCCAGCCGTTTCCCAATCTCACTCCCTCTCCTTGAGCCTCCCTATTCCCTGAGACACAGCAGTATTGAAATTAGGCCAATTAATAACCCTACAATGGCCTCTAAGTGTTCAAGTAAAAGAGTTGCATGTCTCTATTTATTTTTTTTAATTAATTTTTATTGGCGTATAGTCGCTTTACAGTGTTGTTGCTTTAGCCTCCACTGTACAACAAAACGAATCAGCCATACACATACAGATAGCCCCTCCCTTTTGGACTTCCCTCCCATTTAGGTTACCACAGTGCATTAGGTAGAGTTCCCTGTGCTATACAGTACGTTCCCATTAGTTGTCTATTTTACACGTAGTATCAATAGTGTATACATGTCAATCCCAATCTCCAATTCATCTCACCACCCCTCCTTTCCCCCTTGGTATCCATACATTTGTTCTCTACGTCTGTGTCTCTATTTCTGCTTTGCAAATAAGATCATATATACCATTTTTCTAGACTCCACACATATGCGTTAATATACGATATTTGATTTACTCTTTCTGACTTACTTCATTCTGTATGACACTCTCTAGGTCCATCCATGTCTCTACAAATGACCCAATTTCATTCCTTTTTATGGCTAATATTCCACTGTGTATATGTACCACATCTTCTTTATCCATTCCTCTATGTCTCTCACTTTAAATCAAAAGCTAGAACTGATTTAAGTTTACTGATGAAGGCATGTCAAAAGCTAAGCTGCTTACACCCAGTTAACCATGTTGCAAATGCAAAGTAAACATCCTTGAAGGAAATTAAAAGTGCTACTCCAGCATACACACAAATGATAAGAAAGTGAAACAGCCTTATGGCTGATTTGGGGAAAATTTTAGTGGTTTGGATAGAAGACCAAACCAGCCACAACATTCCTTTAAGACAAAGCCTCATCCAGAGCAAGGCCCTAACTCTCTTCAACTCTATGAAGGCTAAGAGAGGTGAGGAAGCTGAAGAAGAAAAGTTTGAAGCTAGCAAAGGTTGGTTCATGAGGTTTAAGGAAAGAAGCCATCTTCATAATATAAAAGCACAAGAGGAAGCACCAAGTGCTGATGCAGGAGGTGGAGCAAGTTAGCCAGAAGATCTAGCTAAGATAATTAATGAAGGTGGCTACACTAAACAACACAGTTTCAACGTAGACAAAAGAGCTTTTTATTGGAAGAAGATGCCATTTAGGACTTTCATAGCTACAGAGGAGAAGTCAATGCCTGGCTTCAAAGCTTCAAAGGACAGTCTGACTCTCTCGTTAGGGGCTAATGTAGTTGGCGACTGTTGAAGCCAATGCACATTTACTATTCTGAAAATCCTAGGGCCCTTAAG
The DNA here is from genome assembly GCF_005190385.1 of Monodon monoceros. Taxonomy (NCBI): domain Eukaryota; kingdom Metazoa; phylum Chordata; class Mammalia; order Artiodactyla; family Monodontidae; genus Monodon; species Monodon monoceros. The sequence goes on along the minus strand of NW_021703784.1, from coordinate 10,292,397 downwards.
AATTATGCCAATTCTACTCTGCCTGTGCTCTCTAAATAGAACAACAAAGCCTGGATGACACCACATCTGTGTACATTGTCATTTACTGAACATTTTAAGCCCAGTGTTGAGACCTACTGCTCAGAAAGAAAGATTCCTTACAAAATATTACTGCCCGTTGACAATGCACCTGTTCACCCAAGAGCTCTGATGGAGTTGTACAGTGAGATTGATATTGTTTTCATGCCTGTTCATATGATATCCATTCTGCAGACCATGGAACAAGGAGTCACTTTGACTTTTGAGTCTTATTATATTAAGAAACACATTTCATAAGGCTATAGCTGCCATAGACAGTGACTCCTTGGATGGATCTAGGCAAAGTAAATGGAAAACCTTCTGGGAATGAAAAAATGCCATGAAGATCATCTGTGATTCATGGGAAGAGATCAAAATATCAACACTAACAGGAGTTTAGAAGAAGTTGATTCCAACCCTCCTGGATGACTTTGAGGGGCTCAAAACTTCAGTGAAGGAAGTAACTGCAGATGTGTTAGAAATAGCAGGAGAACTAGAATTAGAAGTGGTGCCTGAAGACGTGACAATCGCTACAATATCATAATATGATTTTCAGGAATGAGGAGCTGCTTCCTATGGATGAGCAAGCAAAAGAAAAAAAAAGTGGTTTCTTAAGATGGAATCTACTCCTGGTAAAGATGCTGTTAAGACTGCTGAAATGACAACAAAGTATTTAGAATATTACATAAACTTAGTTGATAAAGCAGCAGCAGCATTTGAGAGGATTGACTCCAATTCTGAAAGTAGTTCTACTGTGGGTAAAATGCTATCAAACAGCATTGCACACTACATGCAGTGTTCATGAAAGGAAGAGTCAGTGCGGCCAACTTCATTTTGTCTTAATTTTAAGAAATTGCCACAGCCAAACCATAAACAAGATGAAAAGACCACCTTAGAATAGGAGAAAATAGTTGCAAATGAAGCAACTGACAAAGGATTAAACTCCAGAATATACAAACAGCTCATGCAGCTCAGTATCAAAAAGGAACAAACAACCCAATCAAAAAATGGGCAGAAGACCTAAATAGACATTTCTCCAAAGACATACAGGTGGCAAACAAACACATGAAAAGATGCTCAACATCACTAATATCAGAGAAGTGCAAATCAAAACCACAATGAGGTATCACCTCACACCTCACACCAGTCAGATTGGTCATCATCGAAAAATCTACAAACAATAAATGCTGCAGATGGTGTGGAGAAAAGGGAACCCTCCTACACTGTTGGTGGGAATATAAATTGGTACATCCAGTATGGAAAACAGTATGGAGATTCCTTAAAAAACTAAAAATAGAACTACCGTATGACCCAGCAATCCCACTCCTGGGCATATACCCAGAGAAAACCATAATTCAAAAAGATATATGCACGCCAGTGTTCATTGCAGCACTGTTTACAATAGCCAGGTCATAGAAGCAACCTAAATGTCCACCTACAGAGGAATGGATAAAGAAGATGTGGTACATATATACAACGGAATATTACTCAGCCATAAGAAGGAATGAAATTGTGCCACTTGCAGAGACATGGATGGACCTAGAGACTGTCATACAGAGTGAAGTTAAGTCAGAAAGAGAAAAACAAATATCATATAATATCGCTCATATGTGGAATCTAGAAAAACGCTACAGATGAACTTATTTGCAAAGCAGAAACTGAGACACAGATGTAGAGAACAAACTTATGGATACCAAGGGGGTGGGATGAACTGGGAGATTGGGATTGACATATATACACTACTATGTATAAAACAGATAACTAATGAGAACCTACTGTATAGCACAGGGAACTCTATCAACGCTCTGTGGTGACCTAAATGGAAAGGAAATACAAAAAATGGGATACGTATATGTATAACTACTTCACTTTGCTGTACAGCAGAAACTAACACAACATTGTAAAGCAACTATACTCCATAAAAAGTAATTTTAAAAATTTTAAAATTAAAAAGAAAAAGAAATTACCACAGCCACCCCCATCTTCAGAACCACCACCCTGATCAGTCAGCAGCCATCAACAGCGAGGCAAGACCCTCCACCAGCAAAAAAGATTACAGCTCACTGGAGACTCAGATGATGGTTAGCATTTTTTAGCAATAAAGTATTTTTTAATTAAGGTATGCACATTGTTATTGTACACATAATGCTATCTCACAGTTAATATACTATAGTATAGTGTAAATATAACTTTCATATGCACTAGGAAACCAGAAATTTGTGACTTGCTTTATTGCTATAATCACTTTATTGCAGTGGTCTGGAAGCGAATCCACAATATGGCCGAGGTATACCTATATTTGTTTTTCTGTGCCTGGTTTGTTTCACTTAGCATATCGTCCTCAAGGTTCATCCACGTTGTAGCATGTGACAGAATTTCCATCTTTTTTTAGACTGAATAATATTCCATTGTATGTATATACTATATTTTGCTTATCCATTCATCTGTCGATAGTTACTTGGGTTGCTTCCACCGTTTGGTACTGTGAATAATACTGCTATGAACGGGGGGGGAATATCTCTTTGAGACCCCACTTTCACTTATTTTGATTACATACTCAGAAGCAGAATTGCTATATCCTATGGTTAATTCTAACGTTTAACTTTTTGAGAAACTGCCATACTGTTTTCCATAGCAACTGCACCATTCTACATTTCTACCGACAGTGCACAGGGTTCCAATTTCTCCACACCCTTGCTAACATTTGTAAATTTTTTTAAGTAGCCATCCTAATGGGTGTGGCATTTCTCCCATCTTCTCAGAGAGTATGGGGGAAATATATGTGTGTCAACAATTTGTTTGGTACCCTAATCTGTTGTTTGTTTCTCATTGCAACTTCTTGGAACTTCGCATGCTCAACCAAATTCTGCTCTGGCTACATTTTCCATCTAGTTTTCCTGTCCTTTCAAAGTCTTCCATCTTTCACTAATTTAGGAAATGTAAAGTTACTTTGGGCAATTAAAGAGATTTCAGTAGAAAGAACTGAAATGTCCATCAATAGATGAATGGATAAAGAAAATGTGAGACACACACACACACACACACACACAAAACAAAACACAGAATACTATTCAGCCATAAAAAAAGAATGAAATCTCACCATCTGTGACAACATGGATGGATCTAGAGGGTATTATACTAAGTGAAATAAGTCAGACAAATACCAGATGATTTCACTTATATGTAGAATCTAAAAAACAAAAAATGAACAAACAAAACAGAAACAGACTCATAGATACAGAGAACAAACTGGTGGTTTCCAGAGGAGAGAGGGGTTGGGGTATGGGTGAAATAGGTGAAAGGGAATAAGAGGCACAAAGTTCCAGTTATAAAACAAATAATTCATGGGGATGTAATATACAGAATAGCAAATATAGTCAATAATATTATAATAAGTTTAAATGGTGACAGATGGTAGCTAGACTTAGCAGGGTGATCATATCGTAATGTATATAAATGTCAAACCACTATGTTATACACCTGAAATTAAAGTAACATTGTATGTCAACTATACTTCATTCGAAAAAATAAAAAGTTTTTAGTACACTGATCCAAAGCAGTTTGCGCAGCTCCATTAATCATGCCAACTTCCATCTAAGTAAGTGAGAGAGAACAGAAAAGGTGAAAACACTAGAACTCTGAGATAACAGCCAGGGGACAAGAGTAATAACAGGTATTTGCATAGCAGGCTACATTTTTAAAAATCACTTTAACATTTGCTCTTCCCACTTGAGGAAATTCTCGCTTACATTCCAATTTTCAGATGAAAATTTCGGGCACACTGAAGTGAAATAATTGACTCAAAGTCACACAGCTAGAAAATTTCAGGGTCAGGACCCAAATCCCAGTCATTTCACTCCAAACTGTTTTTAAACTACATGATACTACCTATCATGATACTACATGATACTAATGAGTACTGAGGTCTAACCTTCTGAAGCTGCAAAACTTTTAAGGATCTAACTGTTGGGGAGGAAGATAATTTGAATCTGTTGTTCAAATGGAACACCTCTCCAAAGGCAGGCAGTGCATAGAGGATTAAGCACCACCTCTCCCTGGGGCCAGACTTGCCCAACTCTGGACCATACATGTAGGTGGATCCAGAATTACACAAGACATGGGTAACCCCCATCTAAGAAGCTTGCAGAGATACTACTCAACAGCCAAGTCTATTGGATCACAGCCATCTTTCTCCACCTCAAATGCTCTGTGGAGACTTCCCTATTACACATGGCATGGCATGGCATGCCCAGTTGGTGGGTCACATGAATCCTCTTTGCCATATGCAATTGGCACTCAGTATCCACAAGGTATTGGTGCCAGGAACCCCCACCTTCCCACAGATACCAAAATCCACGCATGCTCAAGTTTTATGTACAATGGGTTAGTCCAGTTGGCCTCCACAGGCCATCCATGGTTGGCTGAATCAGTGGATGCCAAACCCATGGATACAGAGTGCCGACTGTATACTTCTCCCGTCAGACCAGATTTCCTCCTCTTGAAACTTCCCAGGGATATTGTGAACTTTAAAGAATGTTGGTAAAGCATAAAATCTGGGGTTGGGTACATAATATAGACTCAAGAAACCAACACCCATCTACCCCCATCGCCTCAGAGTGACCTTCCCTTCCCAGCAAGGACAAGTGGCTGAAGATCACTGTGAGGCACATGAAGGAGAGCACTGAACTCTAAAGAATTTAAGAGTATTAAATCAACATTTAAAATCTTTACTCATCCTCCACTGTTCCTGAAGTGTGCTTCGTGCTTCTGCCTCTCCACACCTGTTTTGTTGGTCTACACTTCAATGCTCTGTGCCTTTATATGCACCATTTATTCAGCGAGACTGAACGTGCTCTGAGGGAAATGGCCCTGCCCTCTGTCTCGTTTTGCAGCCCTGTGACAGTGGGCTTACACCTCTCTATCCAGGGAATTCTCAATGGGTAAGCACTGACTTGGTCAGAATTGGGCCCTCGAGTTCTCTAAGGGGATCTTGATAACACAATGCCACATTAAGCCCAGGAGTTTCAGAGCCCACATACTCCATCAATGTCAACAGCCCAGTTGGTGCTGTTCAGAAGGGCCAAGAAATACAAACTCTTGACAATTCCATGGTTTGCCTGTATATGTGCCTTCACTCTTTTTTCTATGAGACCCATGAGACCCATGGTCAGGGGATAACTCGGACTAGCCATTCTTCCCTTCATGCAGATTCCTTCCATGCAAGGAGCCTGCTTGCAGCACTTGAAGGCCCCCAGAAGTAACTAGAGCTGACCCAACAGTACCACTTCTCTCAGACTATGACCTCCCTCCAGCCTCTCCCTGGACAGAGACCAAGGTGACCCCTGCTCTTGTCTCACTTATCTCCTTAGACCATCCAGCACAGCTTCCAAGTCTTCAATCAATATGCCCGAGGTGCTGCTCATCTGATGAGGTTATTAACTCACCATCACAAGCGTCCTGAGGATCTGAGAGTTGAGCTAAGAGCTGATTGGGAATCCCAGTAAGAAGAGCTGGCGCTTCAGCTTGGGAGACACAGAACACAAACAACAATAAGAGCACACACTGTTCAAAACATCGGAGGGTTTACTCTACACGGAGCATCATCTCATATAACCCTCACAGCAACCCTGTGCTACGCATCCCCATTCTACGTGCAAGGAAACAGAGACACAAAGAAACCCAGAAAAGTCCGTGTGCTTTGTCACTACACCGGATGGCACACACCCTGGAGTCCCACAGACAGGAATCAAAGCCAGCTCCCCAGCACCCCAAGCGTGACTGTGGCTGACGCACATAACTTTTCCAGCCTGAGTTTTCTCCTTCAATATTTAAAGTCCCTGGCACTGCCACTCTTCTCACCTTCACGAATCATGGAACTCCTCTTATTATATCCTCCCTACCTCAGGAGCCCAGAGGTTCCCACCTAGATTCAGGATGGCCTAGAACTTCAAGTCCTGAGTTGGGCAACCTGAATTCCCATCCTCTATCTGACCTCAGGCCGCAAGTCATTCAATCTTTCGATTTCATCATTTGTCAATGGAAAATGTCAACACTGGCCCAATCTATTTTAGTGGGTAGTGTTCAAGGTGAGATAAAAGGAAAGGTGTAAAAGTTCCCTGAAAGGTTTCAAGCACTTCTCCAAGTTAAGAAACCATCACAGCAATGGATTCAGTCTGAGAAACTGTTGCACAAAATAACTACTATCATCCAAAACCTCAAAGTGAATGGGGAAACTGAGTCCAAGATACAGAAACTGACCCCAGATTACTCCTATTTTTATGTGGGTAGAGTCTTGGACTGGAGCTTGAGGGCTCTGTGTGCTGGTTCTAACTCGGCCACTGCTCTGGACAAGCCACTGGACTCCACTGTGAAATAAGGATATGATGCTTGCCTTCCCCAAGCCCAGTTGTTAGGGTGTGGGCAGGATACAAAAACACTTCGAACACTTGAGACAAGAAAACCTCTAGGTAGTCAATTATATGCATTTTTTTAAATGTGATGTCAGCCTTTTTTTTCCCTCCCACTCACTTTCCCTTGTCACAATCTAAATTTTATCCAGATGTGAACATGAAGAGGCCTGTCTTTGTTCTCTGCCTCTGTGCATACCCTTTGGTTTTCCTTTGTGCCTCAAGAGGTTTCAGTGCTATTCTTTAAGACACAGGTCATGAAGGGGGGGACAGGGTTGGAGAGGGGTGCAGCGATAGAAAAGCGGAGTCAGAGAAAAGAGTTACAGAATGCTCCAGAATGCGTGTCTTCTCTCTCTAAACACAGAGTCAAGACAGTGAAAGGGCCCCTGACTCCAGAAAAATGCCCTCTGCCATACAAAGCCTCCCAAGGCAGCGCTGTCCCAGAGCCCAGACTGCATGCACGCACACACACGCGCGCGCGCACACACACACACACACACACACACTTTCATGGAGAACTGTGCTCTCCCATCCCAGAAAGGATTTGTTGTTTCAATTAAACCCATCAAGATCTACACCACATGTTAGGGAAGAAAGGAATAACCAAAACAAGACTGAATTACTTTGGCTATTTCCTTGGGGATCAACCTATATCAAATAATCCACCATCTATGCATCGGAGAAGCTTTTACTTATGAAAAACAGAGGCAGGTGCAGAACTGCAGCAATGGTACTAAATCAAAGCCCGGGGAGCAGAAGGAAGTGGATTTAGATGCATCCACTTAGCTCCTCTACTCATGTCTAAGTCACAGTATGGGGAGCAGATCACAGCCCTGGCGGGGTCTGGCCTCTTCGTCCTCGTCTCCCCTGAGGTCCCTTCCCTCCCACTTTGCTCACTGCTTCAGCTGCCCAGTAAGAACAGATGGACAGAAGTTAAAAGAGCAAGGTCAGCCCATCAGCTAAGTCTTATTTCACATGCTGCCCCACCTCTATCATTCCTTTCTGGGACATAAAGATGGAGAATGAAGGGCAGAGGTGCTAATACATTTGATTTCGTATGAAGCTATGGTATTTTCATTTACATCCCCTGAATAGCTGGCCAGTCTGATTTACACATTGATAATATGTGATGCTTTGTATTCCAGCAAATATTTAATCCCTGACTGATCAATAATCCTCGCCTGGCTGTTCTTTTTTGAAAAGAAATAAATCCCCTTTTTACTCTTAAAATTCTTGAATAAAATTAAACTGCTTTAGCCCAGGATGCACTGTTCCTACGTGAAGCCATGTGGTTTCATAACCTCAGTCCTCAGATGTTTTAAAGGGGCCGCCTTTGCTAACTTGCTATTTCTGAGATCCTAACATCTCTCTAACCTGAGTTTTCTGTGTTATCCATTGACAGTATAAAGACAGCACTTTAAAGTCTGATCTACTTTTTGAATTAAAAGCTAAACTTATTCACCTAAACTAAATCAGTGAGTATACAGCAGGCAATATTTTTGCATTCACTGCTTATTTTCACCCAGAAGGTCTTGATTTAATTCCTTCATTACAAACCTTGTTTCTGCCTTTCTAAATACTGTTTCCCTCCAAAACTACATTAAAAAAAAACACACACAAAAAAAAAACTCCACTCCTACACAGATTCTAAAATAAAATCTGTATTCCTTTCCCCTTTTCTCAGAGTCAGAGTTGAACATTGAGAAAAATGCACATTAAACATAGAAAGCGATGGCTCTCCTCTCTATAAGGAGCTCCCAGTGCAGCCTCAAAGCCCACCAAAAGTTCCAAAAACAACAGCAATGAAAAAACAAACTCTCTTTCATCTTTGGCAGCAACAAAAGCAATAACTTTCACCAAACCGACCCACGCCAAGAATTAATATAACACAGAACACATCCACATTCAGACCATTATGGCTACATCAGCTCACCACAATATTTGTTTGAAAAACACATAATTTGTGGTAGAGAGAGAGAACCTCTAATACAAAAAGAGGTTCTTTCAAATGCAAATTAACCAAAAGACATATTTTCCCTGTGTTTGGAAAATCACTCCAACATATGAAAAACATACTTTCTGTGTGGAAAAAAATTTTTTTGATGTCCACCCACTTAGTTGAAAAGGCAATTAAATTTGCTGTAGATTTTACCTTAACAGTTGAGAAAAGTTAACTCCTGGCTCCAGAAGTCCTTAAGGACTTTATTAGCATTCACAGACCTAAGTAGTCTTCTGTTCCCAGGTAGCAAAGTTTCTTTTCTTCTCCACTGAAATGCTCGTGTGAACATTGAAGGACATTGTATTACTGAACTGATCGGAAAAGGATATTGTTTCCAATCTTCTGGCAGGAAGAAATGAGAGGGAAAAGAAAGAGAAAGAAAGAAAGGGAAGAAAGAGAGAGAAAAGCAGGGCAAAATGCAGTCTAATCGAGCATTCTTCCTCGTGGAAAAAAAAAAAAAGTAAATCCAGTATTCTGGAACGGGTTCAAACATAGCTTGACAGGCTACAGGAGAATTTACACTGAGCATGCTTAGCCCTGCACAGCTTGCATGAGACACTCTTAATGAATATTACTTCCTTCCCACTGGCTATTCCTGCTGGAAGTCCACACCCACTCCGCTTTCAGAAGTCAGGAATTTAGCTCCAGCCAAAGTCCAGAAAACATGCTTATGCAGAGACAAGGCCTCACCGATCCATAAACTTTCAGGTTGTGACCTGCGGGTCAGTTTGACAAATAGAACACGGGGGTGAATTTTTTTTCTGCCCTTAGTTGTGTTCCCAGCTTTGTGCCTGTCCTAAACTGCAGTTCCCCTGGAGCAAAGAAAACTCGCTTTTTCCCTAAAGAACACCATGTCCTAAATGCCAGTTTAAAGGCCTTTCCGGATCAAGCTTCCAAACCCAGATCAGAATAAGGGTCATCTACATATTAGAACACACCATGAGGATCCTTAGTTTCTGGCTAAAAAATTTTTTTCTCATTTCTACCCCAAATGTATCCTTTCTGATAACTTACATGTTATCTCTCTCTGAAATGCTACATGCCAGTAGACAGTCTGAAAATATGTTCAAAATTCAGATTTAATCTGCTGTGCTGTCGAGGTCACACCAAAAAAAATGATTTTTCAAACAATGCTTTCCCTTTCTTTAAATCCCTCTGTCATGTTTCATGACGGGAGGACTGACATTCTGGAAATTTAAAAATAGACTATTTCTCTGACAGTCTGAGAAGGCAGGATTCTTATCCTGCAAATGAAAAGGGTTGGGGTAAAAAGAGATGGAGGAAAGGTAGACAGAGAGGGCCTAACACAGACAGCATAGTAATGAAAGGGCATTTTATAATTAAAATTAATAATAACAAAATGTCTTTTGTTTTCCTTCTGATATTTTCAGGATACCATTTATAAGTTTCTGTTCTTTATCAAATTACAAATTATAAATATTATTAAATACTCATTTGGAGTTAAAGTACTTACTTGCCTAGACACACACGCACCAATCTGTGTTTGAAAAGAAATGACGTCACAGAGGATGAAAAAAATAGAAATTCTCTAAGTGTACAGAGGAATATGGTGCGTCCAGCCTCTAATACAAAGCCTGCCTAGCCAGCATTGATTCCTTGGATTAATAAAAGGGGTTTCTGTGTACCTTATGAGTAAATCCATTGCTTCTCCACACCTGTAACATTTTCAGCAGCCACTGCTGAGCTGCTAGGACACATTTCCCTTACCGAAGATCCTTGCAGCATAAAATATTTCCTTGCCTGCTGTTGAATAAATAAAATTTCCTCAGACATATTTTCCTTCCTGTAATTATGAGGTCTGGGGTAAGTTTAGACATGGGGGGGGGCGTGTTTTGTTTGCTTCAGGCTTTGCCTAAGGGAAGAATAAGATTTAGTTCCCTATTCCAAGTGTTTATTTGTCCTGTTAACAGAGCAAACTAAGTTTCCAGCAGTTAGATGAACCTCAGGACAAATAGAATTTCGAACAGCGAAATAATCTCACAGCCTGCCATAAAGTAAAATAGGAAGGACGTTTATTTATTTGATCTGAAGAGATGGCCTAGAGATCAGAGAAGCCCCAGGACACAGAGGGGAGGGACCCTCTATCAAGGCTGGTGCTTTGACCTGTAGACAGCCTGGCCTCCCTGCCATCACGAAACAGTGGATTTGTTTGTTTGTCTTCTCCCATGAGGTTGAGCACTCATCCTGAATCTAAGGGTGTGTTGACGGAAACAGTCATTGTCTTTTCCAGCCTGAATTTTAAGACGCCTCTATGCGAAGCTAAGAGGGTCTTTACGGTGACAGTACACTCATCCATTCAATTAACAAATATTTACTGAGCCTCTACTCTGACACTCATCTGGGCCCTAGAAATTGGGTAGTGACTGAGATGGACATGGTTCCTATCCTCAGGGAGCTTACATTCTGGTGACAATGTAAATAAATAAATAACTATGTAAAAATGAATAAACAGTGAATGTCAGTGAAAGGGAGGAAATAGAAGGGAAATGATGAGAGAGAATAAGTTACGGAAACCATGGTGTGTGTGGGTGTGTATGGGTGGGTGTGTCTGGGGCTCTGAGCCACAGAATCAGGAAAATGGGAGGCATATTTGGGAAACTATTTATTAGCCAATCCAATATGTGTTTAAAGAGAATGGTGGTACCTTTAGCAGAAATCAGGAAAGAAAATCATGTCTAACATATGGTAAGCTCAAACATTTACTGGACTGAGTATGTTGAGTGTAAGGGTGATAAGGATATCCAACCTACACTATTATTTTAGTCAGGAATTATAGGTAACTGTTAATAGGAACCTGATTATAGTCTCTTAAGTACTTTTCTCTCATTTAAAAGAAATTCAGAGGTTGATAGTCCAAAACTTGGCCACCCAAGTCTTTCTATCTTTTTGGTCTAACATCTTTAATGCACACTGTCCATCCTCAGGTTTGCTTTATAGTCCAATATGGCGGCTGAACTCCAACCCTCACATCTGCTTTCCAGAAGTTAGAAAGAAGCAAGGGTGAAGTAAAAAGTAAAAATGACTGCTGTATTAGTCTTCTATTGCTGCTGTAACAAATTACCTCAAACTTAGTAGTTTAAAAAAAAAATATATATATATATATATATATATTACCTTACAGTTTTACAGGTTAAAAATCTGACCTGGGTCTCGCTGGGGTGCGATCAAGGTGTCAGCAGGGCAGCATTTCCTTCTGGAGCCTACAGGAGAGAATCTATTTCCTTGTCTTTTCCATCTTCTGGAGGCCACAGCATTCCTTGGCTTCGGGCCCCTTCCTCTAGCGGGCTGAGTCCTTCTTATGTTGCGTTACTTTGAACTCTTCCCCCTCTTTCACTTATACTTATCCATGTAATGACATTGGGCCGATCTGGATAATCTAGGATCCATCTGATTAACCACCTTAATTCTATCTGCAACTTTAATCCTTCTTCGCCATGTAAGTTAACATATTCACAGGTACCGGGGATTAGGACATGGTCATCTTTGGGGGGCATTAGTCAGCTTTCCACACTTGCCTGCAGCTGACTTAACTACCTCAACATGGACTTCTCAAAAGCTGTATCCAGTGCCTTTCTCTTACATTCAATGGCCCCTTCTATCTGTAAGGAAGGCTACACACAACACTACATTTGACAATATAGAGGCCTTTCCTATGGAATAAGGGAGAATAGAATTGGATAGGCAACTGGCAGTCTCTGACACAAATATCTAGCATGTGAAGCCAGGACTAACCCTGGATTATTGCAAAAGCATCTTAATTGGCTGCCCTTGTTCTAGACTATATGTGTGTCTAAGCCACTGCAAGTTTAAGCTTTCTAAATCACATATGATTAAGACAAATTGGTGTTTTTAAACCTCTATCACTTACCTATTTTCTATGGGACACAAGCCAAATTCCTCAGCTGGATGCTTAGGGCCTTTCACATGCTAGCCCTTAATTATCTTTTCAGACTAATTTCTACCACTTGCTCTAACTCCAATAATCCTTCAACCCCTCAGGAACCTATAATTTGTTGATCCTGCCACTCTTTCACTATCCTCACCCCAACTTTTCTCCTGACGAAACTTAAAGGCATGGGCAACCATCAGTTATCTTTTGTGCACACCCTCGGTTCTCCTGATCCCCTACTCATCAAGCAGAGGGGATGCTGTGGTGGCCGGGAAGAGTCCTTCAGTCCCGAAGGCCCCCAGTACAATACCCAAGCCAGGGGCATTTGCTGCTGAGGGCTCACAGCTGAGTCTCTCCCTGAGACCTGTCCTTAGCCAATGGGAGCCACTTCACCAAGGTTATGCCCCACCCCTGGAGACATCCCACATCCACTGATTGGTCCCTGAGGGGGATATAAGAGCTAAGCCCCCTTGGCTTCATTTGGAACAGTGCTGCCAGTTCTACTGCAATAGCACCACACTCCTACCTCCCCTCTGCCCAATCTGCTACCCTCACTCCTTTACAGGTATTTCTCACAACAACAACCCCCAAAGCTTCCTACATGCAAATCTCTACCTCAGAGGGTGTTTCAAGAAACTAAAAATAGAGCTACCATATGATCCTGCAATCCCATTCCTGGGCATATATTGGAGAAAAACATGGTTCGAAAGGATACATGTACCCCAATGTTCATTGCGGCGCTGTTTACAATTGCCAAGATATGGAAGCAACTTAAACGTCCATCAACAGATGAATGGATAAAGATGTGGTACATATGTATGATGGAATATTACTCGGCCATAAAAAAGAATGAAATAATGCCATTTGCAGCAACATGGATGGACTTGGAGATTATCATACTAAGTGAAGTAAGTCAGACAGAGAAAGACAAATACCATATGATACTGTTTATATGAAGAATCTAGAAAAAATTATACAAATGTTCTTATTTACAAAACAGAAACAGACTCACAGACTTAGAGACCAAACTTATGGTTACCAGGGGGAAGGGTTGAGTGGAGGGATAGATTGGGAGTTTGGGATTGACATGTACACACTGCTATATTTAAAACAGATAACCAACAAGGACCTACTGTACAGCACAGGGAATTCTGCTCAATATTCTGTAATAACCTAAATGGGAAAAGAATTTGAAAAAGGATACATGTATAACTATCATTTTGCGGTACACCTGAAACTAATACAATATTGTTAATCAACTGTACTCTAAAATAAAATTTAAACTAAAAAAAAAAAAGTAATTCTGACCTGAGACAATTGGTACCATGCGTTCTTGGAAGCAGACTCTAAAATAAGTTTTGGAGCCACATCACACACCAGCTAGCTGGCAATCAGGACTGCATCACCGGCTGGTAAGAGGTAATGAGTAGCTCCTGGCATGCTGTCATGGTACAATTGTTATAACTTCCACCAGTGGTAAACTGGATAAGGATACGCGTGTAATGAAATGCACTAGGAAGGATATCTCAGGAACCTGAAAGACACAGACTATGAAGTTGAATAACTGTTGTTGGGGGCTACTGATGCGTTGAGGAATGACAATGAAAGGCTGTGGGTGATTAATCATCAATTAAAGGTTAAGTGTGAAAGCCAGTATTTAAAGAGACCTCCTCTTCTGCAGCTAAAGAATCAGAAAGCCGAGGACCAGGGCCACTCAATGATAGGTGTAGCAGAATCCCAGTGGAGGCTGAATTCTCAGAATCCCAGTGGGGGCTGAATTCTCAGACCCTGGGTAGCTGTTACGCCAAGACTAGGACCCTGATTAGGAAGAAATGAAACCCTGAGAACTGGAACTGGGACATCTGTGTTGATGAACTTGAGCAGGTCCAGGCCCACTCCTCCTCGTTAAGCTGGCATTTATGCCTTTTTTTAAGGACATTTATTCCTTTTTTTAGGTCTTGGCTTTGCAAAAGAATATGTGCCACTTCCTGCAGGACTGCCATGGAGATGATTCATAAAAGATGGTTCTTGTTAATCCTTAGGGAAAGATGATGGGCAGCTAACAAGGAAGTTGCTTAATTCATAGAAGCGAAAGAAATCAAGCGTGGATGATAGGAAACTGAAGGTAGTCACTCCAATCAAGAGTCAAAATCCTCTGAGCAGTTTCTGGAACAAATCCAGAGCCCACTACTTGAAAGAGAGGCTGAGTTCCCATGAAGAAAATTTATGGAACACAGAAAGCATATGTGAAAATAATTTTCCCAATCCTTCCAGAAAAGGCAAAGTGAAAGACAGTCATTTATTAAGAAAAGGGGAATGACTAGGTATTGTGAAGACACACTGAAATCTGAGATCTTCATGGTCACCCTGTTGGAGTGGGGGCTTCGGGAACCAGGTAATACATGGAGTCTTGTCCCAGGTCCAAATTACAGTGGCTCCACTTATTCACAGACCCACTCAGTGGTCATTTCTCTGATACCCAAAATGTACAGTTGAAACGAACATGCTTAAAAATTGGCAGGAGCCACACATGGTTCCTTGGACTGTGGAATAAGATTTATCAACTGAGAAATAAATCCAAGAGGAATCCTCTAAATCTTATCCTCTGGCTAAGATAGTAAATCAAAACAATACTTTATCCCAGGAGGCAATGGCAGAGATAGCTCACCCTCAAGACCAAAAGAATGCAGGGGTGATGGTCCCCATCACATTCCATTTAATGCACCATTCTGACCCCTACAAAAACCAGATGGATTGTGATGGATGACAGTGATATGCAGCAAATTTGAACAAGTAGTAACCCTAGTTGCAGCCACTTTTCCAGATGTGGGATCTTTGCTGGTCACACAGCCTTAAGCACATGGTATTCAGGCACCCACTTAACTGACAAATGTGCTCTTTTCCATCCCTGTCAAAAAGCAGGACCAGAAGCAGTTTGCATCCATGTGCAATGGACAAAAGTACACATATATACATTTGCCCCAAGGTGACCCTTCCTCTTTAACAGTACTGTCTAAAAGGACCTGAACAGTTTGGACACTTCACAGAACATCACATCATTCCACAATATGGATGATATCTCATTAGTCTGACTGGATGAACAAGAAGTGGCGAGTACATTAATAAGACACACGTGCGGGACAGTTGGAAATAAATCTTACAAAGAATTAGGGGGCCACCATATCAGTGAAGTTCTTAGGGGTTCGGTTTTGGGTCATGCTGAGACACCCGTCTAAATTAAAGCACACGTTATTGTATATTGTACCTTCCACCACTAAGAAGGAAGAAGTGCCTGGTAAACCTCTTCACATTCTAGAGGCAGCTTATTCCACTCCTGGGATGCTGCCCTTGCCCGCTTACTGAGACACATAAAAGTCTTCCAGCTTCAAGTCAGGTCTCGAACAGGAATCAAGACCACAATACAGGAAAAATCAACCACTTGGGCCATATGACCCAGCAGAATCATGGACTTTCCATCATATGGACTTTATACCAAGCTTTGATAGAAGAATCACAACACAAACTCTTAGACATCTGAAGCAAGGCTATGCTTTTGCTAACAGATAACTATAATTTATTTGGCATAATGTTCCTTGCATTGCTACTGGACCCTGGTAGAGATAAAGTATTTGACCACTGAACATTAAGCGGCCATATGGCAAGAACCACCCATTATGGGCAAGATTCTATTAGCCATCTGTAAGGAATGGAAAGATCTAGGTTTTGTAAGGTCAGGAGGGCCCAGCGGCAGCTAACTGTAAGATGGACGTGGTACACCAGCATCAGGCATAAGCAGGACTGAGGCACGTACGAGCTGCAGGGGCAGATAGCCCCGCCCCCTGTGTTATCCACCACAGTTGCACCAATGCCTGTCTCTAAGCTCATACCTATGACTGCATGGGGTGGAGATGACTCTGGCAGGGGATGAAAAAGTTTAAGTTCAGATCATGGCTGTGTTGGTTCAGTATGTAGTTACAAGACAAATGAGGGTTGCTGCTGTATTACAGCCTCGCTCAAAGGTGACACCAAAAGACAGTGGTGAGAGGACGTTCTCCCAAAGGGCAGACTTCAGGTGAAAAACCTGTTCATCTACTTGTGTGGAGAAAGAAATGGCCTGAGACTTAAATATACATGGACTCGTGGGCAGTGATAATGGACGTGGCTTGGTCAGAACCTAGGAAGTTTGGAAGACTGTGGACAAGAGGTCAGGGGAAAGGATATGTGAATGGAAGTGTGGGAGGAATCACAAAGTACGAGAATCTTTCTTGGTGGCTATGCCATGGAATAAGCACTAAACAACCAAATGGACAGAATAATTTATCCAGCCACTGTTATTTGTCACCCCAGGGCCAGCATAACAGGCTTCTGAAGAGAGTAGCCATGGTAATAGGGTTAGAGGCTATTCATGGACGCAAAAGCATGGAATACCACTCAACAGCGGGCGGTATCCAATGATGCTGGTACCACTCAGCATCTAGGTACTGATGCTGCCTCCTGATGCTGCCAAATGCTCAACCTTCTAGCAACAGAAACAAACAGCCAACCCCTGATGTGGCCCTGTCACTAGAGCAGACTAACAAGACATTGGTGGTTAAGTTTATTACACTGAATCTCTTTCACGCTGGAAGGAACAGCAATTCATTTTCACAGGAAACCCAAACCCAGTGTGGGTTTGCCTTTCCTGCCCAAAATGTCTTGACCAGCACTACTATCCAAGAGCATTCAGAATGTTTGATCCGCCGGCACGAAATGCCATATTACGTTGACTGCGTCACGAAACGTTACGTAAAAGTAGGTGTGGCAGAGGGCACCTGAACGTAAGATCCCCTAGTCCCATCATATCCAGTGTACCATCCCAATCTATGAAACTGACTAAGCAGTAGAATGACCTTTCAAAGGTGTAGCTGAGCCACCAGCTTGGAGATGAGACTCTGAAAGGATGAGGTGCTATCCTCCAGGACACAGTGTACACCTTAATCCCATGACTACTTTATGATCCCATGTCCCCAGTATGTATAATGCATGGGTCTGGGAACCAGGTGGCCCTTCTTACTAGCACTCCCAGTGACCCACTTGGGAATATGTGCTTCCTGTCCCCACAGATTTATAGCTCCTCATTCCCAAAATGGAAATCAAACAAGAAACACATTATGTTCCCATTAAACTTAACTATGCCTGTCACCTGGTCACTTTGAGCTCCTTGTACCAAAATACCAGCAGTTGAAGAAAGGTGTCACCATACTGGTAGAAGAAATGGACCCTGATCATCAGAAGAAGATAGGATGATTCTTCCATAAGGGGGAAGTGAAAACTGTGTCTGGCAACCAGGTAATCCAATGTGGCATCTCTTGGTACATCCCTGCCCAATTTGGATGGTAAATGGACAAATGCAACAGCCAAAACCTGGGAATGGCTTGGTCACCAGGGGCTCAGACACCTCATATATGAAAACCAGGGAAGCCATCCAGATAAGCAGATGTGCCGGCCAAGGGAGGAGAGAATCTAGAATGGGTAAGGAATACAGAGCTAATGAGTATCAGTGACAGCGTCGAAACCAGTTACAAAGGTACAATTAGTCCCACTAACCTTCTTCTTGCAAGTTTGCCTGGGAAAAGAGATCAGTCAGAAGATTAGAGGAGTTCTTCCTAGCAGGGGTAAACTTAGTACATAAGCACTCAGCGCACAGGGTGAACTGTAGTGGGTTGTGTGGTCTTGCACATGTTACCTCCCCTTAGGACTGAGGCACTTATTACCTCAGCTCCTAGCAGTATTGATGGCTTCCATCTCACAGCTAAGTCCTTCTTGAAGAATTCCCTTCACCCAAAGGAAGGCTCCTTGCCCAAGGCAGTGCCTCTTCTGCAGGGGAATCCCATATCTAAATATCTACAAAGGGGCACAAACCACCCCCAGCTCCTTGCCTCAATTTGGGACAACTCTGAAGGTATCCCAGCCTCACAGCTCCCTGAGACTCTGTTACACCTGCATCACCGTTCAACCTCTCCTCTGCCCGGCCCTCCTTCCCTCCCTTCTTCACAGATGTTGCTTCTGAGAGCACTCCT
Organism: Monodon monoceros; assembly: GCF_005190385.1. Lineage (NCBI taxonomy): Eukaryota > Metazoa > Chordata > Mammalia > Artiodactyla > Monodontidae > Monodon > Monodon monoceros. The sequence continues at coordinate 10,273,965 of NW_021703784.1, read as the reverse complement.
CCATAAACTTCCTGCACACAAATCTCCATCTCAGAGTCTGTTTTCTGGAAACCCAATCTAATCTGGCAAAATCAGAACCCTGGCTAAATCCAACTCTTCAATTACTCTATGCCTGAACCCATGCAACTGAAAATAGCTGGAGAAAAATACACAAGCATGCCAACTAGTCTCATCTTACATTCGTGCTCACTCAACCTTATATGGGTCCTTAACACTCCCCAGAAATCATTCTTTTCTTCCCTAATCCATTCTTTCTTAACTCTCTCCAGGACAACCATTTCAGATTTTCTTCTCTGATTTCCAACACCTCCCTCCCCAGCTTCACTCTCTGCTAGTCAATCTTGCTTTCTACTATAATTTTTTATATGAAGCAATTAGAACAGAATTTTAAATACCTACAACTCCGTATCTACCTACCTACCAGAATCAGAATGAATATACTCCACTTTCTCTGTTATTATTTTGAATGAGTTTGCCATACTCCCTCCACCTATACACTAAATCTTTATTTTCTCTTGCTCCACCAACTCTTCTCTCTTTCCTGTATCATCAAACTTTTCCCTTCCATTAGATCAACAGCAACATCATAAAATATGCTGAGACTTCTCTGATCTTAAAAAAATTCCTTCCTTAATCCAGTTTTCTCCTTCTACTTATTTTTCTCCTTCCCTCATAGTATGACTTTTTGAGAGAATTGTATTGAGATATAATTCACATACCATAAAATTCACTCACTGAAAGTATACAATTCAATGGTTTTAGTATTCAGAGTTGCACAGTCTTTAGCACAATATAACTTTAGAATATTTTTATCACCCCCAAAGGTCATTCCCTACCCATCCCTGTCTCCTACCCCCAGACCCAGGCAACCACTAGTCTACTTTTTGTCTCTATAGATTTGACTATGCTGGACTTTTCATTTACATGGAAATTAATATCTGGTCTTTTGTGACTAGCTTCTTTCACTTAGCCTAATGTTTTCAAGGTTCATCCCTGTTGCATCAAGTATCAGTGAGTCATTCCTTTTAATTGCCAAATAGTATTCCACTGTGAGGATACGCCATATTTTATTCATCAGTTAATGGGCATTTGGGTCACTTCTACTTTTTGGCTATTATGAATAAAGCTGCTATGAACATTCATGCACACGTTTTTGTGTAGATGTATGTTTTTACTTGAGTATATACTAGGAATGGAATTATTTATTGGGCCATACGGTAACCCTATGTTTAACTTTTTGAGGAACTGCCAGGCTGTTTTCCAAAGCAGCAGCACCATTTTACATTCTCACCGGCAGCACATGAAGGTTCCAACGTCTCCAAATCCTTTCCTTGCCAATCCATGTTATTATCTGTCATTTTTATTATAGCCATCCTAGCGGGTGAAAAGTGGTAGCTCGTTGTGGTTTTGATGCATTTCCCTGATGGCTAATGATGTTGAGCCTCTATCCCTTTATGTGTTCCCATTCTTTCTTAAACACACGCAAGTTTTTGTCCCCATCACTGCACTGAAATGGCTCTTCACAAGGCTACCAGTGACCTCCACACTGCTATATCCAAAGGTCATTCCTCAGTCCTCATCTTTGTTTACCTATCAGCCGCTTTTGACGTAAGTGAAAAGCTCTCCTTGAAACACTTCATATTCTTGGCTTCCAGGACAACACATCATCTTTGTTGTCCTTCTTCATTTCTGGCTGCCCCTCCTTACCTGCTTTCCCCAGTTTGTCCTCATCTCGCTGACTTCTTAATGTTACATTCCCCCAAAGCTCAGTTCTAGAATGTCTTCTTTCTTACTATTTACACTTATTGCCTATGTAATGTCATCTATGATCTACATGACCTCTTCTAGATTCATGACTTTAAATGCCATCTATATAGTTAGGGTGACTCTCTACCTAGTCATGACGCCTCTCAATGTTATTTCTTCAACCTGGATCCTGGATCTCTCCCCATATAGCCAAAACTGCCTATTTAATATCACCACTTGGATATCACCATTTAACACGCCCCCAAACTGAGCTCCTGTCGTTTTTCCCAAAACCAGTTCCTCTCCTTTCTCAATTTATGGCAACTTAGGCTTAAAAACTTGGAGCCGTTCTTGATTCTTCCTTCTCTCGTACCTCATGTCCAAAGTGTCGTGAATTTCTGTGGCTCCCCGTCATACTAAATCTACAAAGTGACCACTTCTCACCACCCCCACTACCCTACTGCAGTTCAAGTCAATGCCATCTCTCACCTGGACTGTCAAGATAGCCTCCTAAATAGTCCCCCCGTTTCTGCCCTTGACTCCCTGCAGCCATTTCCCAACATAACAGCCGGAGCGGTGCTGTTAAAGCCTAAGTCGGACGTCTTTCCGCTCTGCTCAGATTCCTCCAATCGTTCTCCATCTGCTCGTACTACAAGCCACTGTCCTTACTGTGACCCACAGAGTCCAAACCATCCGCCTCCTCCTGACTTCTCTCATCTCATCGCCTCCTAGCCTCCACTCCATCCTTCCATTCTTGTCATCCTGACCTCCTTTGTATCCCTCGAAGACTCCACGTCTGCCCCTAGCTCAGGACTTGGCCCTTTCTGTTCCCTCTACTCAAAGCATCCTCACCTCTGATCCTCATAGGATTTGTTCCCTTACTTCCTTCAGACCTTTACCCAGAGGCCACCTTCTCAGGGAGGCTCTCCTGGTCCCCCATCTAAAATGTCAGTCCCCCTGCAAACATTTCGTATGTCTCATGCCTGCTTCATTCTTGCCCTTTACCACTTATCGTATGTAACTTACTCTATACTTTATAACTATTCATCTTATTTTCTGTCTCCTCAACTAGACTGTAAACTCTGCAAGCACGGAGCCTTGTCCGTTTGTTCACTGATATACCCCAAGCAACTGGAAAAGCACTTGCCACGTAGCAGGCATCAAATAAATATTTGTCACATGAGTACCTTTGCCACATCTGCTCTCCCTAGAATGTTCTTCCTCCTCTTCTCCGTTCAGACATATTTACCCATCCAGACAGAAATCAACAATTACTTTCTCTCTGCAGCTTCCACAGCTCTGCTGACCTCTCTTCCCCCCGTCAGAGTTCGTTGCTCCCTCCTGTGTGCTAAACAAGCACGTTATGTTTAACCTCTGCTGTGATACTCGAAACACTCTGTGACTTTCAGTATCTAACTTTCCCACGAGATAACGAGTTTCTTCAATGCAGAAGCATCACCTTTTTATTTTTTTCCATTAACTCTGGTGCCTGGCCCGTAGTAAAATGCAGTAAAAGTGTTGAATGAATCAGCAAACATAGTGTCTCTGCTTTTCAGTCCGTCGCTCCCCTTTTCACCACCCCTCACCACTATCCAAATGCCGGCCAGGTCCTCTGCTCCCAAGTTACCCATGACCCCCACTCCAACCAGATCTTACAGACAAGGTCTGTTCCCTGTTCCCAGGTTCTCCCCTCTGCTCTCCTACCCCTGGTCAGACGGTTATTCTCTCAGAGCTCTGCTAAGTCAGATACTATGACAAACTCATAAGCACCAAGATCCTAGTAGATTTAATGCATTGACTACTGAATATTATATTTTAAAGTTACCACACATTTTTTTAAATTCAGGAAATGAAGCAACAAGTGCTGAGGAAGGAAATTTGGGGGTGGGGGACACACACGTTCCTTTTGAAGGTGCTGCTTGGTGCCGGCCTGACTGCTGTGATTTGGAAGGTTTTGAGGGCAGGTGAATTCACTGGGTGAATTAACTTATCAGATTATTCCCTAGGAACAGAGAGATTATTTCTTGAGGACAGAGGAGAAGAGCTGGGACACACTGGACATCTGGAGGGAGAGAGGGCAGCCCCACCAAAGCAATGACATGGGAGAGCTGGGCGATGCCACCACCACCACAGACAGGCCCAGGAGAGTTCTGATCCCCTCCCAGCCGCGCCACTTTGCCTTCAATGGGACCGATTCCACGGGGAAGCCATGGTGCAAATAATCCAATGCAGAAATGACCCATCAAAAGAAGAGGCCACACAATATGAATCCTAAGAAAATATTCTGGAAGCCAGAAAGCACTATTAATTCAGCAACAAACATTCGCTGAGCCCAGAAAGGTAGAAGCATCTCCAAATATATATTGAGTGCTGAGTGCTAGCCCTGTGAAACAACTGGGCACCAGGGCCACAAAGATGAGTAAAGGAAATCCCTGGTTTGAAAGAAAAAGTCTAATAAGTGAAAAATCACTGCAAACTAGTAGGATGAGTACTGGAGAACAGATGTGTCAACACACTACAGCATACAGGCAGCATTCAGCTCTGGTTATATGAGAAACTGTCACATACTATGTAACACTCGAGGCAGGTCTTCAAGGACGAGCAGGAGTTTTCTGGGCAAACAGGGAAAATGGTAGAAGGAACAGCATATAAAAGGCACAGCATCAGGAAGTCACCTGTCTTGGGGAAAAACACTAGTCATATGATATGACTGGATCAGAGGCTTTGAGGATGTGGTGGTAAATGAGATTCAGAGATAGTAACGGATCAGGTTATGAGGATCTTGAAGGCCATACTAAAAAGCTTAGACTTTATCTGTTTAGATGATGCTAAGCTGTTTAAGAATCTAAAGCAAGGGACTAACATGTTCAGAATTTCATTTCTGGAAGATCACTCTAGCTGTAGCATGCGGTATGGATTGGAAAGTGAGGAAGACTGGACTTAAAAAGACCAATTTGTGGACAACTGGAATGGAGGTAGACAAGAGTCTGAGTTAGGCAACAATAGTAGAGATGGACAAGAATGGGCAGATACAAGATATATGAGGAGACAGTCAAAAAGCCTCATGACTAATTGGCTGTGATGGGGAGGAGTCACGAATAATATGGTCGATTATTTTTTGATTTTTTTTTTTTTTTTTTTTTTTTTTTCAGTCCCCGGGCCTCTCACCGTTGTGGCCTCTCCCGTTTCGGAGCACAGGCTCCGGACGCACAGGCCCAGCGGCCATGGCTCACGGGCCCAGCCGCTCTGTGGCATGTGGGATCTTCCCGGACCGGGACACGAACCCGTGTCCCCTGCATCGGCAGGCGGACTCCCAACCACTGCGCCACCAGGGAAGCCCTGGTCGATTGTTTTGACTGATCTAGTGGATTTGCTGATGCGGGTGATACTGAATGCACAGGAAGCTTTTTTGCGGGACAGGTACATACATGTGCGGGGGCATATTGAGTCTGATGTTCCTGGGAGACATCAAGGTGGAGGTCTGGGAGGCAAATGGGATGTGGACAGTCAATCGGGAGATAGATCTAACTTGAAGATGTAAACTTCAAAACCACATCAATACATGGTTCTGGTGGAAACCCACAGGTATAGTTCAACTGTCCTAAGGAAGCATGTTAAGAGACAACCACAGTATGCCCAAGTATGAAGACAGGCTGAAAAGGGGAGCCATACAAGAGATTATCTGGAGATATGCAAACTATTATATATAAAATGGATAAACAACAAGGTCCCACCGTAGAGTGCAGGGAACTATTCAATATCTTGTGATAAACCGTAATAGAAAAGAGTATGAAAAAGGATAGATATGTATGTATAACTGAGTATCTGCTGTACAGCAGAGCGATCAACACAACATTGTAAATCAACTGTACTTCAAAAAAATAAAGGTTATCTGGAGATAGAAGAGGAAAATACAGAGAAGTGTCTCAATGAAAGAGTGTTAAACACACAGCAAGGCCAAAAAAGAGATCTTAAAGGTCTGAAAATGTTCATTGAATTTAACAATACAGAGGCCATTGGTGAGCTTGGTGGGCGCACATTTGGAGAAGGGATGCGGACCAGGGGAGACAAGCAAGGCACCCAGGGAACAAAATTTAAGGTGGTGCTTGCTCTCAAAGATGTACACAAGCAGGATCAGCACCTGAGAGTGAGTTCTGCCTTAAATCTCTCACCTAAGGTGCCTCGTCTTCCTCACCCCAGTCCTGCCCATTCTGAAGAGTAAATGAGAGGGAAGCAAGTAGAGTCAGCAAGCTTAATTTTACTACCCTGACTCAACTTCTCCATCTCTTTCTTTTACAAATCACGGTAGGCTTAAGCTACCACGTTTTGTCTTACATGAACCCCAACACAGGCCACATTTGACTGGCCCAGGCATGAACACCTGATCCAAGGGCAGCTAATCCTAAATTCTCAGCATACTGGGCAAAGCGCACTTCCTCTCCTAAGACTCCGATCAAGAAAATATCATGAGAATTTATTAGTTGGCAATAGAAGAAAAGTTGAAGAAAGCTGACCATTTAAAGGCCAGAACAGCCACAGTGGGTCACACACAGACCAAAGCTACAGGAAGACTGAGTTCTAAGTAAACTAAGGAATTCTATGGTACAGAGAAAAAACAGAATCCGGTAGTGGAGAGAAGTGGGGCCGCTGCAAGAGGACGAAGATACCACTGGTCTCTACAACCCTCTCAGCTCCAGAGAGCTTTTTCGTCTCCTGTGCAGACACGTGTACATTAAGTTCCTTTATTCCTCAAGTTAGAGCTGAGCGTCTCTCTTCTTTGCAACCAGTAGAGCCTGATTCAAGTTATTTTTAAAGGAGCCTTGTCTGTGAAGGAAAAATGTAAGGCAACAGGAGAACAAGGGTTATGTACAAGAAAGGTCATTTGCGTTCTATAAAATGGAATGAAAAGATGTTCGTAAGCTACTTTGAGTAACTGGATCAGCTGTTGGTCCTACCGATTTGTTCCTAAAGTATTCTGGATTGGGAAGGGGGCTAATGCCTGCCCAACTCATTCGGACTCATCTCTGTCTCCTTACCCATGAGGTAGTGATGTGAGCATCTACCTACTTTTCTTTCTCATAGGGTGGATACTTATTATTCAATACATTGAAACACTGGGTACCATACTAAAAAGTGAAGGTGTGAGGTGTCAGTCACCATCAGTCATATCAATCCCAGAAGCAACTGTTTACAAGCCCTCTTTAGTAAAATCGGCCGCAGGTCCACTGAACCATGCTACACCCACCCCGCCCCGCCTACCCGCCACTTCTTTCTCCCTCTCACAGCGCTTGAAGTTCTATACTTACCCTCTGCCATTGCTGTCTTACTTCTGGCTGAGTTTTGCTAATATCCAATAACTGGATAATCAACACCTCTCACCTGGAAACATTCTAACACGTTCGTTCACCTGAAAATAGTTATTCCAGCTATGATGGGCAAGACAGCCCTTTAGAAATGGTAAACAGTAGGTGGTAATGGCCACGACAGTGACAGTAGTAAGCACTGGTGATGGTAGTTGTTGTCATAGCTACACTATAGAAAATCACATTGGGTAATCTGAAATTGAACTTAACTCTTCCATCTTTATACCTCACACAGAACTCTATGTTGACCCTTTTATTTTTTTAAACCAGTTTTTTCATGCCATGATACCAATTTTAATATAATTGGGGAGTATCATAAACCTAATTCATTAGCAGACAGCGGAGAATAGCCTTGTTACAACACAGTCTCATGTGCCGCACAGCCCTCTGCTCCCTGCCCACGAAGTCCAAAGGGTGGTCCAGGAGGAAGATCTGGGTGCTTTAAAAGCCTCTGCGGCAGTAGCAGCACTTTGGGATTCTAGGAGAACAGCGGATCCATTTTGTCACCTAATGTGAGAACAGGTTTTTCAACCCTTCTCTTGGTCAACACTGAGAGTCAATCTATTAGTTCAGATTACCTGATGACACAGTCTGTAAACAGGGCCCGTGCAAACTAGGGAAAAGTAACATGGGTAACAGCCATCTTTGGCCCTGGACTGACTGGATATGTGGGTGCTCTGGGCATGCCCAGGTCTTCTGATTGGCCGATGGTGGGGAAAGGAAAGCACTAACATTTAACAACTAATCCAGTGCTCTAAAGGTACCTGGGCAGCGCCCAGCACTTCCTCTTCTGTGTCAGACTTCAAGAAGTCTTTTACCCTGGCTTGTTGAGCCTGGCTAAGGATGAGGTAAAAGAGATATAAGGTCTCCTTTCTGCTCTGTACTTACCTGTCAATTGAGGAGAACGTTTGTAAAGAATGCACCTGGGATGATGGGTACACGAAATCCCCTGATACTATTCTCCCCACTCTTGTCAATGTTTGAAATCTTCCAGAATAAAGAGTTAAACCAGAAAGAAAAGGCAGTTTTATATACTATTTAACTTTAGGGTTTGGGGAAAAGAGATCTTTCTCCCCCAAACATTTTCCACCACCTCCTAGTCAATGCTTTTCATTTCACAGTTGTAAATAAGATTGGAAATACAAACACAAATAGGGACGAACAGTGACTAGAATTCACATTCAGATGGGAACTACTGAAAGCAGATCCTTTCGCAGGAGGGAGCAGCAGGGTACCCGGCACCTGGAGGGGGAGAACGGGACACGGAGACGAGAAACTGGGAGTTTCACAGTCATATTTTATCGACTTCACAGTGTGGCCACCTCTCTGCCTCAAAAGGTTCTTTGCGGAGGCAACTGGTGCTTACTGAGATCCCCTCTCCTCCCACGAGTTTGCAATCCTGCCCCATCCCCGCCACAGTTATCCTGGGCTTCAGAGACAAAGTCCTTCGCTGGCTTTTGACCCCTGCCCCCTTAATAATATTAGACCATAAAGTTGCTTAGCAGAGAGGAGTTGCCATGACGACAACACCCCTATCTCTGTAGCAATGCCAGCACCGAGACCCAGGGGCTCGGGCACATGGCAAAAGGACAGCTTGCGAGGAACAATGGAGGGAGCCGACGGCAGATTCTTTTCATGCCTAATTACCCATGAACACATGGCACAATGGCTTATTTAACTCTGCCTTGGCTCAGAATGGAGACAGGTCCTTGTTCCAGTTGGAACGGATTCCAGCCCTGGCCCTTGCCTGCTACGTCAGAGAGGGGCAGAGGGACAAGAAGAGTGAGTGATTGAAATGCACAGACCTTGTCTTCTTAATTATTTTGCATTTGGCTATCTTTCCTTGTCACAGAAGCTAATTATTCCAAGTCAGGAAAATTGTTCCACCGAAGGTTAAGCCACAAGCTGAATGCTGACCGGTGTTAGGAGCAACCATTTCCCATGGCTTGCTAGGCAGTAGGATATCATTCTCTCTCAGAACTGACCCAGACAGGCAGAGGGCAGAATGACTCAGTAAATCCTCAGGATGTATAAGGTAACCTTCCTGGCTTCTTTCTCACTGTTCCAGAAACCCTAGAGTAGAATTCAGGCCTCACCTCATGGAATGTTGCAGGCTGTGGAAAAGCAGTCTTGCCAGGACCAGGCTGTAAGGAGAGCCCAGGCAGAAGAAACAGGACAGAGCTGGGGGCAAGGGGGAGTCTCCACTCTGTGCAGCAAGCAGGCTCAGGACTGCGCCACTTCCTCCACTTGGCGAGCTCACTACCATCCCGAAGTGCTTTTCAGTCATCAAAGATGATGCGTGAGCCAAAGAGGCTGCTGTCTCATAGGAATGAGGAGGATGAATGGTCTTCAGAGATTCATGCCACTGGCTCTCTTCTGGGTTTTCTGCCATAGCAGCCAACTACAGGAGATAATCGATTACCAAAACTACACCCAAGTGAACTCAGATAACACTGCCTTAAACATCTGTCTAGATCCCTGCTCCAGCTGTGACCCTTATCACTTTCCTTCCAGTATGACTTACTATTCCTTATCTCATTCAAGTAATCACAGGCAGAGAGGGTCAAAGGCTTTCCAGTTCTCTTTCCTGGCTCAGCAAAACCCAGTGGGCTCTGGGTTTCTTATATTCTAACTGAGCACACTAGAATACAATATTTTAGAACCCATCCGTCTGGGAGAACCCAGAGCACACTCTCCTCATAAAGGTAGTAAGAAATGCACTGGGATGGGATCACTGCCATCTTTGAGAAGCTCAGAGTGGCTGTCCTCTGTAGAACAGAACTGGTAGGAGATGTAGCCATGAGATTGAACTTCTTGATATTAAGTGGAGTTTCAAATGAGGTTCAGAGTAAGATAAGGCTTTGCTACAGGCCCAGCCTCTAGTTCAAACTCAGGACTAGATACAATTGCCACTCAGGACTAAATTCAATGGTACTAGGGGTACCAGAGGTACCAGACACAGATAAAGATGTACAGAATTTCCAGCTCCACTAGGACACTTAGAGCACAGACCTGGGAAGGTGGCGGGAAACCATGTCTTCTGCAGAAGAAAATGGCTGCTGTTTGAAAAGAAGCTTATGGGTAAATGAACGACAATGGGATACCAAGTGGTTGTGTGATGAGGGCTGCCCATCAGAAGGTGGGTGTTATCTAATCAACTGATCATGAGGTCAGGTAGGTAAGGAGAAATTCCCATGGCGATGGAAAGTGTGCATCAGGCCTATGGATATTCAGAAGGCATCAGTAAATGACATGAGTGAGCAGTCAGAATTCCATGCCCCTTCTCCCATTTCTCCTTCAACTCACACCTATGAAGGAGAGGACACATAGTTCAAACCTAGTTTAAAAATGGGGCTATACCATACTTGGTGCTAGCAAAAATGGACTGCTGACACTTTTCAGCCTCATCCAGGAGTGACACTAAGGACAATGGTGAAGGAAAATTCTCCCAGAGGTCAGAACTTCAAAACAGTAATCTAGGCCGTTCACTTCATATAGAGGAAGGCCTGAGGTCCCAATATGTACATGAACTCCTGAGAAGTGGCCAGTTACTTGGCTGAAAGGGACACCACTAGAATTTTTGTGTATTTATTTCCTATGGCTGCTGTTACAAAGTACCACAAACTTCGTGGCATAAAGCCACAGACATTTATTCCCTCACAGTTTTGGAGGCCTGAAGTCCAAAAATACTATCACCGGATTGAAAGAAAGGTGTTGGAGGCTTGAAGGAAAACCCATTCCTCGCCTCTTCCAGCTTCTGATGGCTATTGGCACTCCTGGGCTTGTGGCCGCATTGCTCCAATCTGGTCTCCATCTTCACATTGCCTTCTCCTCAGTTTCTATCAACTTCCTCTGCCTCTTTCTTATAAAGACACATGTGATTTTAAGACCCACCCAGAGAACCCTAGATAATCTAACAATCTCAGGGGCCTTAATCTAATCACATCTGCAAAGACCATTTTTCCAAATAAGATAATATTTACAGATTCCAGAAATTAAGACCAGATACCTTCAGAGGCTACCATCAATCTACCACAATTTGGGACTAGGAGGTCTTGGAAAGACAATTGTCAGTGGGCCTATGGGAGGGGGCACAAAAACTGCGAGAATTTTTCTGTCTCGTGTTACTATCCGCGAAATGTATTCACCCCAGAAAACGTTCTCAGTCCCCAGGGAAACAGCGTGCCCTCCTGTGGATGTCAGCCAGCCTCTCAGTTTGGCTTAGTACCGACTCAGGGCCTCTAAGCCATCCCTGAGCGGCTATGGCAGCAAAGGTGGAGTACTGCATGGTCACAACAGCAAGGGCTCCATCCCACCAGGGTTCTTGATATTCCACAACCTGCCAGCTACAGAGACCGATTCTAACCGCTCGATAGGGTACCATTCCTCTAGGACAGTGCTTCTGAATCAATCTGTGGTGAGCAACCAGGTTTGTTTGTTTTTAAACTTTTAAATATTATGGAAATTACTTTTATATAATACAGTGAAATGAATTACTAGAAAATTACTAGATGCTTGAATGTGGCAACAATGTCAAATTATTTTAATTTTCTAGACTCTTCCTTTCAATTTCTATACGTATCACAGATTGGTAAAAGGCCCATCACATCACATGGACCTCATTTTGAGTAGCATTGCCTTATAAACAGGCCAGCACCTATCGCTGGATCAATTCCATCAGCTCCTTTCCATCCTGAAAGGAGCAGTAGTTCTTCTCTACACAAGGTTATACCTGCTCAGAAAATGGGTTTTCATTCCGTGCATGTTGCTTTCACCAGTACCACAATCCAAACGCCTAATCAATTGATGTGGTATGACACTCAGCATTGCCTCAGACCGACAGAAATATTTTACAGCCAAGGAGGTGCAACATTGGACATACGACCACAGGATTCACTGTGTTACCATGTGCCCCATGACACACAGCCAGCCAGCCAACCAGCACGATGGAATAGCCCCTGTCTCCAAAGGCTGGACTACATGAATCTAGGAACCAAAGGAGAGTAGTGTGGTCGAACCCTCTCAGAATCACTCCCAGTGACTTAACTTGCAAATGTATGCTTCCCCCTTTCTGCATTGTCAGACTCTGCCAGGTTAAAGGTCCTGGCCCTTTGGAGAGAAGGCTTCCTCCAGTTCTACTGAATTGAAAGCAAGAGCAGCCAGAGAGCCACTCTTCACTCCCCACCTCAATGGACCAGAGGTCAAAGAAAAGAATTACTGGACTCCTGGTGCTAATTAAACCTGATTACTATGAAAAATTAGGATTGCTGCTCTACAGTGAGAGCAGGGAGTCTGAGGGATCCCCTGGAAGCCAGGGATCCACTGAGGCTTCTCTCTGTTTTCATGTCCAGTAACAGCAAATCAGCAACTGCAGCAACCGTAACTTAGATGGTCGAGGTAACTTAGTGCACAAACCCCTCAGGGGTGGAAATCTAGATTATTCCACCAGGCTGCTAAAGGGTTGGCTGATGGAAAGGAAATTCTAAAAGAAGTGGAGGAGAGAAGAGATGATTATCAAAAATGGCCTTGGGACCAGCTGCTGCTTATTTCCATGATCTTTTTTTTGTTTTATTTTTGCGGTACGCGGGCCTCTCACTGTTGTGGCCTCTCCCATTGCGGAGCACAGGCTCCGGACGCGCAGGCTCAGCGGTCATGGCTCACGGGCCCAGCCGCTCCGCGGCATGTGGGATCCTCCCAGACCGGGGCACGAACCCGTGTCCCCTGCATCGGCAGGCGGACTCCCAACCACTGTGCCACCAGGGAAGCCCCTCCGTGATCTTCTTGATGTAAGTCTTATGCCAGATTGCTGCTGCTGGCACTATCCTGAAGGGCTCTTTGTGATTAGGTAGACTTTTACCAGTCCTGTCAGAAGATAAGTGACAGCACTTTGTTCTTACAGAAATGGAGGTACCATATTATAACTGAGAAGCAGATGCAACAGAAGGGCCCAAAGAGAGTTAATGGTGCAAGTGTTACACTGTCAGTCACTTATTTTGCACCATCCTCTCAGCTTCATCAATTTTGGGGACGCTTGACCACTTGTTCCACCCCAGTCGCCACTGCAACAACAAACTCTCTGTGGACATGAGTTTACTTAATTCCAAGCAGTAGACACCACGGTAACATATCCTCATATTGGCACATCCTCTGCCTCACTCCTCTTTTTCTTCACTCCTCCTTCCTGGTATTATATACCTTAATAAAGTGGTAGCTCATAAGCTCTTGTCTCAGCCTCTGTTTTCTGTGAAGACCCAGGCTAAGATATTAGCCAAAGGTCCTCTGCCAGTGACTTGCAGTTTGTGCTGTCACTACCCTTCTGCCTAGCGTGGGTCACCGATTATTTACACTATAAATAATAAAGTATATTCCTCCTGCTAAAGTGGAACACCTTTCTTTAGCTTATCCAACAGTTAAAAAGTTTCTAGACAGGCTGAAATATGAAAGTCAGGTAAAAAGAGTTTAAGGAGGCAGAAAGCCGTCACAAAGATCAAGAGGTTGGCATAGGAAAAAGGAAAAGGAAAACGTTCTCCATCATCAGAAGAATACACAGAATATGAAGGTCTTCCCAGTGACACCAAATTGAGATCTTCTGAAGAAAAACACTGTCAAAAATGCAACATTCCATCTTCCGTAAAAAAAGTAAAGCGACTTTAGGAGCATTAGCAATGCTGAGAAAGTCTGTCATCACCTTTAGCTAGAATAGATCAGTTAGAGTCCTCTTCAAGATGTATAAAGAAACCTCATTTAAATCTTCTATGGTAATGGGTAAAAATGCTATTTTCCTAGAGTGCATGTTATAAAGTGTATGAATGTAGGGAGAGATCTAAATTTTAGTTTACTACTGGCATGCACAGTCACAAAAGTTTGGAAACTGATGCTCTAGACAATTGGAAACAATTGAAGTTTTTTTTGAGCAAGAAAGTGATATATGATCAGAGGAAAGTTTTAGGAAGATTAGGAAAATTCTTAAAATGGAGAAAACCATTTGGAGTTATCCTAACAATTAGGAATACCTAATCTCTTTTCTCATGTGTGAATTTTCAGTAGCATTAACAGGCATCTTTATTTTATTCCTGACCTCAATGAGAATGTTGCTGTTGTGTCACAAGGACAAAATTACTAATAAATGTAGAATAAGCATTCTTTATTAGATTGTGAAAGTATATTCTCTTACTATTTTTCAAGAGAACAAGTGGAAATAAAAAAAAATCAAAGAAATAATCCAAGAAAAACAAGAAATTTTTTTTAAAGTGTATTGTGTATTAAATAAAAGGACTGACTACATGCCAGGTGAATAAGTTACTTTAAAAAAATGTTTTAACTTACATAACCATGTCCTAGCAATTCTTTAAATTACAAAGAAATACATTCCTATAGTCTCTGTGTGGGAAAAATAAAAAAAGATTAAAAACATTAGTGAAGTCTCTGACATCTCAGCAATTCTAAACACCAATACAACATCTTATAAGAATTGAAGAGAAAACTATTTTGACATAAAAATGTTTTTCCATCCAAAACACCTTTCATGTGTAAAGCATGGAAGGCAGCAGCTCAGATCTTAGTGAAATTCATGTCCTCTCACCCTGAGTAAAGGCCAAGTCCTAAGCAAAACACAGTACTCCATCTTATAGTAACTGGACATATATCCGGAGATATGTGATCTGAATTCTTTCAATCAAAATCTGCCCTTGTAATTTTACTGACCAAAGTTGAAAGAAAAAAAAGAAACTCTTGCCTCTTCAGCCATGAAACTAAAATGATACAAACTTAGAGCTGCAGGTACCAATGCTCCCACCAAATGGAAAAAAGCATTCTCCCTAGATATAGATAGCTATGTATATATGTTACATGTGTGTGTGTTATGTATATGTTACAGACACAGAGAGATACAATAAAACCAAGTAGAGAGAAACACAGATGATAAAAAAAAAAAAAAGACAGCATCTCGACAATGGCTGGATCTCTGGTTCCAATTCCTACTTTACTAGGATGTGCCTGCCCTGAAATCTCTTCCTTCTATTCTAGAGTTTTAACAATATTTTTTTCAACAAACCTCTTTAATTTTTCCTTCTGTTTGTTTTTTCCTAAGTTAAATTGAACTCTTTCAATGGCAAACTTCCTCATAGAGATTTGCTACCAGATTTAGGGTATTACAAATGGCAGACCCTAAAATTGGAATTGCCTACACCAAAACCAGGTGATGGGCATCTTTTTATATAAGATGACTGACTTATTTTATCCTATTTTCCCACTTCTCAACTCTACTTCCAAATAATATCAAGATAATCTTGGTTGAAAATCATATCTTGCTATAAAATTTTTCTTATTATTTGTTCCACTGCTAACTTTCTTTTATATTTGCATTTAGTCTTATAATAGCAGTCTTTGTTACGCAGCAAAGTTGCAGATTTCATGTGTCCCTTTGGTGTCTTGAGAATTAAACAATGCTCCCACCAAAGCTGCTGTTTTAGGAGCTTTGTCACTGATGACTGTGCAGCTAGAGAGACGAGCTAGAGAGATGAGCAAGGTAGCTGGATTTGAAATCAGAAAGGAACAGCAAAGCAGAGATACAGCTTTATTAAGAGACCCTCTTTCTGCCTGTGGCCACTGACCCAAGATCACAGCACGCCAGAGCATCACGCACCCTGAAGAACTGAAAAAGTTGCCTGCTCCACTCTTTAGTGCAAAGAAGAGAATATATGAAGCCCCTGAGAGGTAGGCTGAAGGCAAAGCAATGGGGGAAACGTGATTTCTCAGACATCTTTCAAAAACTTCCTGCCTTAGGCTCTGTAAATAAGGCAACAATCCGCAACCCACCCACTTTGTAAAATGCAACCAACTGGGGATCAGTGAGAGAGCGGAGGTCAGATTTGCTCTGTCCACCAGGCCAGTTTATTACTTCATGCTGCAGAGGTCTATCACTAAGGAAGAGAAACCACAGAGGAGGGGTCCAAATTCGAAGACCACGATTTGAAAAAAAAAATTTAGTGTTTGTTACTAGCTAACATAAAATTTAGAAACAAAAAAGCTGTTAAGTTTTATGTGTTTTAACAGAGAAAATCCAAATCAGACAACCAAAAGTTTCCTTTTTTTTCTACTTCCCATATTTCCTACATGTAAAATCAGTTTAAAAAATAGTTTTACTCGGGCTTCCCTGGTGGCGCAGTGGTTGAGAGTCCGCCTGCCGATGCAGGGGACACGGGTTCGTGCCCTGGTCTGTGAGGATCCCACATGCCGCGTAGTGGCTGGGCCCGTGAGCCATGGCCACTGAGCCTGCGCGTCCAGAGCCTGTGCTCTGCAATAGTTTTACTCTTTTTATGTAAGACGACTGATTTATTTTGCTTTTAGTTGTCTACCTCTCACCTACTTCCAAATAATGTCATTATAATCTAGGCTAAAAAGCCATATTCTTGCAATAAAATTGTTCTTACAGTATATTTCATTTCTAATTTTTACATTTGATTCTGTTTTATAATGATACTTATAACAATTATTTAGTAAATCTGCATTTATTGGTTTGGGTGCTTACTGCACAGATTTTAATTCTTTAATTTTTTTATTGAGATATAACTTACATAAAGTACACAAATACTGTGTCCAGCCCCTTAAAATGGTACTTGTGTAAACATATGTGTCACCATCACCTAGATCAAGATTCAGAATATTTTCAGCAACCCACTGGGCCTCCTCCCCCATGCTTCCTCCCAGGTTGTACCCCCAGCCCTGCATGGCAACTACTATTCTGACCTTTTGTCATGAAAGATTAGTTGGTCTATTATTTTTTTTAATTTACATAAATGTAACCATATAATATATATTCTTTTTTCTCTGGATTCTTTCACTTAATATCTAAAAGATTCATTCATATCATGCGGAGTCTTAGTCACTTTAACTGCCATGCAATATTCTATTGCATGAGTATACTACAATTTATTTATCCATTCAGCCACTGATAGATATTCAAGTTATTAGAAGTTTTTGACTATTGTGAACATTCTTGGAAATGTCTATGGATAGACAGAAGCACTCATTTCTTTGGGGTATATATTCACTAGTGAATCACAGAATATGTGTGTTTGGCTTTATCAGATTCTGCCAAACAGTTTTCCCAATGCGCTTGTAGCAATTTACTCACCAGCAATGGATGAGAGTTCCATTTACTTCACTTTTTCACCAACACTTAGTATCATTAGTTTTATTAATTTCAGCCATTTTTTGGAGGTGCAGCAGTACCTCCTTGTGATCTTAATTTGTGTTTCTTGGTAAAAATGCAGAGTACCTTTTCATATGCTTATAATCCATTTGAATATCTTTTCTGGTGAAGGGCCTGCTGAAGGCTTTTGCCTGGAACGGAAAGGTCATCCGTGCTGAAGGAACAGGGATGTGTCAAACCACCGAGGTGAGATACACGGTTTTCTCTTTATTTTACTTGGGGTTCATTGACCTTCTTGACACTTGACATTTTTTAAATCAAATTTGGACTTTTCGGGGCAATTATTACTTCAAATATTTTTTTCTGCCCCAAATTCTCTCTACAGTCAGGTACAGTTACAGTACATATATAAAGGAGAAAAGTTCAAGAAGTGGAAAA
Source organism: Monodon monoceros (assembly GCF_005190385.1). Taxonomy (NCBI): domain Eukaryota; kingdom Metazoa; phylum Chordata; class Mammalia; order Artiodactyla; family Monodontidae; genus Monodon; species Monodon monoceros. The sequence goes on along the minus strand of NW_021703784.1, from coordinate 10,256,265 downwards.
TTGGCCACTGCAGCTAAAGGACAGGCTATGTGACAGTCTGTGGCTAGAGGTAAGGGTGGCTGTAGAAGTTTGGGCCATGTTACAGAAGACTCTCTGCCTAGATCTCACTCCCATTTCCCTGTTCTAGTCCACGGATGTTGTTTTTTTTTTAATGCTGTTTATTAAGTATTTTTCTACATGTAAAGCAATATACTAGGATATTTAGAGAATGCAAAGAATAAGACAAGGATCTGGCTCTCCAGAAGGTTATAACCCAGATGCGACAGTGTAGGATATGACATAGAGCAAATAAATAAACCCGTAGATAAAGCTCTACTGTGGGACTAGAGACTTCTGCAAAAGGAACCCAATTCCTCATTAGTCCCATGAGGACAAACCAGGAACAAAGGCAGGTAAACACTTCCAAGAGTGAGAGAATTGGAAGCAATATTAGGATATTAAAAAATCAGAGCCTGGGAACTTCCCTGGCAGTCCAGCAGTTAAGACTCCATGCTGCCACCGCAGTGGGCGCGGGTTCGATTTCTGGTCGGGGAACTATAGAAAACAACCTTATGGTTACCAAAGGAGAGGGAGGAGAGGAATAAATTAGGAGTTTGGGATTAAAATATACACACTACTATATACAAAATAGATAACCAACAAGGACCTACTGTATAGCACAGGGAGCTACACTCAGCATCTTGTAATAACCTATAACAGAAGAGAACGTAAAAAAAGAATATATATATATGTATATAAATATAACTGAATCCCTTTGCTGTACACCTGAAACTAATACAACACTGTAAATCAACTATATTTCAATAAAAATTTTTTTAAAAAAATCAGAGTCTGCATATCTCATGCTCTATTCATCCTTTCACTGCCTCTGAATAAAACACAACTGTTAGTCAAAATCTGTGGAATTTTTAATCTGCCACAACATCTTGACCTAGCAAAGGATGGGGGTACTTCTACCTCAATCTCCAATCTGATGGAGCAACTGTTTACTTAAATCATAGACACACATCCTCTGCTAGAATGCAGTGAGAATGAAATAGTAACAAAAAAAATCTAAACTGCAGGCTCCATTCTCTGAAAAGTTTACACAGATCTTTCCCTCATGATGTAAGTGTGTTGAAGTCTGCGTCATTAGAGAGTCCCAGGGCACAAGCCATTCAGATGTGACGTCTGTATTTTAGGGGAGAAGGACTTTTAGGAAAATTTACCAATTACAACTTCGGAAAAGTAAACCTGGCAAACCCAGACCTTCTTGGCATTAAACAGATGTCGGCTTCCCCATGGTAAATGGCCCCCATGACTCAGCCTCGAGCTGCAAGGTAGATGAGGATGTGCTAAGGCTACTGGAGCATTCCCTCAGTGCTCTACCAACTCACCGCGACACACAGCTGGCCCATTCCCCTTTGCTCGTCTCTCAGATCAAGACCTACGACCTCCCACAGCCGACTTCTCCAGTCCTTTCCTGTTCCAGAATTATACTTGCTAAAACTTCCTGCTTATTCTGTTCTCTGCACATAGCAAATACGTACTCAGTCTCTCTTCGTGGTAATAGAGGCCGCAGAATCTCAAAGAGTACATTACTGAGAAGGCCGGATCCTGCAATGTGAAAGGGTTTCCGTTCTCTCTGTATCTAAGTGAGTCTCAGAGTTATAGCAGACTTCCATATCCATTCCTCTCTCCTGTACTCAGGCAGGAAGACAGGCCCCACATCTTTATCAGAGCTCTTGCTCCTGTTCTCCTTCTCTTTACATCCTGGTCCACCCAGTCCGGGCTGATACTCGGGTGGATAATATAGGCTCCTGTCTAGTCTGTCTCCAACCTCTCCCCACAAGACCTCCTGCATGTATATGCCACCTTGATCTTCTCAAAATCCTGGTTTTCCTTCCCTCAATGCTTTTAGAAAGGAAGATAAGAAACATACGAAGACGTAAGAGGATTTCTCCATGAACTTGGGATAATCAAAGATTTTAAAAACAGGAACCAAAAAGGAAAAAATTATAAATGGAAATACCTTACAATTGAGAATGGATATTGCATCAAAAACAGCATTAAGAGGGACTGGTGGTCCAGTGGTTAAGACTCCACACTCCCAATGCAGGAGGCCCGGGTTCCATCCCTGGTCAAAAAACTAGATCCCACATTCTGCAACTAAAGGAGCCTGCACACGGGCAACGAAAATGCTGTATACTGCAACTAAGACCTGGAGCGGCCAAATAATACTAAAAAAAAAAAAAAAAAAAAGGCAGCATTGAGAGAGTTGAAAAGGCAAGTCACAGAGTGGCTTATCTACACAACACGCATGTCTGGCAGAAGACTCATAATCAGAATATATAAAGAATTCCTCAGCATTATGCTCAATGAAATAAGCCAGACACAGGAAGGAAAAACTGCAGGATCTCACTTATACATGGAATCTTAAAAAAGTCAAATACATGGAAGCAAAGAGTAGCATAGTGGTTACTGGCACAAGGAGGCGGGGAAATGGGGAGAATCTTGTCAGGGGGTACAAAGTTGCAGTTACACAGGATGAATAAATCTAATATATAGCATGATGACTGCAGTTACTAATACTTACTGAACACCGGAAATTCGCTGAGAGAGTAGATTTCAGGGGCCCTAAACATACACTCACACACAAACAATTATATGAGAAGGAATTTTTTTACAGATTTATTTTATTTATTTTATTTTTGGCCGCGTTGGGTCTCTGTTGCTGCGCAGGTTTTCTCTAGTTGCAGTGAGCGGGGTGCTACTCTTCGTTGCAGTGCGCGGGCTTCTCATTGCCGTGGCTTCTCTTGTTGTGGAGCCCGGGTTCTAGGTGCGCGGCCTTCAGTAGTTGCAGCACACGGGCCCTAGAGCGCGCAGGCTTAGCTGTTCCACGGCATGTGGGATCTTCCCGGACCAGGGCTCGAACCCGTGTCCCCTGCATTGGCAGGCAGATTCTTAACCACTACGCCACCAGGGAAGTCCCGATATTTTTAAATAATTACTCCAGGGCAAAAATTTCATCCAGGACCGCACTGTGTAAATTGGTGCATATAGTCACTCTGTGTAAAAGAGATATGCTTTACCAGACAAGCCATGTGGAGGATGAAGGATATTTCAATAATAGGAAACTGCACGAGTAAAGATGCTAAAGAGGGCGTGTGCCGTGTGTGGTAGGAAAGTGAGCCTTGGTTTGGTAGGTCACAGAGAAAGTCAATGCAAATTATTGAATAATAGGAGAAAACCACGTACTTTGTTTTGTTTAAACTTTTTTCTGAAGTATGATCTATATATAAAAAGACAGAAATTCAAAGTATAGAGTCTAATGACTTTGCATCATCCAACTAATGCCCAGAATAAGAAACAAAACATCACCAGGACCCCCTTCTGGCCCTGAACAGTCAATATCCCCATAAGGGAAACCAGGCATTATAGTTTAGTTCTGTTTTTGTACTCCATGTAAATTGAATTTTGCAGAATGCATCTTTTTGTGTCTGGCTTCTTTCATTCAACGTCATTTTTCAGGGACTCATCCATGTTGTCTCATGTGGTTATATTTCATTCATACTTGCTGCTGAGTATTTCATAGCATGATTACACAGCAGTGTATTTATCCATTGTATTCTGGGTGGATACTTGGGTTATTTCTAGGCTTTGGCTATTACAAAAGATGCCAAATGAATGAACGTTCTTGAGTATGTCTTTTACTGAATATATGCCCATTTCTGTTAGTGTATACCTAGGGGTAGAATTTCCAGGTCATAGAGTATGTGTATGTGCAGCTCTAACTGATATGGCAAACAGTTTTCCCAGATAGTTGCACTAACTTACATCCCCATCAGTAAGTAGGTTTCAGAGTTCCAGTCGCTTCACTTCTGCACCATCACTTGGCGTTTTCTGTCTTCTTTATTTAACCTTTCTTGGGGGGTGTGCAACAGCAATTCATTGTGGTTTTAATGTTTATTTTCCTGGTGATGAATGAAGTATGTTTTCATAGATCTACTGGCCATTTGGATGTCCTCTTTTAAGAAATGCTTATTTAAATTTTTGTCCATTTCCTGTTGAACATCTAAATTATTTCTTTGAGGAATTCTTTTTTTTAAACATTTTTATTTTGAAATAATTTTGAGCTTACAGAAGGGTTGCAATGTTCACCTAGCTTCCTGTAATATTAATATCACATAACCATAATACAATAAATGAAACAAAAAAATTAACATGGGCACAATACTATGAAGTAACCTACAGATATCATTAGAATTTCAGCAGTTAAGAGGAGTGATTTTCAAACTTCACATTGTGACCCGTTGATGCAATGATTCTCAACTTTGGTTCCACATTGTTATCACTCGGGGATATTTGCTTATTCAAATTATATATATTTAAGGTGTACAACATGCTTTGATACACATATACATAATGAAATGATTGCTAAAGTCACTCTAATTAACATACCTTCTGGGCTTCCCAGGTGGCACAGTGGTTAAGAATCCGCCTGCCAATGCAGGGGACACGGGTTTGAGCTCTGGTCCGGGAAGATCCCACAGGCCGTGGGACAGCTAAGCCTGCGCGCTCTAGGGCCCGTGTGCTGCAACTACTGAAGCCCGCGCGCCTAGAGCCCGGGCTCCACAACAAGAGAACCCACCGCAATGAGAAGCCCGCGCGCTGCAACGAAGAGTAGCCCCCACTCGCCGCAACTAGAGAAAGCCGCGCGCAGCAACAAAGACCCAACGCAGCCAAAAATAAATAAATAAATTTATTTTTTTTAAAAATCTAGGATTCTTCTAGATATTTAGGATATTTCTATTTTTTTACAGTTGTCTTACCATACTTAATTCAAGAACAAAGTTCTAGTGACTATCTTCCCAAGTCTTTCCAAAGCATTCAACTTAGTTTTCAAAGAAACATTTCATATAACATATAATTAAATTATATCTATAGAATAACAAGTAAAATTGGCAGAAACAGACCTGGTAACAAACACCACTGGTTCTTGGGTACTCAGCTGATGGAAAAGTGAGCTGACTGCACTATGTTAGATTTGCATCGATTTAACACAGTATGTATTACAGAGAAGGGGAGCCTTAGTCTGTTTAGTTAGTTAATTGGAAGCTGGATAAGAGAATATATATTTTTTATTTTTATATATATATATATATATATATATATATATATGTATATACATACATATGTACATGTATATGGGGGGTGAAGAGGGAGGAGGAGAGTGAGAGAGAGAAAGCTACCAAACATGTCGGTATAAAATTAAAGATACTATCAACAATGGGGAGAAAAGGCAATTTCTGCCAGTTTGGCTTCCAGTGAGACTCTTGGCCTCCTTCACACTGAGCATGAATTTAATCAAGAGATGGAAAAGGCTTCAGGTTAAACTAGTTCTCTTGTGGAACCTAAGTCAGCATTCATCTTCAGAGGCATTATTGTTCCTTACACAGCCAGATTCTTGGTCCAAAACCAGCAAGGAGAGCCCATCACTAGGACATGGCTCATCCTGGTGGCAACCAGAGTCCTCCTCTTGCCCGCTACCCTCCAGGAGTTCAATGTTGGCACAAGCACAGAAATCTGCCATTGGTTCATCAGCCAGACCCCTGACGGAGGTGTAGGGGGAAAGGAAGGAAACCTAACGAGATTACAAGAGCAATAAAGTAGACTGAAGCCAAAGATGACACAGGTTTCTGGGGAGGTAAAGGGAATGTACTGCAAGAAAGGACATTCTTAATTCACATTGTCTTGGGAAGATCCATCGAGCTTGATGCTAAAATCCTTGGCAAGAGCTACACATGAAATTTAGAGAAGCCCTTTCCATTAAATTGCCTCTCCACATTATACATTTAGAGGGAAAAAGAAATCTCAGAGATGTAATTTTTTACCATCTAACTGTCCAATTATCCAGCAGAGGAGAGAGTTGCCCCGTTTTTTGTTTGTTTGGTTTTTTTTGAATGTGGCAATACTCCTTGTGTCCTAGTCAAGCCCATTAGGAACAAACTGACCCAAAATGCCTCAAAGAGGAAAATTAGATCTTCCATCCTAATTGCCTTTCAATAATATTATGGGATTAAAAGTCTTACAAAGAATGGAATTCAATTAACTGATTCCTCTTACTATTTTCCTAAAGCAACACTGACTGAATGGTTTCATAAGCCCTAGGACAGAGGCACATCACTTAACCCTGGTTGGAAGGAGAATTCTTTATATACAATTATTTTACTGTGGTAAAGTCCTTTATAATCACTTTTAGCTGTTCCGGAAAGTCTCAGAACCCGGTCAACATACTTGCCCATCACGGATGGAGGGAGTGTGGAAGCAGCAGAGGCAGATGTGTGGTCCAAAGAGGATGGAAGCGGCAAAAGTAATGTGATAGGGAGCAGGTCTCTTTCCTCAAAACTGTTTCTATCAGAATTCACAAAATTCCACCACCTCCACCCCAAGCCCCAACACACAGACCCAGATGAGCAGTATCTCAGCTGCCTCACTGCCAGGACCGACCCATCTGCTGAGGACTCTCATGACATCCTTTGGTAAAGGCTTCATCTCCACTCACGAAACATTCCTGTTCTGTCTCATGACCTTGGGGCTAAGGGCTGTGAATTCCAAACTTATTTCATATTATGATAGTTTCTAAACTTTAAAAAAAACACAGCTAAACCCTTTTTTCCAAATACATACCTAAAAAGATAAAGGAGGTCTCCTCTGGTTGAAGCAGGAGAGAGGCACAAAGTTCCCACGAGTTGCACTTTCCTTGCGCCCCTCCTCCCAGCAGCTTTTTGGGACACCGTACAGGGGCACCTGGCTTCTTAGAACTCAATATGAACACAACTGACAACAAACCACCTGGCAGGTGTGCTAATGGGAGAGCATGATAAGGCCTCCTTCCTATAGCTCCCAGAGCATAAACACTGCCCTCAATGGCCTTCTGGGGACAATTAGGGTCAACAGCTCAGCAACTATTTGGAAACGTACAAAAACCCTACTATCTCTTCCCTCTAGGAACAATATTTCTGTTCAAGGCACTGCTCTGGGTGTCAGAGGAGGGGAGAACCAAACTCTAGAACATTCAAGTTACAAATGAATATGACACAGGGCAAAGATGTGTGGTCCTCAGAGCCAAAATAAATAAATACACCCATAATCATCCGGATGGGAGCTTCTTGTTGGATTTTCTGGGTTGTTTTTTTTTTTTTTGAAAAGCAGGGATGATAACTCTCAAAGTGCAGAGTGAAAGTTCTCCAGCCTTTGCAAAGATAAAGGTAGGTGAAAATAATACGGCTGCAGTGGGTGAAGGCAGGTGAAACCATCCGCAAAACTCAACAGTCCAGAGGCCACTTCCGGCTCTGACCCTTCCTCCCTAACTCACTCACACTAAGGGCTTGGGAATTAAAGTGTCAGCCTTGTCAGGAGGATTTGAAAGTTAAAGGAGGAACAGGAAGAAGAGCCAATGATTTCCACAAAGAAATGAAGGCCAACACCCACTGCCCAGCCAAACCCAGAAGTGCTGGACATAGGACATGTGTGAAAGCTGTGAGTGATACTGTATGTACCCAAATTGTGCCCATTTTCTCTCCTTCAGGCTCATCAGAATATATCCTTCTTAGAAATGTAAGGGTAAAAATGATAAAAATGTATTCTTCATATAAGTCTAATTTTCAGTGAGAAGAGTTATGTGATTGTACAGTATGCTTGTTTGACAGTTTTCCCAGTGGGAGTGTTGGCAGAGTGTATGTCTGTGTGTATGGAGCGGGTAGGTAGGCTATTGGGGAAAAATGTCACCTCACCCTCAGAAAAAGAGCTGAAGAACCTCTGACATCCAACCAGTGGGGTCAGTGTTGGCTGAGAATGGTGCCTTGCGCCTTGAGCCACGCAGTAACCTGCTACCCGAGATGGCCCCATGGCTAGAACAGCAGACTCCCACAAAGTCCACAATCCCCCAAAGACTTTGCGTCCTAGCTTTGTAGCTGGAGAGTGCATTAGACTGGAGCTAAAGGAAAGCATTAACTCGTTTTCAAAAGGAAAAACTTCCAAAAACTAATTCTCTAGAGAGTCTGAAGTCTTACTAGTTTTAATAGTTTTATAGATTTTTTTTAAAGTGTAAGGAAATCCATTTTGGCTACCAGAAGCTCTAGGTGCCAAGGTGAATTCTCTCTGTACAGTAATTTTACTCCCTCCTCCTTTACTCTCTCCATCCCCGCCCTCCACACAGGTCCCACCTAAAGAAGGTAACTGATCTCCTCAGATGATGCTCTGGGGCTTGCAAAAAGATGAGGATTGACTTAACGAAAAGCATGATGACAACCATCTCTTTATGGGCTTGCTTTGTGGGGTGGCCTTTTTTTCCTTGTGTATCTGGCCTGCAATTAAAGTAAACAACTACAAGTCTCCTGCAATGTGTAAGCTTTGGTTTTTATCGTTCAAATTTCATGGTTTCCCATTGTGATTAAAGGCAAGCAGGTTATTTTCATCCTCATCCATCCTTTTTTGAAAAAATGAGTAGTCTGTTGAAATAATGGAGCAAAAACTAATTTGCACCATTAATTATTTACAGAAAACTAGATTAACAACACTTCTAGGTAGATAGGAAGAAATTTACACACTGAAATACACATGCACTTACCACAAACCCCTTCATACACTGAGATACCTTACACACTAATTGTTAACTACTCCAAACATTGATTTATTTCAACTTCTTCCCAAGTTTACATAGTAACTACAAATGGGGGACTTCCCTGGTGGCACAGTGTTAAGAATCCGCCTGCCAATGCAGGGGACACGGGTTTGAGCCCTGCTCCAGGAAGATCCCACATGCCGTGTAGCAACTAAGCCCATGCGCCACAACTACTTAGCCTGCGCTCTAGAGCCCACGAGCCACAACTACTGAGCCCGCGTGCCACAACTACTGAAGTCCACACGCCTAGAGCCTGTGCTCCGCAACAAGAGAAGCCACCGCAATGAGGGGTCCACACACCGCAACAAAGAGTAGCCCCCCCTCGCCGCAACTAGAGAAAGCCCATGCGCAGCAATGAAGACCCAATGCAGCCAAACAATAATTTAAAATTTTTTAAATTAAAAATTAAAGTAATTACAAATGGATTTCTTAATTTGAATTTGGACCTCCTCAATGGTCTGTTTCTGGAGTTTTTGACAATTTCAGCAGGTGTAGAAACCATAGCAATATTTCTTCTCTTATAGATTTTTTTTCCCTAAAAGAAGTCATCGGATAGCCAGAGGCTGTCTGGCTCTCCGGCTCTCTTCTCTCTCTCTCTCTCTGCCTGCCGTGTCCATACATACTATCTAGGATTCTACCTTGTTTCTTTGAAAGAATAAATTGCTTTTCATCACCATTTAATTGCATAAAGAAAGAGACCATAGACCCATAGTGTGCATCTGTATCAACAGGATGACACAAGTCTATCTTCTGTGATCAAAAAAGCTTAATTCCCCTTTACAACAAATAGGGACTGCTCTCCGTCCACCTAACAGGTAACTGATGACGGATCTAAAGGCAATGGCAAGCCTCTTTAACGCAAGACAGAAAAAAAAAAATCTTCCTTCTTTTAAAGATATATTATCCATTTGGAGTTTCAAATCCTAGTTCATGCAACCACTTAAAATACATTTAAACAGAACATGACAGAATTTTAGACCTCAACGTGAAACAATTTCACCCCAAGTACCTCAGCTTGAGGTCAAAGTCATCTGGGCATCTGTCTGAAGCATTCCTATAGTTTCCTGGAATTGACATGTTGGACAGTGTAGCAACACTGGTATCTGTTGACCATCAATAGCATTACCTCATCTAAAAACATCCAGCCTTGAAAGACCTGCCTCAATTAACCCTTTCAAAGCCCCTCCCTTGGAGCACTGCCAAAGTGGCCTGCAGTCATTGGGTTTGCTTAACTTACTGGGCATAGGTTATCCTAACTGCTGATAAAATGTGTGATACCAAGCAGGCTTTCCTTTCCTTTCTTTGGGTCTCAGTTTGTTTGTTTGATTTTCCTATTTGTAAATTACAGACATTGAATAAAAGACCTTGTCTCTTCTAACAAGACCAGAATCCAAGGTTTGAATCCTGACTCTGCCATTTGCCACCTGAGTGGCCCAGGCAAGTTACCTGAGCCATCAGAGGTCAGTTAACTCATCTGTAACATTCTCATCCAAGGTGGTTGTGAACACTGAGGAGACTTACATAACACACTAGGTGCTGTGCCAATTCTTTGTTACTACCACTGAGAGCTGGAGACTAATTTCCCTCCCCTTGAACACAGTCTAGTCATAGAGACTTGCCTGAAAAACAGAGCTCTGCAGCCAGGTCATAAGACGTTTCTTAGCTTCAACCCAGGCCTCATGGAACAGTAGCTTTGGGAGCCCTGAGCTACCATTTAAGAGGCTGAACTACCTTGAGACCACCATGCAAGAGAAGCCCTGTGGAACAACCCTTAGAGAATGTAGAAAGAAAGGGCTTCCTGCTCAGCCTGAGCTGCTCCAGCGCCTTGCTATTCATGTCAGCCCAGCAGAGGCCTCCAGATGTCTGTGTGGAGCAGAGAAGAGGCCCAGGTAACCTCACCCAGCTGCCCAAGTTGCAGAGCCATAAGCAAAATAATGATTGTCACTGTTTTCAGTCACCAAGTTTTGGGGTGGTTTGTAATACAGCAAGAGAACACAAGAGCACACACATGCGTAAAAAAATAAAAAGAAAATTAGTTAAATTTAAAAATTAAAATAAAAAATTGAGATTGTTTAAATTAAAAAATAATTTTTTAAACATAAAAAAAGAGAAGCCAGCACTTAGCCAAGGCAGCGCTAAGCCATATGAAGCCTTCCTGATGTTCTCATCTACATCCCATTTGGAATAGTACCCCTCGGGTCTTTAGATGGAACTGTGAAAGTCCCCTCTAGAGCTATGGAGATATAAACAAACCCACCAGAGAAAACCTCAAGGAGAATCTGGCAAGGTTAAGATATTAGGAGATGCCGAGGGAGAACACTCACCTTCATGGGATTTGCCTGAAGATGGGATGAAGCATTTGGGCAGAAAAGCGGACCTCAAATTTCCATGAAAGAGGGTCAGTGACTTCTGCAACATACATATTATTTGCTGCCAAATCACTAGCAGCCTGATACACACAAATTCCATTTAGCTGACTTCATAAAACACAGATATGCTGGCAGCATCATTGATCTTGGAGCTGTAGGTGGAGGAATACAGCACAGTCATGTGGCCTGGCTAGGAGTATTTACACCTCCCAGAAGCTCAGATGGGACACTAGGTACTCTACATGGATATACTCTTTGTGATTTTCTTTCACTTCCTTTTATTTTTTCCAAGGAGCTCAATGGAAATACACTCTGAGGAATGATGAAGGGAGAACTTGCGAAAGAAATGATGCCATCTTTCTTCAAAATGATATTTACCAAAGGAAATCATAGTGAGAGGTTACTTTCTCTGGTGAAAAGGATGTCTTCCATCCACTTTTGTTTCTCAGGCTAAGCTCAGGATTTGAAAACATGAATTCACAGGTAACCTCAGGCTCCCAGATTTTCACACTGGCAAGTCAACAAACCAGTCTTAAAAAGCTAGAAGAAAAAAAATGAAACTCACACTCTTCTCTCCTTCCATTCAGAATATGATGTTTTCAGTCAGACTATAATTGATTTTTAAAATAATAACTAGGTTAAGTAGTTTCAAACTAGCTTTTCTAGAATGTTTGAGCTGGAAGGAATCTTAAAGGTCACTTTTTTAAGAGTGAGAACCTTTCTTTAAAGAAACTCTGGGGAAGAACCCCCCCCACCTATGTAAAATAAGAGACATGCGGAGATAGTCTTGTTGGATGGGAGTTCAGGCAGGGTGCGCTAGAGCACTGTGGTTACTCTTAAAATGCCTCAGCAGAACCTACAGTGGAATATGAGGTGGTTTTCTCAGATCTAGGCCCACCCTGCCTTTTTACAAATTAGGAAACTAAGTCCTAGAGAAGTATCATGTGAGCCCAAGGTTCACAGAGCTAAGGGCATGGCATTACCAAAACTAGAACTCAGGACTTCTCAATCCTACGTTAGGTGCCACAGGCTCCCTCTGTTAAGTTTTAAACTGGCCACTTAACCTGTTGACTGACCCTGAACAAGTGAATAACGTGATGGCAGTATATCATGTACAGAGCCAAGGCAACTGGCCGCCGTGGTCTTGAAGCAGGTACCCACATATGCAGTAGCCCAGGCATCCCCCAAGAAATCAGCATCACTCAAAAACAGTGCTCTCCTAATACAAGGCAGAAACTGACACCTTTTAGCTTTAAAAGACCCACTTCAATCTTTTTTCCAAAATCTAGACTCTGTATTAGACAGGGTCCCTTGCTTGATAATACCACTCTTCCTACTAAATATTCCATCTTTGGCCTTTTAGTATTTCACTTCTCTTTAATACTACCCTGTATAATACCACCCACATTCATACATATATGAAACTATAGGCTGGTTGAACTGAAGCAAGCACGAAAAAGATACTCAGTGGATTCCATCAGAATAGATGACTATGCTCAAAATACATACCTTTACATATCCTCACCACCATCTCAAATTTTTTTCATCGAGGTATAGCTGATTTACAGTATTATATTAGTTTCAGGTGTATAACACAGTGATTCAATATTTGTATAGATTATACTCCATTTAAAGTTATAAAATATTGGCTATATTCCATGTGCTATACAATATATCCCTGTACCTTATTTTATATATAGTAGTTTGTACCTCTTAATCCCCTACCCCATCTTGCCCCTCCCCTCCTTCCCTCTCCCCACTAGTAACCACTAGTCTGTTCTCTATACCTGCGAGTCTGTTATACTGTTTGTTTCATTTTTTAGATCCCACATATAAGTGATAAGATACACTATTTTTCTTTCTCTGTCTGACTTATTTCACTAAGCATAATACCCTCAGTTCCATCCATGTTGTTGCAAATGGCAAATTTTCATTTTTTTATGGCTGAGTAATATTCCATAGAGTGTGTGTATCATATCTTCTTTATCCATTCATTTGTTGATGGACACTTAGGTTGCTTTCATATCTTGTCTATTGTAAATAATGCTGCTATGAACACTGGGGTACATGTACCTCTTCGAATTAGTGTTTTCATTTTCTTTAGCTATATACCCAGGAGTGGAATTGCTGATCATACGGTAGTTCTATTTTTAGTTTTGAGGAACCTCCATACTGTTTTCCATAGTGGCTGCACTAATTTACATTCCCACCAACAGTGTACCAGTGTTCCCTTTTGTCCATATCTTTGCCAACATTTGTTATTTGGGGTCTTTTTGACAACAGCCATTCTGACAGGTGTAAGGTGACATTCCATTGTGGTTTTTATCTGAATTTCTCTGATGATTAGCAATGTTGAGCATTGTTTCATGTACCTGTTGGTCATCTGAATGTCTTCTTTGGAAAAATGTCTATTCAGGTCTTCTGCCCATTTTTTAATCAGGTTGTTTGGGGGTTTTTGATATTGAGTTGTATGAGATGTTTATATATTTTGGATATTAACCCCTTATTGTCCATATCAATTGCAAATATTTTCTCCCGTTCAGTAGATTGTGTTTTCATTTTATCAATGGTTTCCTTTGTGGTGCAAAAGCTTTTAAATTTAATTAGGTCCCATTTGTTTATTTTTCCTTTGCCTGAGGAGACAGATAAAATTTATGAAGATAGCTATGCTGTAGAATATATATATATATATATAGAGAGAGAGAGAGAGAGAGAGCGAGAGAGAGAGAGAGAGAGAGAGAAAGAAAGAAAGAAAGAAAGAAAGAAAGAGGGAGAAGGAGAGAGAGAACTACCATTTATTCCAGAGAGTGTTTTGCCTATCTTTTCTCCTAGGATTTTTATGGTTTCTGGTCTTACATTTAGGTCTTTAATTTTTTAGTTTATTTTTGTATATGGTGTGAGAAAATGTTTTAATTTCATTATTTTACATGTGGCTGTCCAGTTTTACCAGCACCATTTACTGAAGAGACTGTCTTTCCCTCTGTATATTCTTGCCTCCTCTGTCATAGATTAACTGACTATATTAGGTTTATTTCTGGGCTTTCTATTCTGTTCCATTGATCTATGTGTCTGTTTTTGTACCAGTATCATACTGTCTTGATTACTGTAGCTTTGTAGTAGAGTCTGAAGTCAGGGAGGGTGATACCTCCAGCTTTGTTCTTTTTTCTCAAGACTGCTGTGACTCTTCAGGGTCTTTTATAGTTCCATATAAAAAGTCAACTTATTTAGAAAATTGCCTCTAATTCACTTCAAATTTTGCATACAGATTTACGACTAATATAGTCTTAGTCATAATAAGTATTCAGAAATGAAGACTCAGAGAGTTCTTGAGTTAGAGTCTAAAGAGATAAAAACAAAAATAAAACAGATGGATCCACAGCATCTGAACCCCATCTTCCTCATTCTCCATGGGTTTGGTTCATGTCTTTCTGCTGCCAGTTGGCCAGACCATTAACCCTCACCAGTACAAACATTTGTGTAATTCTGGAGTTTTCAGCTAAATCTCTCCATGCAAGCCAAACATCCACCCACCATACCCCAGACATGACTTCAGAAAATATTTCTCCATTTCCAATTTGTGAAACAGTACTAATGCCAATTATACTAACTTCCACCCACCATTTAAATGACTGGGTGGTTATAGAAGATATATCAAATAAGCAACATATTTAGCAATTTAAGGTTTGCTTGGGGACCATACCATGGAAAGAAGTGTAAAGGCTAATATATTTGGGTGCAAATAATTTTTATAAACAGAAAATTTTTTTAAGTTGGTGGCCACAAAGAAGCTGGAACTCAGGTTTAACTTCATAGAATGAGCCACGGTCTTGACCTTACAATGTCACTATTCAGTAAAACAACGTGATTAAGCAGGTAGGCTCTGATATTGGACCATTTGAGTTCAAGTTCCGGCTCCACCCCTGACTACTTATGTGGCCCTGGACAAATTAAACTTCTCTGTACCTCACAGGGTGGAGATGAGGATTAAAATGAGTTAATAAGTGTCTGGCTCAGAGTGAGGTCAAAATAACTGTTAGCTATTAGCTATTTTCCTTCTAGGTTTGTTGTATCATAGGGCGGTCATAAGAATTAAATGGCAGTATTGTGTTAATCATAATACATAACACAAAGAGTATTCAACAAATGTTATTATTATTAAATCATAGAAATTTAGAACTGAAAGGAATTTTAAAGATGAGCCAGACCAAAACTCTCATTTTATATATGAGGAAACTAAAGTTCAGAGAAGGGAAACAAATTGCCCGTAGACACTCAACCAGTTCATCATAGAACTAGGACTTCTTCATTCATTATATGTTCAACAAATATTATTGATATAAACTTTCAGATATAATGTCAGATATAGGTTTCCAGTTTCAGGTACAGGATACAGTGGGGAAAAAAATGGACAAAGTTGTGGGATTTGAATCTTGGTCTTAGTCTAGTGCATTTTCCACTATAACGCTTATAGTATGGAGTTAAACTAGATCAATGATAGACCAGACAATCTAAAAATTCCTTGAACTAGCTTTATCTTCTTGGATAAACAGCTTCAGCTCTTTGTGCCTTGATTTCTCCAAAGGTAAAATGAGAGGGTTTTTTTACGAGTCATCCCAGATACATTATATAATTGTTCTTTCAATGCCTTGGTCTCTTAACTGCTTGTCTAATTCTTGATCCATTAGAGCATACCAAAGATCTCCATCTCCAAGAGAGAATGAATTAACACCTACTGATAATCTACTGGATACAGTCAAACCAAGTTTCTGTTTCTACAGTTAGACAAGTTCAGATGGTAAGAAAATATAATAATCCCTCCTGTTTCTGAAACAAACACTACTATTTCCTATGTTGTGAGATGTTTCCCTAATTGTAAAACACTTGGTTCATTTAGTAAAGCTGTTCCATGGAGAGGTGTGCAAATCCAGTTAATTAATTGGAATGAGGCTGATGACAATACAAGCCTTGTAGTTTTCAAGGGCAACAGGAAATACAAAACACCCTAACTTTTCAGACACTCCTGTTTCGAGACTACCTGGGATTTCATCTGAGAAGAAGGCATTAGCACTTTCAGACAGGTCTGGAATCTTAAAAACCAGTGTATGTATTAAATATTTAGCCTCTCATAGAAACTCACGATAAAATTTTAAGAGTTCTCTTTCACCTGTGATATTTTGGATTTAACTTTAAGCCGAAGAAAAGCAACTTCAGGATCATTTTCAAGCTCCTGTGGCTAATGAGATGCATAGTTTAATTTAGGTATGAGTCTCATTTGCAGTAGCCAGTTTTCAAAGGTAGCATTCTAAAGATCCCCACTGGTATTCATATCCGCGTACAGTCCCATCCCTCTGAAATGTGGGCCAGACCTAGTGACTTGCTTATAATTCATACAGCAAAAGTGATAGAATGTCGCTTTCACGATCAGGTTACAAACACTGGTTTCTGCCTTGTTAGATTCTATCAACTTCTCAGTCCTCATCCTTTGAGGAAGCAAGCCGCCAGGTTGGAGAGACCCACGTGGCAAGAAAGAGAGTTGCCTCTAGGCAAGATCCAGTGAGGAACTGAGGCCCTCAGTGCAGCAGCCCAGGAGGAACTCTGTTAAGAGCCACATAAGCTCGGAACTTCCAATCGAGACTTGAGATGACTGCAGCCCGGCCAATGCTTTGATTGCAGCCTGTGAGAGATCCTGGAGTAGAGGACCAACTGAGAAGTGTCTGGATTCTTAACCCAGAAACACTGTAAGATACTCAATGTGTGCTGTTTTAAGCCACTAGTTTGGGGATAATTCTTTTATAAAGCAATAGATATCTAATACATTATTCCAGACACACACACACACACACACACACACAACTCAAAAAAAAAAAATCAATCCTAGTCATCTACAAGTACCGAGACTCTTCATATACAGGCTGGACACTGACAATTTCTTACGCCAAACCAGACCAAAGCAATAAGTATATTGATAGTTTTATATCTTTCTTTCCCAATAGATTTGTCTAAAACTGATTTCTCTATAAGCCTGGCCTCCCAGAGTGAGCCTCAGACTTTAGCTTCTGGGCTCTTCCCTTACCCCCTGACCTATTTTGTGTAACTCCTAAGACAAGAATTCTTTCTTTTTTTTTTTTTTTTTGCAGTACGCGGGCCTCTCACTGTTGTGGCCTCTCCCACTGCGGAGCAACAGGCTCCGGACGCGCAAGCTCAGCGGCCATGGCTCACGGGCCCAGCCGCTCCGCGGCATGTGGGATCTTCCCAGACCGGGGCACGAACCCGTGTCCCCTGCATCGGCAGGCGGACTCTCAATCAACTGCGCCACCAGGGAAGCCTGACAAGAATTCTTTACTCCTTATTTGGCCACCAAAATAGCTGAAGACTTCTATTAAACACTGACCACATGACTATTGATTAATCTTACCTGTCCTTTCTGCCAAGGAGCTGGAACTGGCCTCTCTACATCTGGCCACTATGTGAAGACTTGCTCCAATCCTGTATCTACCTGTGATCAGAAAGTTGGCACCTATCTAATATAGAGGATAGAAAAAGAGAATCCAAAAAAAAATGTGTTTTCCTTTTAATCCACAGAGGGGATTCTACAATCATGCTGACCTTCCAAAAGACCACCAAACAAAGCTAAGTTTACTGGAACTACTGCAGTAAGAGAGACCAAAAGCATCTCAACTGGAATAATCGGGGGATGTATTTATAAAGTTTAAGGGCCTGGGTTGCATGATTTTTAGGGCAGGTCTTAGAATGCATGAAACTTGAGCAAAGTTTGGGACACTGGAGCCTTGGAGTGGCGGCCACAGCAAGTCAAGGGTCTTAAAGTGAGCCTTGATAAGCAACCTCAGTTTTGTTTGGGCTTGTTTTTTTTTAGGTGAAATTCACATAACATAAAATTAACCATTTTAAAGTGAACAATTCTGTGGCAACTAGCACAGTGATACTGTTGTGCAATCACCACCTCTAATTCCAAACCAAAACAGAAAAACCCAAACCCACAGCACTTGTGTCCCATTCCCTTCCCCCTCCCCCTAACAGGGGTTTCAGACTTTATGGATTTACCTCTTCTGGGTATTTCATCTAAATGGAATCAAACAACAGATGACCTCTGGTGACTGGTACAATCTGTTAGTTTTGATAAACTATTTCAGTTGGTCTACAGCTATCCTCTAAGGGCAAGTATTACTTGGACTAATTTTCTTCCTGGTCCACTATTGCTTGGCACATAAATGTGAAAGTATGCCTGATCACAGAACTTAGCACAGGGACAGGAAAGTATGTTGGATTTACATCTAAATTCCCCATTTTGGTCATTGTTCATGGTTATGGACATGATCAATCCAGATCTGCATGAGTGTCTGATGGAGTTTCTGATGGTAGTTATTCCAACCCATCAGGTTTTCTTTTTCTTTTTGTTCTAGAATATCATTCTTGGATCCGCTGACTGGTGCACAGTACCATTTAAGACTCTGGAGATGATACATTTGACCAGTGAAACCAGGACAAATACTATGAGAAGGAATATGAGAGTTTTTAGTCCACTTTCCAAGATGGCTCAAATTAAATCAAGAAAAAAGTTTCCACCCCCAATCCAAAGAGACTAAAGAACCAGATATACGAGTATGAACTAATTTACCTAATGACATGATGTCTTTGATCCCTAGATCTTGTTAGTAATATTAAAGATACTAGAGAGGTCTATAGAGACATAAGTAAAACATCTTATAGGACACATTTTACCTCTAGGGGGCTAGTGGTATACAAGCTCTGTGGTCACAGTGATTTTGTCTGACTCTCCTGTTCTTTGCCAAACCACAACGTGCAAGACCCTCCCACTTTGGGGAATTCTTGTAAACACATGAAATGAAAGGGCTTAAAGACAATAAAAAGGCAGTCCAGAGTCCCCCCTTCGGTTGTTAAAGGCTTTGAACTCTAAATGAGACCTATTTTTTCTCCTTCTTGAATTAAATTATCTAAAGATCTCTTTTTCTGAGAAGAAAAATTCATGGCCCAAGATAAATCCTGGATGATATCTCAGACTATCCTAAATGCAAGCATGTTAACAAGGTAACAGATCTGAGCCCAATTTGTGGGTAGTCGCCAACAGACTTTTACACTGAAAATTCAATAGCAGATATTAGGGGCCACCCAATGATCTGTTTTCAGGGAAAAAACATACTCCAGTGGGGTTATCAAATAATACGAGAAAGTGTTGGACCACTCAACAAGAGCGATACTGCACCAGGAGATGTAATTTGCGATGTAGCGGTCATCAGGTATGGCTAAATCAAAATAACCTGGGGTTTATCTTAAGTAATGAGCTTTTCTTATAAAGTCTGAAAAACAACAGAAGTGTTCAAAAATAAAGGATTGTTCCCTAAAGCATTCCCAGGCTCTATTTTTTCAAAAAAGTTTGATTACAAAAGCAAGCTCGTATGAGCTATTGACAAATACTAGAGAGTTCTACAGAGATATAAGTAAAAAATCTTCTTATAGGACACATTTTGCCTCTAGGGTGCCAGTACGAAAGACCCTAATTTTTTCTATTACTCTTCCTTTTACAAAATGGAAGAGGTAATCTTTGTGCTACCCAATGGCCATTCCAGGAAGCCCAAAGATAGATTTTGTTTAACAGGTATCTTAACAGTTTAATTCTTCTCATTTGGAGATTTTACCTTGGAAAGCTAAAATCAAGAAGGGATGCCAAAGGAAACATAATAGGAATATAAATCATCATATCCAAAGGCAAAAATTAGTTATAGGCTGTCCTGTGAGTTTATTTTTTCAACTCATAAGAAAAACTAACAATGATTATTAGAAATTTAACTCTGTCAACACCAAGGGGAAATCTGGATCAAAATGATTCAAAATATGTCAGAAATTTAGACGTTTAGCAGAGTATTGGGGAAATGAAAAGGAACCTCTGTTATCTGGACACAATACTTGGTCATTTTTTAAAAAGAAAGCCCAAATTCATCCTAATTTTACATACTTATATTTCTCCAAAATTATTATACCTAGTATTATCTCAACAATTTATATTAATTATTCCCTTACTAAACTAAGCAGCCTTTGTTTTTCCAGATGTAAGAGAAAACTAGAATACAGGAACCAAAAACAGTCCAGCTCATTTTTTCCACACACATTTTAGATCACTTTGACAATTTTTAAGGTAGAAATATAAGCATATATATTATACCACTTAAAGATATTTTCATATCTTGTTAAGGTACAGTCATTTACATATAAAATAAAGGTCAATTAAAACTATATTTAATATTTACATCTTTTTCTTTCTTAAGAATTGCCCACAAATCCAAAGCTTATGGATTAATTAACTTAATATTAATTAACTTAATGTTAGCCTAAAGTTGACTAAAGATATGGAAATTACAATTTAAGCTAATACATTATGACCATACATGATTTGCAGCATTACAAGAGTTCACAGGATCAACATTTTTAAAAAGACATGTATTATGACAAGTTCATACAATTAAACATGATTATATATTCTTGCAATTTTAAATAATTTGTAGCAACAATAACTTTCTGAGTTCAGAGAATTTATGTAGGAACTTTTAAAGTCTTAGAAAATCCTAAATTATGATAAACTAAATCCAAATCTTGTCTTAAAATATTCTGCTAACATTACATTTACATGTTGCTAAAATCAGGGAGAAGAAATAGAGTTGTTTTTAAGCTAAAGCTAAATCTCTCTAGTTTGACTACGAGGCATCCGTTTATCAGGAATATCACATAAGTTATTTTTAATATCAAATGATCTCTGTATTCATGTATCAAAAAAATGTAACTGTGGGACTTCCCCGGTGGCACAGTGGCTAAGAATCCGCCTGCCAATGAAGGGGACACAGGTTCGAGCCCTGGTCTGGGAAGATCCCACATGCCGTGGAGCAACTAAGTCCTTGCGCCACAACTAATGAAGCCCGCGCACCTAGAGCCCACACTCCACAACAAGAGAAGCCACCGCAATGAGAAGCCCACACACTGTGACGAAGACCCAGCGCAGCCAAAAATAAATAAATTTAAAATTAAAAAATATATAAATGTAAGCTGCCTCAGGAGAGAAAAGGTCTGTTTCCCTCAGCTCATAACCCTGTATTGAGTGTGTGCGCAATTCACAGAATTGTCTGCACAGTGTTTCTCTCCTGTTCTTCTCCACCAGCAAGACTTACCATAAATGAGCTTAAAAGTACACCTCTCTCTCAATCTCTCCAACGCACACATGCATGCACATATACTTACGTCCCTCATCAGTGATTTAGATTCTGACTGTGCAAACAGACCCTCTCAAACAGCCCTGATTCTTCTTTCAAGGAGCCCCACACTATGTAGGAATCAGGCAACGATGGCTCACTCTGCCTGAAGATGCCATTCCAGAAATGGCCCTGACACCTTGACTGTCCCCTCAGAAACCAATGTCATCTTGAGCTGAGTCCTAACCTGATGACAGAGCCACTGCTTCTACAAGCTTCAGTTTCACTTATGTCAAATGATCTATTTTTTCCTTTGCCAAAAATGTCCTAACTCTTGTCTTCTCACCAGCCCTCACATCTACCCCTGAAAAGATCAGAAGACTTCTTTTTTAGATACCAGAAATCTAACCTTCCTACTCTTTACATTTCACAACAGCCAAGATTGGCCCCTAGCTGCCCCACTGATGAACAATTGAAGGAAACATGAGCTGAGTGCCTACTAATACTCGTCAAACATTTACGAAATAACTACCACATACTCATCATTATCCTCTTAACAGATATTGTCACATAGAGCACCTACATAATTTAGTTGCATAATAACTTCAGAGTAAGCATTGTTATTTCCATTTTTATAGTTAGGAAAAATGAAGCTCAGAAAGTAAATCAGAACGCCACTAAGCGTTTAGAGTCCAAATGTGGTTGAAGCCCTGTCTGTCATGACGGCAGATGCCTCTTCCCAGATGCTTTGATGTTTTCCTGAAAATAAAAACCTTGAGCTTGCCAACCGGCATCCCGCTGTGCCAGTCATCCTTCCCCCAGAGAACCAAGGGGTTAAGCTGCCACTATGTGTGTGTCCCACACATGGCACTGCTCCTCAAAGATATGTTTTCTTTAAGTTCTTCTAGAACTTGAAAAAATGCAAATATTCCTGACAGTGCCACAGTGACTGAAACATGTTAAATCAGGAGTCAGCAAACTAGGGGCCCACTGCCTGTTTTTACATGGCCCAGGAGCTAAGGGGGTTTTTACATTTCTATATGGCTGTGTTTTGTGACAGTTGAACATTATGTGAAATCCAAATGGCAAGGTTCATAAATAAGGTTTTATCAGAACATCTGCACTCATTCATTGCGGTGCTGTCTAGAGCATATGCTTTTGCACTACAAGGAGCAGAGCTGAGCAGGTGCATCAGAGGTCCTACAGCCTGCAGAGTCTAAAACACTATCTGGCTCTTTACAGGAAAAAAAAAAGTTGGCTGATTCCTGGTGTAAATGATTTGTCATAGAGCCATTTTAGGAGCAAGAGCTTTTGTTTTGTTTGAGAGGACGAAGGAAGGAGTACAAGGATTAGTGGATGTTTAAAACCAAGAGAAGGGGTGTCATGGTGAGGGGAAAACAAAGTTCAGAAAGAAAAAGATTTATCAGCCTCGTAATGTGGCTTAAGTCCACTGTAGGCCTGGGAAATAAAATGCCAACTCTCCACTTTAATCAATCAGTTCTAATACAAATAAAAGCAATGATAATAATGAACACAATAAGATCTGGTATAATAAACAGCACAACATACGGGCTCGGCACTGTGCAAAGGGCTGTGCGTGCTTCATCACAGAGTAACCCTTACCATGATCCTATGTGATAATACTACTGTTACTCCACTTTTCAGGTGAAATTAAGGAACAGAAAGGTTGAGTAATTTGCCCAAGGTTGCAGGACCTGAACTGACAATCTATGGCACGAAGGAGGAAGTTCAAAGAAAAACTTACAACTTACTATTATCCCTTTAAAAGCACTCATTTTTGCCAAACACGCTAGTGTTGATAGCAAGAGCTATCTACTCTTCTTTCAGAATGGTCCTAGAGCTTGAGACTCAGTATTTGATTTTGATGGCAAAAATTTCCAGCCTTTGAGGGGAGATTTGATTTTACAAGTCACGTGAGGTCAAGGCTGGTGAGTGATGAGGCTGGATGGGAATGACTTGAGTTAAAAACAAGGTGTTCCTGTCACTTTGAGCAGTGACTTTCTTGGCGAGACTCTTTGCCTAATTCCAAAGATAATGCTGAGAGAGAGAACTATTTGAGAGAAAAAAAAAAAAAGACTCAATTCTTGTCTTTGTAGAGTTTCCAATCAAACTATTAGTCATGACTTTATAAGTCACTGAAAATTTTAACCCTAACATTACATTCCTAATAGCCCAGTGTAGAATTGTAGCCAATTCTCTTTAATACTACAAGCAATTCAAGCTATCTTGAAAGACTGAATTTCAGAGTCAGAGAGGAAAGGCTCTTACCCCTTAGTTCCATCACTGTTGGCTGTGTGATCTTGAACAACTTCCCTGAGTCTCAGTTTTCTCATCTGTTAATATGGATACCTTGCAACTTTCTCAAAAGGGACTCTGGGAAAGAAGCCTAATTAAAGCATCCACTGTATGTAAGTGAGACAGCATGTAAAACATTGACCAGCTTAAACTGGTTTTGCTTCCTTAAAATAGGTTTTTGATTAAGCAAACCTAGAGTTATTTTATAGAGACAGCACTGCGCACATGCAAGATAGGAACCCATAGGAACCCTTCAGTCAATGAACTTAACAGAAACGTCGCCACTGGAGCCCTTACAAGAAGCCCTTCAATAAGGAAAATCTGGCTTCCAGCAGCAGGAGTAGCTTACACGGACTGATTCAAGACGAGCCAATCAGCTTCCAAGTTTGAATTCCCCCATCCCTTAAATTTGGCCCCGAACCCTGGATTGGGGAGATAGATTTGAGCCCTGCCTCCTTGCTGGTCAACCTCACAATAAAGCTCTTTCTTTTCTCAAAAGCTGGTGCCATAGTATTGGCTTTTATGTTCATCAGGCAGCAAGCCCCCATCTGTAACATGATGAATCAATTTCTGTCCGTGCATCTAGAATGGTACTAGTTATTTACCACCCTTAGGATAATTGAGAAAATTATCAACTCAAATCAATTTCTATATTCTATGGTTCAGATGTAGCCAGATACCACGTGAGGAAGACTGCATGAGGACCCAATAGGCTATAGATGTAATAAGTAATCAGCATAATGTATGGCACATGGAAGGTGCTCAGGACTATTAGCCCCTTTCCTTCTCTACAGCAGGTTAGAAAGAAACTGGGCTGAGATTCTCATCCAAGATGACACCAGTGAAACAGGAGGGAAGACGGCAGGGCACAACCTTTAAAAGAATGACATAGTCATAGTACATGACAAAAACTAGTGAGAACCAACTAGGTGCAAGATGGCGGAAGATTCAACTTCCAGTGGACCTTGAGACTCATTATATGCTCATTGTAATACATTAGCATATGCTAAATGACCAGCACCATGACAGTTCTTAGGCTAACCATAAAGGGCCAAAAAGTGGGCGGTAGCCCAATTCTGGGATATCCCCACCCGTTCCCCAAAATAATTGGAATAATCCTCCCACTCATTAGCCTATGAAATTACCAGCCCATGAAAACTAACCACACCATATTTCGAGGCTCTCTCTCGCCTCCCGAGATGGCCCACACCCTGCCTGTGGAGTGTGTTTCTCCCAAGGCCTCTCACCTTCTGAGATGGCCCACGCTGTCTGTGGACTGTGTCACTCTCTAAGTAAATCCACTTTTTACCTATCACTTCGTCTCCAAATTCTTTCGTGATGCAGAAAGAACCTCAAATTCACTGGGAACACCAGTGCCCTTCTACACTGGGATTCTCAAGGTCAGCTTCCTGGCACTCATGTGTTCCAGAAGGGCAGTTCTTTTCCTGTAAGAAGGCACTTTTGAAGAAGGATACTGATTGGCTGAGATGAGTGGGGGATGGATTCCATCACGCATTTCACAGGGGTCATCTCCTTTCATGAAGGAACTAGTAGGGATCACACTGGTGGCTCTAATGGAACTGGCAGGACCACAGAGTTACTCCTCCCTTGAAACAGCAGCATCTACAGTTACTTCTTCTCCCCTGAATTTAATCATGTTTACTTGGTTTCTTTCCACTTCTTGATCGAAAGCTTCTGGAGGGCAAGGGCTAAGCCCAGTTGGGTTTTTTGGTAACCTTATAGCTACAGTGCCTAGCACAGAGCCAATATTCATGATGTCTGTGATGAATTAACGGTTTCCAACAAAAACCAGAAGGTGTGAAACTGGACAGTGCAGCAAACGCCTTGCCTTTCACAGAAC
The DNA here is from genome assembly GCF_005190385.1 of Monodon monoceros. Classification (NCBI taxonomy): domain Eukaryota; kingdom Metazoa; phylum Chordata; class Mammalia; order Artiodactyla; family Monodontidae; genus Monodon; species Monodon monoceros. The sequence continues at coordinate 10,230,837 of NW_021703784.1, read as the reverse complement.
TTTCAGCCTATAAGGCACCTTGGGAAGAGAAATTCTTCCCAGACCAAGGAAGATGAGCTCCTCACCTCTCTGAGCATCTCATGTGTAGGCTTCCTTTGTTCAGAGAAAAGAGGGCGACAGGATGGCCGCATAACCATCCCCGTCAGCTTACATGCAAGCTGCCTGCAACCTGCAGGGAGACAGGACACCTTTCAATTATGTTCTAGCATTTCACAAGCCTTTGGACAAGAAGTTCTCTAACCTTAGCTCCCCACGTGACTTCTTAAGTCCATGTTTCTCTTCTCACAGTCAAGATCGGCTAAAAATAATCCCACCAACCACCCAAGGAAACCTTGTCTTTGTCTTTTCAAATGGTGTCGATGATATGTCAATGCACACTAAACCCCAAACCGGTAGAGTATCGCTAGCGGGGTCTCTTTAAAGAGGAGGTCTTTGGGAAAGCAGGCCACTCTACAATAAGGACCTTTTGCTGTGCAAGGTTCAGAGCCGTTGCTGTGGCAACTCCTGCAACCTCAGCTGAGTGCTATCCAAATAAATAGTTTGTTCTTTTTTCCTCCCTAAGCGAGAGAGAGAGAGAGAGAGAGAGAGAGAGAGAGAGAGAGAGGGAGAGAGAGAGAGAGAGAGAGAGAGAGAGAGAGAGAGAGAGAGAGAGGATTGATGAGCCTTGCCATGGGCAGTTTTTGGAGTTCTGGAGTTAGTGCAAAATTATTCCCAAAACAACAAAGAAAACACAGCCTCCGGATCAAGCCCACGCCCCTCAGAGGCAGCGGATGTGAAATAGAAGGAGCTGCGCACAGGAACCTTAGCCGGCGCCGTTGCTTTGGAGAAACGCTCCCAGCCCCAAACACCCAGGCAACAGAAAGAAAGAAAGCTGCGGGGCAGCCGACCCCACATTCCAGCGGAGGGCTCGGGCCCCCCTGCCGGGGAGCCAGCCTCTCCCACCTCCCTCCTCCGCTTCCTCCCCAGCCTCATCTAAACAACCCAGGAGCTCGGGTTAGACAAAGAGAGCGGTACGCCTTAAAAAAATCTTTTCCCTTCTTGTAATAGGCGGTATGTGGAAAATTAATTACAGGAAATGCATGGCCAAAAAAAAAAAAGCAGCAGCGTTTGTCTTTAAATGGATGCGGTCCCCCCTCCCCTGCTCTCCTCCCCAGCTCTGAGCAGCCAGCGCTGTCCCCACCCCGCCCCCAGCTCTTTTATTATCAGTTGAATCACGTCTCTTGCCAAGCAAAAGGTCATTTCAGGTCATCTGGGAGAGGAAAAGGATGGAGTAACGCATGTGAAGGTGCTGGAATTGGCAAGGAGAGAGAGAGAGAGAGAGAGAGAGAGAGAGAGAGGGAGAGAGAGGGAGAGAGAGGGAGAGAGAGGGAGAGAG